>NW_017842054.1:2872430-2926857 GCF_001891065.2 Hippocampus comes | reverse complement strand
CGCTTTATGTCGGGCGCGAATGGCTGAGGCTCACTCGACACATAAATCACATTAAATAAATACATAAAAAAATAAATAAAAAATCACAAAATAAAAAAAAAAATGTTGGACAATCACAAGTTTGAAAAAGCAAAAGTTGATAACTTGGAAAAGTCCTCACTTTGGTCAGAGGTTTACAAAAGCTACTTTTGTGTGTAATTTTTTTTTTTTTTTTTTAGTATTGTACAATATCGACAACACTATCTGCGTTCGAGTAGACATGGCCAGAATGTACTTGTATATTTCCTTCTTTTGTTTTGGTTCATTGTTTTAATATTTACAACCCATTATAAGAAACAATTAAATTCGCACACAAAAAAAAAAATATATCAGCATTTCCACCTTTTGGGGGGTGGTTGAAAACAACATATCTTCTATCATAAGAGTCCATGTTTTCTTTTCCAGTGAGCTGGACTACCACGACGTGGCAGCTGTAAACCAGCGCTGCCAGAGCATCTGCGACTTGTGGGACCGACTGGGAACCCTGACCCAGAAAAGGAGGGAAGCCTTGGAGGTGAGGACTACGAAAGAACGTGAGCAAGACGAACATGGATCGCGCCTGCCTTCACGTCCTCTGGACGCACTGGCATGTGTGGCGAGTCTCCACCAGAGTGCGCTCATGATCCACATCGGTCCACGCTGATGCCTTTCAAACCAAAATATCCAGAGGTGTTTCATATGGGATTGGATGGAGACATGGCTGTCATCGTGTGGCCGCTAACTGGCTCCGGTCCCACCCCGGCCACTTCCTCTCATCCGTGCGGACCATTCCTGACCCGCAAGTGCATGAGTGAGGGCCCAGGAAAAGGTCTGAGGATTAAGCGTGAATGACAGCAACAGAGGCCTGTTGTCTGTCCACGTCCCACTCAACACAATCCCCCTCCGAGCCGAGCCAAAATTGCGGTTAACAAGGCCATGCTAATGTTGTTCTCTCTGGGGTTAGTCGTTAGAACAGGTGCGTCCGTGAGCGTCGGGGGCCGGGCGTGCGGGGGGGTGGTAATTCTCGCTGGGATTTGTCCTGGAAGAGGTCAGCTTGGACATTCGGAGCCTGTATTTTTTTTTTTAGGATTTATGTGGTGTCGTCATTTCTGCAGCGCACAGATAAGCTGCTGGAGACCATCGACCAGCTGTTCCTGGAGTTTGCCAAACGCTCGGCTCCTTTCAACAACTGGATGGAGGGAGCCATGGAAGACCTGCAGGACATGTTTATGGTGCACACCGTAGACGAAGTCCAGGTAGGCGCGCGGGCACAACGGGCGATGCGACGGATTGAGCGAGACGCACCCCGTCGGCTCGCTGTACTGGAGTTCCGCTTCGTGTGAAAATCAGCTGGGTGGTGAATGTTAGGTCAATTGCGAAACGCCGTTCCAAATAAGTGGTCGTCCGGCCACTTTTTAAGGAAGGCGGTTAAGTGCAAAGTATGAAAATAGACGCGGCTTCAGGTAACATTCAAGTTTGCCTTTCATTGATCCAATGAAACTAAGAAAAGAAATCGCAGGGTCCCTTCGGTCTTTTTGACTTATGTCAAATCCGCGATAAAACATTTGTAATGTTTTCCACGCTCAAACTATGGCCATCATAGAACGTCTGTTCGCTGTGCAGGCAATGCTTGAGCAGCAGTTTGACAGCCGCGGAAGTAAATTAATGGTAAAAGTAATCTACTTTTACCATTCTCCAACTTAGTTTCACCTGATCGGAATTGAAACTGATTGATGATTCGCCGCGCGGGAACACGTCTGCTGAAGAAATTGATCGCACCTGACAAAACGTTGGCTTTTTAACAGCATTTCAGAATTTCCCTTTCGCCTGCCCTCCAGAGTCTAATTGCGGCTCACGAGCAGTTCAAAGCGACTCTCCCGGAGGCGGATGCTGAGCGACAGGCCATCCTGGGAATCCACAATGAGGTGCAGAAAATCTCCCAGAGCTACGGGATCAAGGCCAACATCATCAACCCTTACAGCGCCATCACCACCGACGAGCTCCTTGTCAAATGGGACAAGGTAGCCCACCGCTTTCAAAGCCATTTTTTTAAGCCTCGCCCGTTGGCAATACGCCGTCAGCTCCGCGCGTGTCACTTCAGGTCAAGAAGTTGGTTCCGCAGCGAGACAGCGCCATGCAGGAGGAGCTGGCACACCAGCATGCCCATGAAAGGTTGAGGCGCCAGTTTGCCGCACAGGCTAACTTAATTGGACCCTGGATCCAGGCCAGGATGGAGGTCAGACATGACATGACACTTTCATACGGTTATGGCCGTCTAATGGAGGCTAATAATATTGAAACACATCGGAGAGCAGGCCGGCGAGGAGGAGCCGTCACCATAACTGGAGGGTGACGAGAGCGGCAGCGGACTCTGCGGTGTTTGTAAAGAAATTGGTCCGATACAACCGAATGTAATTGACCTTGTGGAACAGGAGATTGGACGCTGCTCCCTGGAGATTGGCGGCACCCTGGAGGACCAGATGACCCAATTGAAGCAGTGCGAGCACGTCATCGTCGCTTACAAGCCCAACGTGGACAAGCTGGAGGGAGATCACCAGCTCATCCAGGAGTCGCTGGTGTTTGACAACAAACACACCAACTACACCATGGAGGTACAATGTTGGGGGACATTTTTTTTTTGTGGAAAACACATTTTGTTGTCTTTTAGTTTTTTTTCGCTCCATTGTAAATGTCAGCTTTACAGGTGCCACGTCTGCTGATGTCTGCAAAGCTCACCAGTGATGGGGCATTGTGATTTCCAAGGAAATGTTATCACATGTTGATGTTTATTCATTTCCCAACTTGTTAAATAATTATTGAAGAGAGGTCTTTATGTCGAAAAACATCCATCCATTTTCTGATCCTCAGCAGGATCGCGGGTGTGCTGGAGCCTATTCCAGCTGTCTTTGGGCAGTAGGCAGGGAACACCCTGAACCCCCGCGTTGCCCAAAGGCCACAATTTCAGAAAAAAATGACTCTCCGTTGTCATCGTACACTTACTGACGGATTGTCTCCCATGCTGTCATCACATCCGCATGCGTAGCACATCCGCGTTGGCTGGGAGCTGCTCCTCACGACAGTCGCCCGCACCATCAACGAGATCGAAACCCAGATCCTGACCCGCGACGCCAAGGGCATCAGCCAGCAGCAGATGAATGAATTCAGATCATCTTTCAACCACTTTGATCGGGTAACGATTGCGATGGATTGCCCCGCGCGACACCGTTTGCATCACAAGCTTTAAACTTCAATTAAAGCATGGCCAATTAAAAAATGTTTCAATATGCCATTTTGTACATTAGAGGTGTGTCCATCATTCTATAAGCAAAATGCTTGTTGAGGGAAGACAGTGGCGTAATGCCAAGATTACCGCAACCACACGCTTCTTCATTTGGGGAAAGACTGAAGTAAATGTTTAATATATTTCATATTTATTATTTATGTATTATTGTTTGCTCTACGGTGTTCTCGCTGCTCTGTCTTGTGGAGTTATTTAGGCGCCCGGTCAAAACAATCCGATATAAACATTCAATTAGAAACGGGTACGTGGGTGTGAATCCAGCCTTCCTTTCCTGTTCATAACGATGAGCCCTCCAATCACAGAAGAAGAATGGTGCCATGGAGACGGATGACTTCCGAGCCTGCCTCATCTCGATGGGCTACGATCTGGTGAGGTGCTATAAGTGCACGCAGTCGAGGTTCAGTCAGGGCTAGCTAGCCTGTGGGTACATGCTAGCTTGCGTGTACATGCTATTGAGAACTGCTCTTTTTCTGCCCCATTTAGGGCGAGGTGGAGTTCGCCCGGATCATGATCCTTGTCGACCCCAATGGCACTGGAATCGTCTCTTTCCAGTCTTTTATTGACTTTATGACCAGAGAAACTGCTGACACCGACACTGCCGAGCAGGTTGTAGCGTCCTTCCGGATTTTGGCGGGCGACAAGGTTTGTGTTTGAAGAAAAAGAATGACAGCACCACAGATAAAAACACTTTCTGAGTTATTAGCGCTTCAGTGAAGTGGGACCTTGACCTGCCCCCGACCTCCAAGCTTTTAGAGTTGTGAGCTGCCACTGGCAAAATTGGAAGTGCTTCCCTGTACGGATGCACCTTGTCTGATTTTCATCTTTACGTTGCCTATTTGTAGATTTAAAGAAAAACAAAAAACTATCCTCAATTATTTACCGAAATACTCAGCTATTTGCCGTTTTTTGTGCTCACGCCAAGGCAATAAAAGTAGTGCTTTGCTTTTAAAGAAAAACAAAAAACTATCCTCAATTATTTACCGAAATACTCAGCTATTTGCCGTTTTTTTGTGCTCACGCCAAGGCAATATAAGTAGTGTTTTGCCGCCATCTTGTGGCATCTTGGCACCAAGGAAATATGTTGATGGAAGTCGAGGAACTTTATTCACACAAACATATTGCTTTGCCGCCATCTTTTGGCTTCTTGATGCCAAGAAATTGGCACTGAAAGACTCAAACTCTAAAAGCCAAGGTACCACTGTAGCGTATTTGCCATTCTTGCAGTTTATGATCATATTCGTCAAATCCTTGCCTTTGCGTTGCATCACAGCCGTACATCCTGGTGGAGGAGCTGAGGAGAGAACTTCCTCCCGAGCAAGCCGAATATTGCATCATGAGGATGCCGCCCTACAGAATCCCAGGAGCGCCACCGGGGGCGCTGGACTACACCGCCTTCTCCACCGCCCTCTATGGGGAGAGTGACCTCTAACCCCTCACATGGCAGCCCCCGCCTGTTACCTAGAAAATGCCTGCTTGATACACAGAAATATTCATACACAAAATGAAATGCATTGTTTTAATAAAGTGAGACCTTGCAGTTACTCTTTGGGAATACCACATCAAAAGGCATTTCCAGATGCTTTAAAGGAGACATATTATGCATTTTGAAAAACATTTAAAAACACCCCAGTTTTAATAACATGTCTGTGACATGCTTTCATAAATTTTTTTTTCGAGGGATCAAGAATTATTGCACACTTATTTCTCACCTTGTTGAAACAAGCCCATTTTAAGGGGCCGGACCTGTGTCATGCAAGTGACCGCCGTGACCCCGCCCCTTTTACTGCCGGGCCAATGGCAACTCAGGCTTTTGGTTTCACATTTGTGGGTGAAGAGTCCAGCGTGTATAATACACCACAGAACGCATTCTGTCTTGTGGAAGAAAATGTCATACATTTTATGTATGTGGCAGAACGCAACGCAGCTCTGCTTACCTTTTAGCCTCAACGTGATAACAGGGGTTTATGGGTGTGCCTGCTTGGTAGTATCTCAGACAGTCAGTTTTCTGTAATATGTCCTCTTTAAGTTAAATGGAAAAACAAGTGAAGACGTATTCAATAAATTAATTCCCAAATTACACCCGAAAAATATATTATCCAAATGGACGGCCTGGAAAAACACATGAACGCGCATGCATGTTTCAACTTATTTTTCATTTTAGATATACACTCATAAAGTCTACTTTGGACAACAACGACAACCGGCTGGATTGGTCTCCTGTAACTTTTCATTGTGCCTATAAAACAAATTGAAATAATTGTATTCAGACAATCTCTGTGTGGTCTCTTTCTGTTGAGCGAGAGGTCGACTGGCGGCCCAACAATCCTTGGGCACAAAATCTTAAGGCTTCTGCAAGAAAGCAAAAGAATATTCGGGAAAACCTACTACAAACAGCTGGAGTTTATTAGGGGTTAATCAGAGGCACTTTAAATGTTGGTAGGTGTTGCCGACTCCCATACTGTGAATATGAAATTTGGTTGAGTTTTTTACATCACAAACACGAACATTTGAAGAGGGTTGTGTGGACATTTTAGATCCTCTAGATATATAGACATTTAGATGGATGGATAGATTGATAGACACTATTAATAGCTTAACTCAATGCAATTTACACGTTTTTAAAGAAAAGAAAATTAAAAATTGATGAACCCGCGGGTTCCGCGCCGCGATTATTCAAGGCACCACTGTGAAGTCCTGTACTGTATTTCTTCCCTAATGTTGCATTCATAAAACCTTTGAGAAACAGGACTTTCAATCAACACTGCTCAAATTAGAAATTTGAGACCTTTTGAAATATATGTGTCAGAATTAGTTGCTACATTATCTCCACATGAAGAAAAAAAATGTTATTTTTTACCTTGAAGTAAAGGAAAATTGGATCGAAGAAGGAAATGCAGTACCTGTACTGTATTCCAAGTTCATCAGACAAATTAAACGCAGCACAGTCCCCGCCAATGTAAACCTTGTCTGAACCAGTGGATGAATTATTTTTGCGTCACATGTATTTGTAATTTGTGAAGAATAAGATTAATTTATCGTTTGGAACGTTAAATGCCCGTGTGGTTTGTATTTGTTTTTTTTAATTATAAAAAACACGCAAAAAAAAAAAAAAAAAAACTTTCCCGCCAACGTGAGCGACCGCCATGTTTTCCTTCGTATCATGGGACTTGTCTGATGGCCGCGCCCACTTTCAATGGACGAACAGTGTATCCAAACAGCTCATACTTGCTGTCTGTCGCTGTACTTCTCCACTTCTTCTCGCTCCTCTTACAACTGCCACCAAGTTTGGAAATAATGTCCGACCAAGGCGAGGGCGAAGACGAAGTCCAATTTCTACGAACTGTGAGTAATGAATGATAAATATTAACATAGCCTAGCAATGAAAGTCAATGGCCAAAAACGAGTGACATGTAGCAAGACCATAACAGTGATGAGAGACTAAACGTCACTTTTTTTTCATTGTTGTTGTCATCTGGTACTTTTAATATTGGAAAAGTCATTAAATGTAATTTCTCAAATTCCTTGAAGTGACAGTCAACTGGGCCGCCTCACATTCGTTTGTCTCACAAATATAACTTTCCATTAATGCTAACAACCTTTATTGTTGTATCTCACACTTGGTTTAAATGTAGAATCCAGCCAGCACTGTATTTCATTTCCACAGAGCCAATTGGGTGCACAGAATCCACAGGTTCTGGCTGAAGAGTGCAGTTCCCAGCCTTATTTTTGCTTGGATTACTCAGGCACAGGCAAGGGAGACCACAAACGGCCTCGGTATCTCAATTTAAGTGCACGATGTTATCACAGTTGCCCAGTTGTAAACGTATGATCTATCTGATACGGAGCACAGAAAGTGTTATGGATGGGAGATCAGCAGCTATAACATCAGCAGCTACGGTCTGGTTGCAAGCAAACAAAATAAAAGAACAAAGTCCTACGTAAGCATAAAGTGACTGCCCTTAATAGATTTGACGAGATATTTTGATGCCTCTGCAATGTTAAGAAACTGCAATGTCAACTCAAGGATAAACCTGAAGAGATCCAGAAGAGCACAAAAATGAGAGTGTGAGCATCTTAAACAAGACGTTTAACATGAAAAGCAATTTATGGCAGCATTTTTAATTTAAAACGAACAAACAAAAAAACAGCTGTGCTTGTTAACGATCTCAGCAGTATCTCAGCATAGGACAGTGTGTTTGACTGCTTGCAGAGTGCTGCTGATATGGACAAGTGGAATGAGGGTATCTTCCCAATATGGAGCGACACAGCCAGGCTACCACGAGGTGTTGGTGGTCCTGGCTGGACTGCAGTCATCTGCAGTCTCGCTCTAATGTTCCTGAAATAGATACAGTGGCCTGATGGCTTTCATGCTGTCCATTTTGGTATTTGAATGAAGATAAGTTTGACAGAGGTGGCAGAGATCGACCGGCGACTCTTGTCATTCACGCCATAATTATTTAGGGTCTTGTTTTTATTTTCGTGGAAACGGAAGGAGTAATCCCAAACAGATATGCAACATTAATAAATTGCATTTTTTTTGGCCATCTAAAATGGGAGTACAGTAGCATGCCGTCAAAGTTGTATGATCATTCTAAGGAAGTATTATTCCCTTAAAAGAGAAATATTCCACCCATCCAGCTGCCGCTATATCACTTACGCAGTTAGGAGGTAACGTACGCACCGAAAAGATCAGTCACAGATGCTGCTTTGAACTCTGTGCAAAATAGATTTTCACTCTCATTCAGGACTGTATTTTGTTCCCTGCGGGTGTTCACGTCAGGGTGATGAAGTGGTCCTGCAGAGCGTCTTCACCTCTCAGGAGGAGCATGTGAAAGTCTGCCTGGCTGCCGAGGGCTTTGGCAGCAGGCTGTGCCGGCTGGAGGCCACCTCCAACTGTAAGGTAAAGGGAACATTCTCCGCCTTATGACAAACGGCGATATATCTCTTCCCCCCCCCTTCTCTGTCTCATCGTGTGTGGAAAGAACTCCCAACGCCCTTGTCAGTAATGATGATTAATTATTTGTATAGTGTACTCAGATATAGTACCTTTGCATGCGTTTCGCCATTGTTACCTTGAGGGCAGCCCCTTGTTGCCATGGTAACAAACCGCAAAGCAGAGGGTTTCGACTGCTGGATAATTATTGATCTTTTGGGTATTTTAAAGCAAATGTTACATGTGTTCCCGAGGACACGGCAGCCCCGTTTCAGGTTACCATGAACCAAGCGAGATGGACGGAATACAGCGTGGGGGGGGGGGGCAAACCGGACAGCTTGTGATTGCCGTGGATGGCCATAAAGATTTTTACATTGTCAAAACAATTGCGAGAAAGAATTGATGAGTTAAATAAACACTTTCTTCTTAGCAACGATGCCTCTCTCACGCATGTATTTTTATGTAAAATGAATTACTAATAAAATACATTAGCTTCAATAACACATGTTTGAATAAGTAGCTAATATAATAATGTATGTTAAATGAAATCCTGGAAAGTCATCTTTTAAAAAAAAAAAAAAAAATCAGTTGAATTATTTTGTGTTTTATTCAAATAATTATGATCTGTCAAAAAAGGTTGTCTATTTTAGTTTGAATAAAAACTCAATTCTAATTAAGTAGTAAAACCAAGTGTCAGTTTTATGAATAGGGGTCATTTTTATTTGCTGGATGTACCGGTAACTATTAAAGTATCTTGTAATCGAACTTAGTTCCTTTTCAAATGTAAGTGATTGGTGAAGTGACAAAGTTACTTTTTCAAGCAAGTAACCAGTAAAGTAACTGCGTAACTTTTTCAAGGTCACTGGAAGTGCTAGTGGTACATCTCCTTGAAAGTTGTTTCCAGTCAACGTCGGCCATTGTGAGCCTGTGGAAAAACTACAAATATTTGACGTGTTTTTTTTTTCTTTTCTTTTCCTACCCCAATAGAATGTTCCACCAGACTTGTCTGTATGTGGCTTCATCCTGGTCCAGTGTCTGTCTGTCCGAGCTCTGCAGGAGATGCTGGCACACAGCGAAAGCCTGGTTGCAGAGGTTATCTCATACTCCCGCTGATCATTTCATTTCCGCACACTGTCAGTGCCGTGATACAACTGCCGCGGGATAAAAATGATTTCAACCTTTTATTTGATATCAGGGCCATATGTCCATTTTTCAATGTGCTTTTTACAGGCAGCCGGGGGCAACCATCGCACCCTTCTGTACGGCCAGGCTTTACTTTTCCAGCATTCGTACAGCGGCATGGTGAGTCATCAAGGTTTCCCTGCAAGGATGAACAACACGGCCACTGTTAGTTTCGGTTGTCTTGTGAAGTTTTTCCACCTGCTGTTCTCTCCACTCGCAGTATCTCAGCTGCTTGTCCGCGTCGCGGTCCTCCACCGACAAGCTAGCTTTCGATGTGGGCCTGCAGGAGGATAAAGCGGGTACTTGCAGATGATTTTAGGGAGGCTGGTCACGTTCCATCTTGGATACAATTGGACTGTTCTCTTGTCTTTGTGTCATAGGCGAGGCCTGTTGGTGGACTGTGCATCCCGCTTCCAGACAGAGGTCAGAGGGAGAGAAGGTGCGCGCTGGTGACGACCTCATCCTGGTCAATGTGTCCTCAGAGAGATATCTGGTAAATGAGGGGATTTTCCTGATTTTCCTCAACGTCTCAGTGAGGATTATCGGATTTTCGAGCGGCACAGTGGCCTCGTGGTTAGCGCGTGTGACTCACAGTTTAGAGGTTTGGGTTTCAGGATCTTCCTGTGTGGAGTTTGAATGATTCATTCATCCTGTGAGGGAAATCAAGTTGTTACAGCAGCAATATTCACGCGCACACACACACACACACACACACACACACACACACACACACACACACACACACACGCGCGCGCGCGCCTATTAATAATATGAAAGATGCAATTCAGGCATCTGCTGAAGATGAGTGTCTTGACAGGTCGCATTTGGTGCTGATCCCGATTAGGGTCATTTTGGCTTGTGTGACTCATTTTAGTCAATTCTGAATTTGTGGAACTTTTTATTTTATTTTTCATTATGATAAATGGAATTGACCTTTTCGCTGTTCCAGTTTGAAGAATCACCTTCAACCTGAGGTATCCTCAGCAAAAGGCTCCAAGCTGCATTCTGGTAAAAAAAAGAAAAGCGGCCGGGTCACCTTGTGATGAGGCATCTTTTGTGGCTTCCCAGCACTTGTCCTTTGGCACGGCCTGTGACAACAGAGGCTTGGGTGACAGTCTGATTGCGGATGCAGCCTTCCGGCACTCACTGTGGAGCGTTGCCCCCTTGTGCTCTGCAAGTGGACTTGCGCAAGGCAAACTTTTTCCTCACATTTGCACTGTTGCCACACTGAAAGACGCATGATTCGTTGGAGTACATCCCATTTGAGCGGGGGATGATATCTTCTGCTTGCTGCTCCGCTTCTAGGATACCTGAGGGGCGGCGACACGCTCAGGCTTCTCCACAGCCACACCGACGCATGTCTGACTATTCCGACAGCAGAACAAGATGAAGAGCTGCAGAGGTCAGTCGCGAGGGCTCATCTACCTTCGCATGTCATCCTGACAAAACTCCCCTCCCCGCCATCTCAGATCGCGTTTTTCTTAATCTAGGATAATGCAGTATGAGATTGGATCAGTGTGCAGACAGGCCCGCTCTCTCTGGAGGCTGGAGATCTTGCGTGTGGCGTAAGTAGAAACGGGCCCTCAGGTATCAAATTGTGTTCGTCTCTGTTCCCGACTGGGATTGGTGACTGATGCGTCCTGTCATTTCACCGATTGAAAACTCAATAGGGAAGTTGAGGTACTTTTCTTCAGTGGTAACCTGGATGAGTACAAAAATTACAAGACGGAGTCTCGCAGTCTATAAACATTATCTAGAACCTGCATTCAAACATGAGTGAAATCCTAGTTAGTGTAAATATGTGTATGGAAATTGCTGGAGGCCAAATCAGTAAGTACAGTTGTAATCAGTACTTTATTGTGATGCGTGACAGCATGTTTTTAATGTTGCTGCACAAACTAGTTCACTGTGCGCCATTCGTTTTCCGAATAAAACTCTCAAATTTACCACAGTTCCAGGGTTGGAGAAAGCTGCAAAGTCCTTGGAAAGTCTTTGAATGTTCTCATGATTTGACAAATATTTGTCAAGGTGGAGTGGCAGACATACAAGCTGGGGGGAGCCCTTCCGACTGTGTCACGTGACAACTGGACGCTATCTGGGCCTGACGGACGAACGAGGCCTCCATTTGGTGGATCGGGACAAGGCAGACATTATTGCAACCTCCTTTTGCTTCCGTTCTGCTAAGGTGCGGATGAATTGAATAAGCTTCGATGACATAAAAGTTTAGTTGTACCTTGACTTAGGAATGCCTCAACTTTCAAGTTTTTTTTTTGTTTTTTTGACATTTTGTGTGATGCTCAAACGATGAAATTGACCGGTTACGGTAATTAAACCTCAACTATTAGCTCTTAAAATTGGCAGATTTTTCTCTTTATTGTTAAGTGAAACAAATACTATCGGACACAATGATGCAAAACAGTCGAATCCTCAGACGGGAATTCATGTTTCATGCGAGTAACATTTGCTGGCTGAACGTTTTCAGTGATGAAGTTGGAAGGCGACAGTTGTTTGTTTCATGTTTTATAATCATTTTGTCTTCACGTACACGGATTTGTAATGGGCTTTTTTGTACTGTATTACATTTTCAAGTTTTTACATCTATAAAGGATCATACTGTGTTATATGATGACTTAATTGGCGGCCATTTTATTAGAAATCGTTACAACGAACGACCGTTATAACGTACAGATTCGTGATGGCCCTCGAGGTATGTTGTAACCAGGTTCGACTGTATATTTTTTGAAACTAATCGGCTGATGAAATGGCCCTAAATTGTAAGCAGACATATGTAACTGTCTTTAGGAAAAGCTGGACTGTGGACCAAAGACTCGTGCGGATGGCATGGGATCCCCGGAGATCAAATACGGAGACTCGGTCTGTTACCTTCAGCATGTCGACTCTGGCCTGTGGCTCACCTACCAAGCGACTGATAGCAAGTCTACGTGCATGGGAGGATCTCAGCGAAAGGTAAAGCGACATTTTTCAAATGGCCTGTAAAATAAGCTCAATTCTGTTTGGTGTCTTGCAAAATGTTTTGAAACTGACTCCCGTTTCAAGGAGAGAAACATACTCAAAGAATCCAAAGATCAGATTTTTTTTTCCAGGCTATCTTGCACGGTGAAGGTCACATGGACGACGGCTTGACGCTGTCTCGGTCTCAGAAGGAAGAATCTCACACTGCCAGCCTCATACGGAGCGCAACGCTCCTCTTCACGACTTTCGTCAGGTACTGGACGCGCACCCAAGGGGACCTCATCCTGCCCCCTCTTTTCTTCCTGAAATCTTGCGCTTACTTCTCCCCTTTACATCTAGGAAACTTGATTCTTGTATTGGGCAAGGAAACCTCCATTCCATCGTTTTACCAGTGGCCGACGTGACACGCAGCCTCCAAGACCTAATATGCTTTTTCCAGCCGCCACCGGAGGAGCGGAGCCACGAAGCTCCACAAAACAGCCGAACTGCGTTAACGAATCGGCAGAACATGTTTCAAGAAGAGGTCATTAGACGGAATAAATTGGTGCAATACAATGTCGTCTGCATTTTTTTTTTTTTTTTTTTTTATGTATGTTTGTGCTTCTCTCAGGGAGTGATTGAGTTGGTATTGGAGTGTATTGACCATCTACACCAGTATAGTCACGCTTCACATCTTCCTGAGGCTACACCAAACGATGCTGGAGAAAACTGGGAGGTCATCCTGGGGCATTTATACGAGCTTCTGGGTAGGTGCCTCATTTCAATAAATCCGTCACTCCAAGTGCTATTGGAATTCTCTAAATGTTTCCTATATTCAGGGTCTGTTTCTCATGTTTTATACATCTATATTCCTTTTTTTTTTTTTTTTTTTTTGGGTTCAGCCTCGCTTATTAGGAGAAACCGGGCAAACAGCGCGCATTTCTCTGGTTCGCTTGATTGGCTCATTAGCAGACTGGACCGACTGGAGGCCTCTTCTGGTGCGTTCCAGGAATAAAACCTCTCATTTACAAAACTTGACTTATTTTTCCACAAATTTTTGATATGCCGGACAGAACGCATACTCAATAATTCATAGCTCATATTTACTGCCCATGGCATGCGTAGGAGTTTTGGAGGTTCTGCACTGCGTTTTGGTGGAAAGCCCTCAAGCACTCAATGCCATCAAAGAGGGACACATCCAATCTATCATCGCTTTTCTAGACAAGCACGGGCGCAACCACAAGGTATGGCTGACTCGTTTGTGTTTTGCTTGAAAAATGTTGACGCAATTGATGTGGCAGGGGTTCTCAAACTTTTTCTGCACCCTTTATAATCCGAACGGCCATCCAATTTAATAACCATGTGTACCACTCAAACCATAGGATTGAAAAACTTTTATAATTTTGAGGTGAAGGCTGGGTCGGGGGGGCAGGGGGAGAGTTGTGATGATGAGTTGAATTGATGATGCTGTTGCTGGGTCAAGTGCTAACAGGTTGCCTTGCAGGTGCTGGAGGTGCTTTGTTCTTTGTGCGTGTGCCACGGCGTTGCGGTGCGCGCCAATCAGAACCTCATCTGTGAAAATCTGCTGCCCGAGAGAGACTTGCTACTGCAAACTCGTCTGGTTAATCAGGTCACCAGGTACTCGCGTCGACGTTCTCGCTAAATGGGATAACTCTGTGAATGATGTGTTGAATGTCATTCATTTCATTTTGTAGTAATGTTGAACTTTTGTTGAGGAAAATTTCTATGTTTTTGGTTTGAAAGGGTGGGCCTGAGCAAAAAAAAAACAATTTCACTTGCAGCTTTTATACTCTTCACCAGTGGTTCTCTAACCTTCGGTCATACCATGAGGACCACCTCCCTCATACTTTTTTTTTTTCTCCAAAATTTTCCAAAACCAGATTTGCCAAAAAGCAAAACCAAAACTCAACTGATTATTAATTGAAAATCATTTTATTTCGTCTCCTTAATTTTAACATTTATATCTCACACATAATAATATGATGCATTTGCAGCAAAGTTTCTTTTTCAGTTCAGAGGGCTCAAAACTTGTTAGCCTGGTCTTTTTCTAAATTGGGTCCAATGCTCGTTGCTGCCAATGAGGGAAATCCACCTCCTAGTTCTCCTGATAACGAACAAACTGTTTTCCTAAACCTGGCTCGCACATTCCATCGTGTTGAGTCTTTTGATTCATATGAAAAGAATCCCGCCATACTTTATGGATGATACGCATGTTTTTGTCAGTGACTGAGGAATCTCATAAGTAATTCATCACGGCGTCAACGTGCCGCCTCTTTCACAGCACATCAGTGTCGTGTAGTACGTCGTCGGTCCTCCCTTTGAACGCTACGCCACCGGTCGCCCTGACGACGACAACAAAATACCACATTTAAGTCTGCCGCGTGTTGCGTGGAGTGAATTTTTCGCCTGCGCCTCTCATCTCGACGCTGCGCTGGGCTTATTATCCTTGAAGTTTTCTATTTGCGTGTGATGCTCGAGCATTCTCGGCACTGCGGCACTTCTCTTTTCTTTGCTTGCTCTTCAGTTAATGATTAATTACTTGTCTCCGTCAGTGTCTTGGTCTCTTGTTTTAAATTTAGAATCGTTCCCACGCACATGTCTCCTCCGATGACACTTTTGGTGAGAAGTTGCTCAGCAGAGTGAATACTAATCATTGCCTTATCCCGGTTTTACGTGCTCTTTTTCTTTCTGTGGTATGACTGATTGTGGCACTGTCATCTTTTTAGACGTTTCCTTTCCCCCTTTTTTCTTTGCCACGGGCATTTTATTTTTGGGTTGTCGTTCCATCTGTCCTCCCATTTTTTTTTTTCCGCAGCAGCGCCTGAAGGAAATGTCGTGAAATTCGGAACATTCGTTTGGAGTCAAACGAAGACTTGATTAGTAGTTAATGATGCAGAGATACAGTCGGCGTGATATTCATTAAACATCCATCCATCCATTTCCTACCGCCTTTCTCTTCATTAGGATTATGGGTGTGGCGGGGTGCATCCATTAATGGGCGCCAATCATTCATACAGACAAATGTTTATATTCACCTATGTACAATTTAAGAGTCCATCAACCGAAGGTGCTGGACTGGAAGTCAAACTAATCAGGCTTTAACGTGATAATTTTCACCTTTTACTTTTTAATGAAAAGGCACTTTTATTGAGACTCGAATGCATTTTGGTAACGCAAGACCTACCCCATCATGCCTTCTCGCACAGACAAAATGGTTAGAGGAAGACCACAGCCCTCTGCCTATTTCTTCTTTCCTAGCTGCCACCTTTTTATCACGCTTCTCTCTAGCAAGCAGCCTCCCACCGCCCCTCAGGCTTTATTGTTTATTTTGTCTCAAATTTTTCCCCACCTGCTGCTTCCCAAGCCTCTGCAACGTCGCCCGCCCGAACCTCTTTTATCCCTCCTAAAGCCATTTTGCTTTCTGTCACCTCCATTTCAGCTTGAGCAAAACACCTCATTGGTATGTTTACGTAAACATACCTTTTTGGCTTCTTGTCCATTAATTCTACAACTGAATCTTTTCTCCTACGCCCTGAAATCCTTTGAGCGGTATCCCTTAAGAGAACTGACATTTGTTCTCAAGTTGGGGTATCTGATGGGCATTCACTGTGTTTCGGAGTTTGCAGTTGAATGGATGCGTTCATATATAATGAATGTCAAGGACCCACATTTAAAGATTTGAAAACAAATAACTGGATCTTGAAAAGAACTCTAAAATGTATAGGGAGCCAGTGAAGGGATGCCAGAGTAGGAGTTACGTGCTCTCTCATACGAGTACCAGTCAAGAGGCCAGCAGCAGTATTCTGGACCAACTGGAGACGCCTCATGGAGGATTGGTTGACTCCGTAAAGTAAAGTGCGTCACAGTAATCCAGCCGAGATGTGACGAAAGCATGAATTACTGTTTCAAAGTCCTCTTGAGAAAGGATAGGCTTTATTATAATAGAAAACATGCTGAATAAATGTGAGCGATTATTCACATCCAATCATCTGCTCATGAACCCCCAAGTGTGAGGCCCAACGTCTTCCTATCTCTGGGGGAAGATTCGGCGCAGCCCCGCCGGTGGTACTACGAGCTGGTCGTGGATCACATCGATCCCTTCCTCACGGCGGAGCCCACGCACCTGCGAGTCGGCTGGGCTCTCACCGACGGCTACCAGCCCAGGCCCACCGGAGGGGACGGCTGGGGGGGCAACGGCGTGGGAGATGACCTCTGCTCCTTTGGCTTTGACGGGCTTCACTTATGGTCAGGTGGGATCATAGTCATTCATAGTTAACAGTACGTCTTGATCAAATCACCTTATATTTTTCAACGCAACGTTTTACGATGAGTTTGGAATTAGATTAAAATAGTTTTGGGATCACAATTTCGGTGGTTTCGCTACAAGTCAATACTATTTCTAAATGCAATTATTGACATTTTAGGCGCATCAAACACTTGGCTTATCGTGGTAGGACTCGGCCTCAAGCTTTGCTCTACTGCGTCCTATGAATAATGCCGACGCTGTCTCCTCTGCATTCAGGTTGCGTGGGCCGCAGAGTGCGCTCTCCCTACCCTCACCTGTTGACCGACGAAGATGTAGTCAGCTGCTGCCTGGACCTCAGCGCACCCTGCATCTCATTTCGGGTCAACGGTCTTCCTGTGCAGGGCATGCTAGAAAACTTCTGCGTCGATGGACTTCTTCATCCCGTTGTCAGCTTCTCACCCGGCGTCAAGTTAGTATTGTTGTGCATCTTTTCATTGAGACTTTCCCAATATGACATTTAAATCATTTTCTTTGTGTCAACAAGGGTTCGGTTTTTGTTTGGAGGAGAACAAGGAGAGTTTAGATTTCTTCCCCCGCACGGTTTTGTGCCGTGTTCTGAGGCTCTCCTCCCGAATGTTAAGCTGGAGGTAGAACGGTGCCATAAGTACCTCTTGGAACATGAAGATGGGAAACGGGAGCTTATTGGCCCGTTTGAGCCCAGCGGTCCACTTACTTTCACTCCCTCGCCAGTAGACATCAGCAAGGTAAAGTTCTGCAGAGGCATTTATAGCTATTTTACAATGTACCGTACAGTGTGTTCCAGAAAATGTTGAAAAAGAAAATATTTATACACCAAAATTCCAGCAAGCAATTCACTTGGATCGAGATTTTACAAGTGATTTCACAAAGCCTCACAGATTTCAATATGCACACTGCCTGCGCCGCGACATGTTTTCCTTTCACGCCCTAATCAGCTTTCCAGTTGGTGCATTTTTATTTAGTTCCCTCCAAACGCGCACGCTGCGCACTATTGACTGTGCTCATGCATAATCTAATACACAAAATGCCCTTTTGTTGCTGGTACAGTTCTTTCTTCACCTTTTAAAAAGTAATCGGTAATGTACAGCTTACATCAAACTTAAAGTTTAACATTCAATTGAGTGTTTTTGTTTTTTTTTTTTTTTTTAATACACATCTCATATGAAATTACACAATATAGTACTACAGAATGATATTTTTTTCACCCTCTGTGTGTTGCCTTAATAGGTGGAATTACCTCTGCAATTTGAGGATATCCGAGATAAAATCGCTGAGAACATCCATGAACTCTGGGTAATGGAAAGGGTTGGTCTTGGATGGTCTCAAGGAAATGTAAGAAGGAGGCACACGACTAAAATTCCTTGAGCTAAATTGCATTCATCAAAAGGAAATAATGCCTTACTCGCATTAGTTTTTTTTTCCAATGTGAAACGATTACACGATTTTTCATCAAACACAGGAGCGAGACGAAGGGAAGCTACTGGATCCCTGTCTGGTGGAGTTCTCCAAGCTGCCCGATCAGGAGCGGAACCAGAATGTCCAAACGGCCCAGGACATATTAAGGTGGGTTCTGTCACCCCCTAGTCATGTTCATATACATTCTTGATTCATAGAAATATGCAAACATCAATCTATATACACATTTTCCTTCATTTTCCAAAGGACTCTTCTTGCTCTCGGTTTCCGCATTGACTTAAAAGACGAATGTACAGAGGAGGGCGTCCACTTCATGCGAGTCTCCAACAGGTACGGTTCATTCAAGCTCCGAGGTTTTAATGTTACTCCTTGTTTTTTTTCTCCAAAGCAGTTATTCCCCATCACTCATGTAAAATATGTGTTGACTCAATAAAAGCGCATAGCACTGCTTTTTCGTAATCTGTGGTCTCCAACGTGTCAGGTATGAGCAGCCAGGTGGCTACAGACCGGCTCCGATAGATATGAGCCATGTTTTTCTAAGCGCCGCCCATGAGGAAGCGGTCAACTTGCTGGCAGAGAATGAGCACAACGTTTGGGCCAGAGAGCGTATCAAGCAGGGATGGACTTACGGCGCTCAACAGGTTTGCGTTGTGCCTCGTGTTGGGAAAGAGAGAATCACATTTGAACATCTGTGTGCATTCGTAATCGCATTTTCACAGCACCGGTGTTCTCTGGCAATACCTTTAAATTTAGGATGGGAAATCAAAGCGAAGCCCGGACCTTGTGCCCTACAGCCTGCTTGATGAGAGGAGTAGAAAGATGGGACAAAAGCGAGTCAAGGAGGCAGTTTGCACCCTGCTGGCTTACGGTTACAGTTTAGAAACCCTCCACCAGGAAAATAGTAGGTCTCAAAGCTCTTGCTCCCAGATTAGATCATAGTTTATCAATGGTACAGCAATAAGCAGATTGTTTCCAAATGTCTGCATGTCTGCTTTTTTTGACATTGTCACGATTCTCTCGCCAAATGCCCTGTATCTAACTTTTCCTTTTGTCTTGACTTCTTGCAGTCATGTTATCAAACGGCTGCTTCTTCTCTAGTGAAAAGTGCAGAGTGTTCCGAGCAGATAAATCTTTCGCCGTGACTCGGGGGAAGTGGTACTTTGAATGCGAACTAGTCACTGCCGGGAAAGTGAGAGTTGGCTGGGCCAGGCCTGGCTGCACCCCTGAGAAAGAGCTGGGCTCGGACGACCAGGCGTTTGTGTTTGATGGATTTGAGGTGATCATTCTTTTGAGGTCTTAAAGTGCCGTGGGGGTATTGTTTCATGATCACTAAAAATATCAATGACTCATGTTGTTTCTTGACGTGACTGACGCACAGCCGCCCCCATCTTTCCTGATTCTTACAGTCTCGGTGGTACCATCAGGGTGGGGAACCTCTGGGACGTTGCTGGCAGCAGGCGGATGTGGTGGGTTGCTTGCTGGACATGACTGAAAGCACCATGATGGTCACGCTCAATGGAGAGTTGCTGTTTAATGACCAAGGATCGGAGCTGGCTGCGAAGAACTTTGACATCAGAGATGGTGTTTTTTTATTTTTGCGCCGAATTGTTATGACCCATCGGGCTTGGAAATGTGTGATTCAATTTTTTTTTCTTGCTGACATTTTAGGCCTGCTCCCCGTGGTCAGTGTGGGCGTGAACCAGGTGGTGAGGCTGAACCTCGGCCGCCGGGAGGGCTCCCTGCAGTACTTGAGTGCATGCGGTCTGCAGGAGGGTTATGAGCCTTTTGCTTTCAATATGGCTCGAGATCCTTCCCTGTGGATGAGTTGGAAACAGGCTCAGTTTAAATCCATACTGTGCGATGATCCCATCTCTCAGGTTTGTATGTACAGCTTCTAGACTGTTGTTTGTTTTTTTTTTTTTTTAGCGCGTATGCAAAGCCTAATACCACGGGTGGAAAAACTCTGTTAGGGGCAGTTGTATAAAATAACAGAATTTTTTACATTAGGCAGATAGCAACAACCGATTAACTTGGTTGTTTCATTTCATACTTGATGGATGGGCAGGGATTCCAGAGACCCAGCTAAGTGTATCCTAGTCTTTCAAAAATCAAATTTCCATACTGTGTCCACTTTAAGATGACCCACGTTTCGACAGGCCTCCGCGGGAGCCTGTGTTGTTCTCGGCACTGGTATGTTGACAAGACTGACCCTCTTTATCCTCTTTGAATCTCATTCAAGGTCAATAGAGTCATTGGCTCAAATGATTCCTTATCGAGCCTGAGGGTCTCACGACGGTTGTCGGCACGCCACGGGGAAAGCAGCGAAATTGGCTTTTACCGTCTCAGCATGGCCATCCAGTGCGCCGCTGTCCTCAGCAGCCCAGTGGGGGGCGCGCTGCCCGTGGCGTCCAGCTCTTTTTCTCCAGGTTTGGTGTCACATGATCGTATCATAAAATAGAATTCTCAAATTAGAAACAAATTACACGTAGAGGATCAACAGCATAGAAAATGGATGGACGGACAGTTCGTCAAAGTGTTCTTTGACTTATTCCAGATACCCGCATTTGATTATTTGCTCTTCATTACCTCACGACCTTGGAAGAAGCTCTCTGCTTATGCTCCCCGGGGGCCTTGCCGCAATTAATTCATGTGGTCCTCTTAGGAAGGAAAGAGCAGGAGGAGATGGACTCTGACTTTGAAGTGCTGATGAAGTCAGCCCGCGGCTTCGCTAGCTCAAGAGATGAGCTTGAGTACAAGGATCACGGTCAAGACAAAACGTCACGACTGAAGCAACGGTAGGCTGTGGAGAAAACACGAATCATTGGCGACGTGTTGCGGTCACCTGATATTTGGAAGCATAAAAGCAGGGACGTGGTGATTAATTTCATTGATGTTTACAAAAAAAAAAAAGCATGATACAGTTGAAGCTGTTCTTTGAAGGTTTATGCTGAAGCGAACCAAACCAGACCTGGTCAGCAGCAACTCCTCCGCTCGGCTCCTCGAGGACGTCCTAGTTGACAAAGATAATGCTGATCACCTCACTCAGACCACCCGAGTAAGACCTCAATCGTCTCATCTCGCAACAATCAGTAGGATTACTATTCTTGCAGGGAAATGACACATTTCTACAAATTAGCAATTTGCAATCTTGGATCCAAAACTACGTGGGATGCGTATTGAAGCAGTTATGATCATTTTTGAAACTGCCTTTGACTTTTTTTTTCCCGACAATTAAACCAAGTGATTTTCTCCTTCAGTATTACTACTCGGTGAGAATTCTTCCAAACCAGGAGCCTTTCAACGTGTGGGTGGGCTGGGTCACCCCTGATTTCCATCAAAATGACATGCCGTTTGACAGCGACGATAACCTCACAGTGACGGTCACCCTCGGAGACGATAGTGGCAAAGTCCAAGAGAGGTTAGTGTTTTGCGGCCAACTTTTGAAACGCGGTAAATTTTAATCAGTGGGCTGCCATTTTCACCGTTTTCCCCTTTCAATCAAACTTAGCAAGCGACTGCCTTGTAATAACAGCGCTCTCGTCACCCACAGCGTGAAGAGGAGTAACTGTTACATGGTCTGCGCCGGAGAGGCGACAGGTTTGTCTCGGAGCCGAAGGAGTGCCGGCTTGGAAATTGGTTGCTTGATTGACACAGCCGCTGGGCTGCTAACGTTTACCTCCAGTGGCGTGGAGATGTCCACCTTCTACCAAGTACGCCGCACAGCAAAACAATTTTGGGACTCCTAAGATGTATTTGGAGTTATATTCGGATATGTCGTTGCTGCATATTTCAAGTAATCATCGTGAGTAAAATGTTGTTTCATTTTGTGGATGAATCAGGTGGAGGCCAACACAAAGCTGTATCCCGCTGTTTTCGTCAAGCCCACCACCAGCAACATGTTTCAATTTGAACTGGGACGCATTAAGGTAAACCACGTTGTTGCTTGTCAGAAATTCTGTTTAAAAAAAAAAAAAAGCAGCCGGTTCAGCAATGAAGATATTGCATTCCATCCTTTCATGCTGCCATTGTCACAGCTACAATTTACTTTCATGTTTTGCCACATGCAAAACGCAATTTTTTTTCATTTCTCTGCCTGGCCACCTAGAACGTGATGCCGCTGTCAGCCGGCTTGATTCGCAGCCTGAGAACGACTTCGGCACCTCATTGCCCGCCCAGGTTTCAAGTACAGCATCTGTGCCCGGTCTCGTGGACACGAGTGCCTGACAGATCTCTGAAGGTGATGGTGGACCGTCCTGATGAGCGTCACGGATGGAGAGTCCATTGCCTTGGGCCGCGTCAAGTCATGGCCCTCCAAATCCCTGATGAAAGCAGGTCTGACCGGGCTCTGGAAAACACACAATTCAATTTGACTGCTGTTGGACCGGACGATTAATCAACGTATCGATAATTGATTCAATTGGGTTTTGTTTGAGTCAAGACTGTTCTATATTTTTTAATCGTCTTAGCTAGCGGCGTCTCTAGTTCAAAGAGCGTCTCTGCTTGCACGTTATTCAAAAAGGCACAGCTTTTTTTTTGTTTCTTTTCAGTCTTTTGAAATTGGTTTCATCCTTCCAGCGTCGGACAATGAACAAAAAAAACAGTCCGCTCCAAAGTATGTTCAAAGACTGTTGCAACCAAAGGGAGTCGGTCCTCCGAACTAGTTCAGCTTATGAAACGGAGACATGCAGCAGCAAACGTTGCTCTGCATTCAACCCGGGAGAACACGGAAGGCAGCCTGAAAACTCCTGCTAAGAGAGGCAGCCACGGAGCTGCTGGACGTGGTGCCCCTGGTGATACGTTGCAAAAGCAGTCATTTATACTTTTTTTTGTTAACGTGCTTTTTAAAGGATTTTGTTGACATTTTCAGGCAGCTACCCATGTTAATTTTGTATGTTGTATGTTCAGTGAGTTTGTTACATATGAATCACAAAGCTCGTGTTTTTGTTAATTTATTGATGTCACAGTTGAATATTTCATATGCCTCACTAAAACATATTAAGCATTGTATTTAAAGAGCGGTTTTCTCTAAGAGATAGCACTTTTATTTTACATTGTCCCCAAAAAATAAAAATCTGTTATTTCTATGGAAGTTGATACAGTTAATGCTTGAATAGGAAACTGTTTAAAAGCCTGTGTTTGGTTTTTGGATATATGGCAAAAAACAAACAAACAAAAAACCCCCCAAAAAGCTACATTTTGAAAAATTAGCTTTTTCTTTTTATTGAAAAAAAATGGTGATTGAGAAAGAGACTTTTATTTTCTGTTTAAACAAATGTTTTGATTGATTGGTTTTGTTTTAAGTTCATATCACTCAACCTTAACCAGCACGCCAATGATGTCATCATGCTTTCTTTTTCTAACACAGGTGCATCGACATTTTGGAGCTGTCCGAGCTGGATGACATCTTGACCTTTGAGTACCACACCCTCCTCCTTTACTGTGCTTTATGTGCCCTGGGCAACGCAAAAGTGTGCCACGCCATCTGCAGCCATGTGGACCAGTCCCAGTTCCTTCACGCCATTCAGAATCACCACTTGCCTGGCTCACTCCGCTCTGCCTTTTATCAGCTTCTTGTTCAGGTGATCTCATGCTTCATCTCATCTTTCAATATGGAACCAGTGGTTTCTCAGATGGATTTAAATTTTTTTTTTAAAGGTTCACCTCAGCACTCATGCCGCAGCACGTCTCATGATGAACCATGAATACATCGTCCCTATGTCAGACCAAACCAGAGACATCACCCTTTATCCAATAAATGGCGACAATGGGCGAAAATGTCCACTTCCTCTATGCATCCCGAGTATTAGCGGAAGCACTTCCCTGAAACCACAAATGCGGTTCTCCAGGCCTTGTTTCGTCAACACTGATGTGATGGGACGGGAAGTAACTAGCGGTGACAGTCCTGAAATCCCTCTGGATATCCTGAAGAGCCTGACCGTGGAGATGCTTACTGCAGCAGTGTGGGCTGTGCATCAGGGTGTCAGGGACCCTGTAGGTGGCAGTATGGAGCTTCTGCTGGTTCCCCTTCTTAAGTTGTTCCACACTCTTTTGGTGGTGGGGGTACTGACTGATGAGGATCTGGCTAAAGTTCTCAAACTAATAGAACCCGGAGTCTTCGCCACAGAGGTGGAAATGGAGGAGGAGGAGAAAGAAAATGAACGCAAACAAGGACTGCTGCAAATGAAACTTCCAGAACCGGTCAAACTTGAGGTGAACGCACGGAGTGGAATGGCTCATATAGAAAAAAAAAATTCCTTTTTTTTTTTTTTTTTTTTTGTGCGTTTGGGATTTTTTTTTCATGAGTGTGTGAGGTAAATGTTACATTTCATTATGCATTAGGACAAACAAGCCAAGCAATATATTTCTCTCTCGATTTCTTCAGCTGTGCAACGTGCTGACCTACCTGTGCGACATGCAGGCGCGCCACAGGGTCGAAGCTGTGGTCGCCTTCTCGGAAAACTTTGTCGGGCAACTGCAGGAGAACCAGCACTTCCGCTACAAGCAAGTCATGCAGGCGCTCAACATGTCCGCCGCCCTCACAGCCCGCAAGACCAAAGAGTTCCGCTCACCTCCGCAAGAGCAGGTTCCATTCAGTTGTTTGAACTCACCAGTCGGATTAAAATGATTCCTTTGCAAGTAATGGGCGCCACCTCGAAAGATGTTTATAGTCGCCTACATTATAGATTCAACTAGGGTGTCCAAATTCAGGCTGTTGTTCCATTTGTGGCCCACTGCATGTTTTTATTGGCCCATTAGATATTGTAAAAAACAAATTAAACAAGGTCCCCATCAAAAAGTTAAAATGCTGAAAGTTAGCACATTATATATTGAAAAGCTTCCTTTATCGAAAAGCTTTGCTCTGCTCATTTGATCTGATGACTCTTTTAATTTTTTTTAAAGATCATTACTCTTACTAGTTGTCATTTAATTGCTGGTTTATTGTTGCCTGTACTGTCCACTTTGAGAGTTGTCCCCATTTGTTATTCTATTTTTCTTAATTAAAAATGAAAGTGTAATAAATCCTCAAAATGTAACTTTTTGATTTTTTTTTTTTTAATCTACACAATGTTTTGACAAATTAATCACACTGTGCTTCTTTCTCCTTGTAACCTTTTCTCCTTTTGCCTCAGATCAACATGCTTCTGAGCTTCAGAGATGGCGACCGGCAGGGGAACAGTCCGTGTCCAGTGGAAACCCAACAGCTCCTGCAAGACTTTCACCAGCTGCTCACTGCCCACTGCGGTCAGTTCTCCGTTACCACTCCGCCGCATTATTGTTCATCCTCACTGAGTCTGTAAAACTCAGTGAGCCCTGAAGAAGCTCCGAGAAGGCGCTTACTGTGATTATCTGCCGGTGAGCTTCATTTTATTTTACTGCTTTTGAGCAGGCATTGAATTGGACGCTGCCTCGGAAGAGGGTGATCCCGGTGAGATGTTAGTAAAGGATCAACTTTTGAGCCTGGGAGCGAGAGTTCTCGGAATAAAGTGGACAACCACACGAGGGGAGGATAATGGACCACTGAGTCCCAGTAAGTACAAAAACATGTACAGGACTAAGGTTGTTATTTATTGTTACAAATGTAGGCCCAACACGAAACATTAAGAGAGGGGTCACTTTGAAAGTGGCTCTGGATCTTCACCCAGCCTAGTTGATCATGTGATGGTCTGAGAAACTTAGTGTGGGTGTGGAAGTTAGCAGAACTGTTATGTGGGGCAGATGTGCAGACATATTTTCAGAAAGTGGCAGAAAACAAACCCAAAAAAAGACTTACATGGTTGTTTCATTTCACACTTGATGGGCAAACCGGCACTCCACAGACACAACAATTCTAACAAGAAATAAAAAAGTGAATTTTCCATAATACGCCACCCTTCAGCAGAACAAGTAATCAAGAGGAAAATCGTGATCGCTGTGGTTTTCCTGTGGGATACATTGCATATTTTGGAACTGCACAAACAAACTACAACAGCAATCCCACATTGTCATATGGAGGATCTCAGCCCTGCCGCAATTATCCAAAATCCTTATTGATGACCCCCAAAAAGGGATTTGTCATTGCCTCTAGATGCCACAAGAAGGTGGCAAAGTGCTACTAAATGAAGTTCCTCAACTTACCTCAAATTATTCTCTTGGCACCAATACGCCACCAGATAACACCAAAGCAGTACTTTCAGAAAAGAACAGAGGGGTTTGATTTCCTATCCCCGCTTTCTACCCTTCAGAGTCCCTCAAGTTGTTGATCTCGGAAACAATGCTGCGCTGGACACAAGAGACCGAGATGGAGGATCCCACCCTGGTCAGGGCCGTCTTCTCGTTGCTGCACCGCCAGTACCAGGGCCTCGGCGGCCAAATGGCCTCCCCTCTTTCCAAAGCCTACACAATTAGCCAAGCTTCCGTAGAGGACACCATGACGCTGCTGTCCTCTCTGGGCCAAATCCGCTCCTTACTTAGCGTTCGTATGGGGAATGAAGAGGAAAAACTGATGATCAGAAGACTAGGGTAAGGGTAGATTATGGTTTTCGTATATGGATTTCAAACACAATTCTGGACTGTGATTTTTTTTTTTTTCTGTCTCTGGGACAGAGACATCATGAACAATAAGGTTTTCTACCAGCACCCCAACCTAATGAGGGCGTTGGGCATGCATGAGACAGTCATGGAGGTGATGGTCAATGTTCTTGGGGAGAGAGAATCCAAGGTCAGTCTTGTGAAGCCGACGGGCAATTTGTGTTTTTCGATTACACTCGGACTCCACTTTGAATTGACGCCATGCTTGTGTATTTCATGCAACGGTTTGCTTCTGCAAGGAGATTTCCTTTCCGAAGATGGTGGCCAGCTGCTGTCGATTCCTTTGTTATTTTTGCCGCATAAGCCGACTCAATCAGAGAGCCCTTTTTGACCACCTCAGCTACCTACTAGAAAACAGCAGCGTTGGACTCGGTAATGTCCTATGTCAACACTTCCCTCTGGGGGAGGGGTTTCAATTTAACAGTCTCTCGGTTATTCGTCCTTTGTATGCATAAATTTCAGCCCCTCGGAGTGTTCTCATGAAATTTTAATGACCAGACATCATATTCACGAGTCAGTGATTTTTGTTGTTGTTGTTGATGTTGTCTTCCCGCCCTCCTTAGCTTCACCATCAATGCGCGGGGCCACTCCTCTGGATGTGGCAGCAGCCTCAGTCATGGACAATAACGAGCTGGCCCTCGCTTTGAGGGAGCCTGAACTGGAGAAGGTGAGTTGAGGGCATGAATACATGTTTGCTTTTGGAATACGGCGCTACCTTGATTAATTTACAAGTTTGCCAAGTTACTCGCCGCCACTTGCTCTATTATTATTATTATTTTAATTTCATTTGCGAGCGAGCCTCAGGTACGTCGCCGCTGGATGTTGACAGTGGATGCGCCAATCCTGGACCTCATTCAAAACTTGAGATGCAGCTACAAAGTTTTCTCATTACAGGTGGTGCACTACCTTGCCGGCTGTGGTCTGAAAAGCTGCTCACTGCTCATGGCCCAAGGCTACCCTGATATTGGATGGAACCCTGTGGAGGGCGAGCGTTACCTGGCACCGCTGGATGTGGCAGCAGCCTCAGTCATGGACAATAACGAGCTGGCCCTCGCTTTGAGGGAGCCTGAACTGGAGAAGGTGAGTTGAGGGCATGAATACATGTTTGCTTTTGGAATACGGCGCTACCTTGATTAATTTACAAGTTTGCCAAGTTACTCGCCGCCACTTGCTCTATTATTATTATTATTTTAATTTCATTTGCGAGCGAGCCTCAGGTACGTCGCCGCTGGATGTTGACAGTGGATGCGCCAATCCTGGACCTCATTCAAAACTTGAGATGCAGCTACAAAGTTTTCTCATTACAGGTGGTGCACTACCTTGCCGGCTGTGGTCTGAAAAGCTGCTCACTGCTCATGGCCCAAGGCTACCCTGATATTGGATGGAACCCTGTGGAGGGCGAGCGTTACCTGGATTTTTTACGTTTTGCTGTATTCTGCAATGGTATTTCCGATACACTTTCTACTGTTGCTATTAAGCTCTCTGTGTCATGTTGTTCTTGTATCAGCAAGTAGCATTGAACACAAATTCTTCGATTTTGAGTCATCTGCAGTGAACTTTTCTGATAGCGGATAAATTTTCAAGCAGCATTGTGTACAGTCATGTGTCTGTGTGCTCTTGGGGCGCAGGTGAAAGTGTCGAGGAGAACGCTTACTTGGTGTTGAGGTTGCTGATCCGTCGTCCTGAGTGTTTTGGTCCTGCCCTGCGAGGTGACGGTGGACATGGTCTCCTAGCGGCCATGAAAGAGGCCATAAACATATCAGAGGACTCCTCTATCGATGGACCTTGCATGGCCTACCAGTCCAACGCAACCATGTTAGTCACTGTTTGTTTCTGTATTGTTTGTGTTTGCTTGTGGGTAAACTGGAGCCTACCCCAGCTGAGCTTGGGCAATGTTCCTTTGCATTGTTGAGATTTGCCACTCACCTATGATCTTTTTTTTTCATGGGGGCGGGGGGGTGAAAACTCACCTATTTGCTGTTGTGGTGCTTCGTTGCCATCTAGTGGCACCTTGGTGCCATCATCCGCCGTCAAATCTTGATTTACTTTTAGCAGGAAGAAAATTGTACACCCTGAAATGGTTGCCACCATGTATTTTAAAACAGTAACAAAATCTGCTTACTAAATGCCCTCCTTGAATGCTGCAGCTGCATCCCCGATTATCATTAATAAGGCTGCATTTAGAGATAAGCCTTTAATCCTCCTCAAAATCTGCAGTGATCCAATTAAAGACAAGCTGGCAGTTAACTAATTATTTCCCGATACAGAAATACTGTCCAGGATGGCGAGAATGACCTTATCCATATGGGGCATGCCATCATGACCTTTTACTCGGCCCTCATCGACCTGCTGGGGCGCTGCGCTCCGGAGATGCAAGTGAGTGTTTTTCCCCTCAGACTTGAGCTGCCAATCCTTCCGCTCATCGATATCCGCTGATGCTGCCAGTAATGATGCCGACTGGACATTGCGGAGAAAGTACGCTGCTGCTTCGAAAGGAAGATTGACATGCTTTTACCCAATTTACTGAAGGATGGAAGCCCACCTGGAGTCAGTTTCCCTCCGCTGAGGCACTCTGACGTTGACGGCTTGTCTACTTGTATTTGGCGACGCAGTTGAAAAATATTGTCTTTCCGACACAATCTCACTGAAATGTTGCAGTTGATTCAAAGAGGCAAAGGAGAAGCCGTCCGCATGCGGGCCATTCTGAGGTCGCTCGTACCCATCCAAGATCTCCAGGGAGTCATTAGCATCTCGTTTCAAGCCCCATCGTTGTCAAAAGGTTGAGTGGGATCACTCAATTTGACAATTTTAGTCAGATTGGGTCTCACCATGAATGAAGCTGTCATTTTCTTTTGCAGATGGTTCCGTGGTTGAGCCCAACTTATCGACAGTGTTTTGCCCAGACCACAAGGCCGCGATGGTTCTGTTTGTGGACCGAGTCTATGGCGTAGACAAGCAGAGTTTTCTCCTCAGCCTCCTTCGAAATGGATTTCTGTCCGACCTTCAGATGGCCGTCTCTCTCGACACGGTGAGCTCTGCGACTTTTGCTGGTCCGAGTACAGGTTGGCGTTGTCACCAATTACTCATATTTGATGATTGCACAATGTCTTTTAGTTAGGGGTGATCATTTGTATTATTTCATCAAATTCAAAAATGAACTTTTCTAGACATGGCATCAATTTCGCTAAAGTATCAGACTTTTTAGAGTAACATCTTTTTTTTTTTTTTTTTTTACGAAACGTGGAATGTATTGCCTGTAGAATTGCTGCAGTTATATCAAAGTAACATTTTGCAGAGCATAATTTGCAGTCTGCTACAAATGTTTTCTATGTTAACATGAAAGTATATCCACACGGGTCCTTATTTGGGCAGTACCACAGGCTGGTGACATACTATCGAAGCATTTCTATGAATATGAATACAGACGTACAGTAGTGGCCTGGTATTTGTGGATCTCAAGAAACAACAGATAACAGGGAGACAGACAAATCATACTAATCAACATAGATGACTGGGGCGGGTGATGATGACATTGGGGAAAAACAAATGGCATCAAAATATACCAATACGATTTCGAATAATTGTAATTTTAACTATGTTAGTGAATAAGTAGGGAGAGAAGGGTGTGCACCAAAACGCGCCAGGCTCCAGCTCCCCCGCGACACTTATGAGGACAGGCGCGATCGAAAATGGATGGATGGGTATTTTCTGATCTCATTTCCTGGCTTCACACTACGGTGGCGAACTCGGCTTTTTTTCTCATCGCAGGAAGACTTTGGATCCACCGACATGGCCTTGGCCCTCAACAGATACTTGTGCTCGGCTGTGCTTCCGCTGCTCACCAAGCGTTCCGCCCTCCTCCGCGGTTTGGAGGACCACGCCGCCCTTCTGGATTCTCTCATCCAGGCCATCTACAGCCTCTCCAGGGCTTCAAGCTTGACAAAAGCCCAGAGGAACACAACTGAGGATTGTTTGTTGGCGGTGTGCAGGTACAATATTTTTTTTTTTTTCTGTCTCTGGGACAGAGACATCATGAACAATAAGGTTTTCTACCAGCACCCCAACCTAATGAGGGCGTTGGGCATGCATGAGACAGTCATGGAGGTGATGGTCAATGTTCTTGGGGAGAGAGAATCCAAGGTCAGTCTTGTGAAGCCGACGGGCAATTTGTGTTTTTCGATTACACTCGGACTCCACTTTGAATTGACGCCATGCTTGTGTATTTCATGCAACGGTTTGCTTCTGCAAGGAGATTTCCTTTCCGAAGATGGTGGCCAGCTGCTGTCGATTCCTTTGTTATTTTTGCCGCATAAGCCGACTCAATCAGAGAGCCCTTTTTGACCACCTCAGCTACCTACTAGAAAACAGCAGCGTTGGACTCGGTAATGTCCTATGTCAACACTTCCCTCTGGGGGAGGGGTTTCAATTTAACAGTCTCTCGGTTATTCGTCCTTTGTATGCATAAATTTCAGCCCCTCGGAGTGTTCTCATGAAATTTTAATGACCAGACATCATATTCACGAGTCAGTGATTTTTGTTGTTGTTGTTGATGTTGTCTTCCCGCCCTCCTTAGCTTCACCATCAATGCGCGGGGCCACTCCTCTGGATGTGGCAGCAGCCTCAGTCATGGACAATAACGAGCTGGCCCTCGCTTTGAGGGAGCCTGAACTGGAGAAGGTGAGTTGAGGGCATGAATACATGTTTGCTTTTGGAATACGGCGCTACCTTGATTAATTTACAAGTTTGCCAAGTTACTCGCCGCCACTTGCTCTATTATTATTATTATTTTAATTTCATTTGCGAGCGAGCCTCAGGTACGTCGCCGCTGGATGTTGACAGTGGATGCGCCAATCCTGGACCTCATTCAAAACTTGAGATGCAGCTACAAAGTTTTCTCATTACAGGTGGTGCACTACCTTGCCGGCTGTGGTCTGAAAAGCTGCTCACTGCTCATGGCCCAAGGCTACCCTGATATTGGATGGAACCCTGTGGAGGGCGAGCGTTACCTGGATTTTTTACGTTTTGCTGTATTCTGCAATGGTATTTCCGATACACTTTCTACTGTTGCTATTAAGCTCTCTGTGTCATGTTGTTCTTGTATCAGCAAGTAGCATTGAACACAAATTCTTCGATTTTGAGTCATCTGCAGTGAACTTTTCTGATAGCGGATAAATTTTCAAGCAGCATTGTGTACAGTCATGTGTCTGTGTGCTCTTGGGGCGCAGGTGAAAGTGTCGAGGAGAACGCTTACTTGGTGTTGAGGTTGCTGATCCGTCGTCCTGAGTGTTTTGGTCCTGCCCTGCGAGGTGACGGTGGACATGGTCTCCTAGCGGCCATGAAAGAGGCCATAAACATATCAGAGGACTCCTCTATCGATGGACCTTGCATGGCCTACCAGTCCAACGCAACCATGTTAGTCACTGTTTGTTTCTGTATTGTTTGTGTTTGCTTGTGGGTAAACTGGAGCCTACCCCAGCTGAGCTTGGGCAATGTTCCTTTGCATTGTTGAGATTTGCCACTCACCTATGATCTTTTTTTTTCATGGGGGCGGGGGGGTGAAAACTCACCTATTTGCTGTTGTGGTGCTTCGTTGCCATCTAGTGGCACCTTGGTGCCATCATCCGCCGTCAAATCTTGATTTACTTTTAGCAGGAAGAAAATTGTACACCCTGAAATGGTTGCCACCATGTATTTTAAAACAGTAACAAAATCTGCTTACTAAATGCCCTCCTTGAATGCTGCAGCTGCATCCCCGATTATCATTAATAAGGCTGCATTTAGAGATAAGCCTTTAATCCTCCTCAAAATCTGCAGTGATCCAATTAAAGACAAGCTGGCAGTTAACTAATTATTTCCCGATACAGAAATACTGTCCAGGATGGCGAGAATGACCTTATCCATATGGGGCATGCCATCATGACCTTTTACTCGGCCCTCATCGACCTGCTGGGGCGCTGCGCTCCGGAGATGCAAGTGAGTGTTTTTCCCCTCAGACTTGAGCTGCCAATCCTTCCGCTCATCGATATCCGCTGATGCTGCCAGTAATGATGCCGACTGGACATTGCGGAGAAAGTACGCTGCTGCTTCGAAAGGAAGATTGACATGCTTTTACCCAATTTACTGAAGGATGGAAGCCCACCTGGAGTCAGTTTCCCTCCGCTGAGGCACTCTGACGTTGACGGCTTGTCTACTTGTATTTGGCGACGCAGTTGAAAAATATTGTCTTTCCGACACAATCTCACTGAAATGTTGCAGTTGATTCAAAGAGGCAAAGGAGAAGCCGTCCGCATGCGGGCCATTCTGAGGTCGCTCGTACCCATCCAAGATCTCCAGGGAGTCATTAGCATCTCGTTTCAAGCCCCATCGTTGTCAAAAGGTTGAGTGGGATCACTCAATTTGACAATTTTAGTCAGATTGGGTCTCACCATGAATGAAGCTGTCATTTTCTTTTGCAGATGGTTCCGTGGTTGAGCCCAACTTATCGACAGTGTTTTGCCCAGACCACAAGGCCGCGATGGTTCTGTTTGTGGACCGAGTCTATGGCGTAGACAAGCAGAGTTTTCTCCTCAGCCTCCTTCGAAATGGATTTCTGTCCGACCTTCAGATGGCCGTCTCTCTCGACACGGTGAGCTCTGCGACTTTTGCTGGTCCGAGTACAGGTTGGCGTTGTCACCAATTACTCATATTTGATGATTGCACAATGTCTTTTAGTTAGGGGTGATCATTTGTATTATTTCATCAAATTCAAAAATGAACTTTTCTAGACATGGCATCAATTTCGCTAAAGTATCAGACTTTTTAGAGTAACATCTTTTTTTTTTTTTTTTTTACGAAACGTGGAATGTATTGCCTGTAGAATTGCTGCAGTTATATCAAAGTAACATTTTGCAGAGCATAATTTGCAGTCTGCTACAAATGTTTTCTATGTTAACATGAAAGTATATCCACACGGGTCCTTATTTGGGCAGTACCACAGGCTGGTGACATACTATCGAAGCATTTCTATGAATATGAATACAGACGTACAGTAGTGGCCTGGTATTTGTGGATCTCAAGAAACAACAGATAACAGGGAGACAGACAAATCATACTAATCAACATAGATGACTGGGGCGGGTGATGATGACATTGGGGAAAAACAAATGGCATCAAAATATACCAATACGATTTCGAATAATTGTAATTTTAACTATGTTAGTGAATAAGTAGGGAGAGAAGGGTGTGCACCAAAACGCGCCAGGCTCCAGCTCCCCCGCGACACTTATGAGGACAGGCGCGATCGAAAATGGATGGATGGGTATTTTCTGATCTCATTTCCTGGCTTCACACTACGGTGGCGAACTCGGCTTTTTTTCTCATCGCAGGAAGACTTTGGATCCACCGACATGGCCTTGGCCCTCAACAGATACTTGTGCTCGGCTGTGCTTCCGCTGCTCACCAAGCGTTCCGCCCTCCTCCGCGGTTTGGAGGACCACGCCGCCCTTCTGGATTCTCTCATCCAGGCCATCTACAGCCTCTCCAGGGCTTCAAGCTTGACAAAAGCCCAGAGGAACACAACTGAGGATTGTTTGTTGGCGGTGTGCAGGTACAATACTCACACACACACACGCACACACACACACACACACACACACACACACACACACACACACACACACACACACACACACACACACACATTTTTGTATTTTTATTCATTTTGAGGGGGAGAAGGAACTCTACATTAATGCAAGAAGGAAAAGCTAAATGACAACCAACAGCTGTCCCTCTCTGCCTGCACTGTTTTTTTTTTCCTGCTTGCATTTCGTACATTAACAATGTTTTGCCATGATTCGGATATCATTGTCTAATTACCAAATCATACATTTGATCAACATTTTGCTAATGGCAATTCTTAATTAGATTCCTCATTCCCTAACGATATGATCAGTCGGTGATTCATCATGCCTAGTGGATGTGCTGCATACAGCAAGTCTAATGTACATAAGATCTTCTTTAGAACTTTGTTCAAATATGGCACTGTAATTGATAAGTATGACAATCTATTTTCTTGTTTTTGTTTTATTGCGTTTATGTTCTATTTATTCATAATGTGTTTCTATGAGGTTTGGGCAAACAAAGTACGGCTAGCGGGCCACATCCTGCTCAGGTCTTTAATCCAAGCAGCAAAAATTTTCATGATCAGTTCTTGTAACATTTGTTGCATTAAGTCAATGAAAATAATTATTATTACTGTTAAATTAGAATAATAAGATATTTTATGCGCGCAGTTTAACCGTTTATTTTTCTTCTTAAAACTCATCGAGGAGTGACCAATCTATGATCAATGACCCATCGCTGTTTTATGTAGCCTTGAAGTATGTTCCCTACTTAATGCATGCATTTTTTTTGAATGAGAAATTCTTCTAAGAATATGTTTATTTAAGGCTAGTTCACTTGCGTCTTCTCAGTAAACTCCAGCCGGCTGTGATGCAGCCTCTTCTGCAGCGTCTTGTCTTTGATGTTCCCACTCTCACAGAGCAGAGCAAGATCCCAATCAAGGTAAGTGCACCAAGCGCAGGTTTTGATTTTATGTGAAAATGTATTACTCACGATCACATCCCTACCCCCAGCTTTTGACCAGTCATTTCGAGCAGAGATGGAAGTACTACTCTTTAACTGGTAGGCAGGGAAACCACAGCCTGGCCTCTGAAGAGGAGCTGCACTTATCTCTGAAGCTGTTCTGGGGCGTGTTTAAGGCTTTGGCGAAGAAGGTAAAGGCAATTCAACATTCATCCAAATGATATTTGACTTGAGGGCTCCCCGGACCCTCGAAAATTTGTCTGAGCTGTCTCAGTCAGAACATGGGAACATCAAAGAATGACTCTCATGAGCACGTTCCTGTCCCAAATCTGCCTCGCTTCAAACGGCTGCAAGAAAATGTGTTCAAGTGTCTTGAGAGAACGACTGATTTCTACTTGAGAGCATTCCCTGCTATTTGACTGCTGACAACTCACAACATGGTTCCACCTAAAATATATATTAAAAAGTTACTATATTATATATATATCAATATTTCCCTGTTTGTAGTGAGTCGGTATAATTTGACTTTCTTACCTTTTGAATTGACCAGATTGAAACAAGTCAAGTTTTCCGAGGACATTAAAATTGATTGAAACACAACCGTCAACACTGGTTTCTCTTTATAATCTGTCAGTTATGAATCGAATCATACACAGTTTGGTCCCTGCTTCTCTCTTTCTGCATAGACTGATCATTTTTAGCTTTGTGTTTACATGCGCGAGCTTTAATGAGGGAACACCAGCTTGCTTGCTCGCTTGCCGTGAATCTGACACATTATGAAAAATGTGACCCATTATGTGGGGTTTTTTTTTTTTTTTCTTTTTTGGTCCATAAACTTTGCCTCAATTATTTAAACTATTTGTGTTTTATTGCGTTTATGTTCTATTTATTCATAATGTGTTTCTATGAGGTTTGGGCAAACAAAGTACGGCTAGCGGGCCACATCCTGCTCAGGTCTTTAATCCAAGCAGCAAAAATTTTCATGATCAGTTCTTGTAACATTTGTTGCATTAAGTCAATGAAAATAATTATTATTACTGTTAAATTAGAATAATAAGATATTTTATGCGCGCAGTTTAACCGTTTATTTTTCTTCTTAAAACTCATCGAGGAGTGACCAATCTATGATCAATGACCCATCGCTGTTTTATGTAGCCTTGAAGTATGTTCCCTACTTAATGCATGCATTTTTTTTGAATGAGAAATTCTTCTAAGAATATGTTTATTTAAGGCTAGTTCACTTGCGTCTTCTCAGTAAACTCCAGCCGGCTGTGATGCAGCCTCTTCTGCAGCGTCTTGTCTTTGATGTTCCCACTCTCACAGAGCAGAGCAAGATCCCAATCAAGGTAAGTGCACCAAGCGCAGGTTTTGATTTTATGTGAAAATGTATTACTCACGATCACATCCCTACCCCCAGCTTTTGACCAGTCATTTCGAGCAGAGATGGAAGTACTACTCTTTAACTGGTAGGCAGGGAAACCACAGCCTGGCCTCTGAAGAGGAGCTGCACTTATCTCTGAAGCTGTTCTGGGGCGTGTTTAAGGCTTTGGCGAAGAAGGTAAAGGCAATTCAACATTCATCCAAATGATATTTGACTTGAGGGCTCCCCGGACCCTCGAAAATTTGTCTGAGCTGTCTCAGTCAGAACATGGGAACATCAAAGAATGACTCTCATGAGCACGTTCCTGTCCCAAATCTGCCTCGCTTCAAACGGCTGCAAGAAAATGTGTTCAAGTGTCTTGAGAGAACGACTGATTTCTACTTGAGAGCATTCCCTGCTATTTGACTGCTGACAACTCACAACATGGTTCCACCTAAAATATATATTAAAAAGTTACTATATTATATATATATCAATATTTCCCTGTTTGTAGTGAGTCGGTATAATTTGACTTTCTTACCTTTTGAATTGACCAGATTGAAACAAGTCAAGTTTTCCGAGGACATTAAAATTGATTGAAACACAACCGTCAACACTGGTTTCTCTTTATAATCTGTCAGTTATGAATCGAATCATACACAGTTTGGTCCCTGCTTCTCTCTTTCTGCATAGACTGATCATTTTTAGCTTTGTGTTTACATGCGCGAGCTTTAATGAGGGAACACCAGCTTGCTTGCTCGCTTGCCGTGAATCTGACACATTATGAAAAATGTGACCCATTATGTGGGGTTTTTTTTTTTTTTTCTTTTTTGGTCCATAAACTTTGCCTCAATTATTTAAACTATTTGTTTTTTGAAAATACCCAGATAAAATAAAATGTATAGATGGTTTAATGGACCATTTTCAATTCAACATTGTTTGTATCTGTTATGTCTTCATAAAATATGTGCGTCCGACAGCAATATGAACCTGACTTATCCAAACTCTGTGTCCAATGCCTCGGCACCGTTTTTTTTTTTTTTCTTTTTTGGTCCATAAACTTTGCCTCAATTATTTAAACTATTTGTTTTTTGAAAATACCCAGATAAAATAAAATGTATAGATGGTTTAATGGACCATTTTCAATTCAACATTGTTTGTATCTGTTATGTCTTCATAAAATATGTGCGTCCGACAGCAATATGAACCTGACTTATCCAAACTCTGTGTCCAATGCCTCGGCACCATGGCTGAGGCCCTGCCCCCTGACCATTTGGGCCCACACTCTCTGCACCAAATGGACAAAAACACGGACGGGAACTTTGAACCGCAACCTGTAGAAACCTCGAAGTACGTAAGAACCATTTTTTATTTATTTATTTTTTTTAATATACGTCAACAGAATAAAGTGCATTAGCAGGGCAAAGTTGTTGACGAAGACTCACTTCAGATATGTGAATATGATTAATTTCCTTAGCGTGTCCGTGCCGGAGAGACTGGAGTTTGTGGTGAACAAGTACGCCGAGCACACCCATGAGAAGTGGTCGCTGGAAAAGGTGAGAAGCTTCAACCTTCATTGTCCCCCGGCTGAGAAATTAGACTGCGCATGCTCGGAATGCATTCATTCGTGCTATTGTCCGCATGCGCTTGTAATAATTCATATCTGAACTTTGTTTTGTCGGCCAGTTTGCCAACGGCTGGGTTCATGGGGAGCAGCTATGTGAGAACAGCAAGGTTCATCCCCTCCTCAAGCCCTACAGGGCTTTGGCTGAAAAGGTAGCTCGTAGCCTCTGTTCTTGTATTATTGCTTATTTGAATCGCCGCCGTTCTGTTAGTTGAGATTTTGCGATTTCCACGCTGACAAATTTCAGTTTCACACAAGCCTCGTTGGTCTTTCCTCGGCATAACAGGACAAAGAAGCATATCGCTGGGCCATTAAGGAGACGATAAAAAGTATGCTGGCCTTCGGGTGGACCATAGAGCGCTCCAGGGAAGGAGACGCGTTTGGCTTGCACGCTTGCATGAGAAGAATCTCGCAGTCCGGTCAGGTGAGTGTACTTGAATACGCCACTGACATATTTGTGAATTTGCCTCCGAAAATCTCACTTTTGGTCGTGCTCAGGCAAAAGCGAAATGTTGGGACAGCGGAACTATGTTGAAGTGAGAGGCGGAGCCTCACCCAGTCAGGCCAAAGCCTTATTGAAGAGGATAAAAATAATGCTTGCTGCCATTTTGTGGCATTCAAAGCTATTCGGAAAAAAAAGTTTGAACGCACTGCATTGATTAAATCCATTTGACGTCATTTATGGACGCCATGTTGTTTCCCTTTCTGGCATTGACTTGGGTTAACCTAGGTCAGTGTTTGCCCTTTGAAGTGAATTTTTGTCAGTTTTTGGCATCATTTCCCGATAGTGGGAACATGCCCATGTGAGATAAACCTTCTATTCATCTAATATTAAACAAAACCTGGCATCTTTACATTAAAATAATGACAAATAAATACATGGAGTGTCAAAAAGAACGCAGACATTCACCGAAACTCGCCTCACTGCCTTCTCACGACCTCTGGTATGTGCTGTTAATAATTGGAGTGGATTTCTTTTCTAGTTCATCAACAGCCATGTTGATTATATAAGATTAGCATAAAATACAGTTGATATGTTGTGGGCTTCATGTGGAAAATATCACTTGCAGACGGTAAAAAATTTGGAAATGGTCCTTTGCGTTGCGTGACATTGCGTAGTGACGTTATGTCGACTTGGTCACGAGACGGCGCCTGCCCATGTCACTTTGCAGACACGGTCAATGGCTTTGATGGCTATCAATCGGCAATTCCAAATCTTTTTCAGTCACTCATTAATTTTTGTTGTTCATGGCAGGGGCTCAGTCCCAATCTTCAGCAAATAATCGAGGTTATTCACACATTTTCTACTTGCTCTCAGTTGTCTTTTGAAGGGGCGTCGACCTTCAGCCCTAAACCCTTTGACACCGGCAGCATTACCTTATCATGGGATCAGTGTGTGAGTAATACTAATTTCTCTCAAACTGCTTTGCCGGCATCTGTGCTGTGATTTCATTTGTCCCTTTTTACCTTAGGCTATGGCTGAAAAGTTGGCCGAGAACTACCACAATTCCTGGGCTAAGAGGAAGAAACTTGAACAAGAGAGTAAAGGTACAACTAATGATATGAATCAGTCCACGGATCAATCATCGCAAGACACATGTAGACAAACGAACACTTCTTTTACGGACAATTTAGTCCAGATAAACGTGTGGGCGACAAGCAAGACACAGGAAGCTAAGGTTGGAAGTTTAGAAGCCCTAACCTCAGAATTAAGAGAGCTAACCACGAACACCGTGCTGCTAAATTACCTTTGATAGTGTTAAATGTTACAAGAACACGGGACGCAGTTTGGTCGCTGGGCGGTGTTCCCCTGGGCAACATGGGCATTTTCTCTGAATCATTTTAGCGTTGCCCTCAAGGCGAGCTCTTGTTCTCCAATGGTACAACTTGAAAGATAAAGTTATCTCCGTACGACAGAGGAGCAGCGGGCGATCCGAGTTCAATGGACTGAAATCAAACATCCAACATCAAAATCTTGCCTTTTAATAAGTCCATGGAAGAAGTTTGTTCAAAGGCTCACTTTTTTTTTTCTTTTTTGCCCAAGAGATTCTCATTCATTTGTACCTTTAGTTTCCAATAAAACTTTCTTTTGTTAAAGTTGAATAACAGCAGATATTCTAGATATGTCTGTGGACAATGCCTGCACGTATAAAATGGCAATGAAAACCAGTTTTCAAACATTGATTGAATTTGATTGACAGCTACGACCTAATAGTGACCGGACTGCATAAATGTCCCCCGTCTCTTCGATAGCATCGCTGGTGGAACAATGTTTAGAAATCTTAGTTTATCAGCAGTTCCAGGTAGCGGATGCATTTTCACGTTACCAAACGCACACAATACCGGCCATCTGTTTATTTCCCTCAACCACGGCCATCTTTTGACAAAAACACCATGTCGCCGAAAGTCGTGTATCTGGTGTTTTTTTTTTTTTCTTTCTTAACTTAACACAAAACTTTCCAGATGCAGTTCTTCAAAAATTGATTGCTAACTGCTTTTGTAGATTGGCAAGAGAGCTCTTATTTGTTCTTGTTGTCTTCACAATTTAGAAGATTGTCCTAAAAAGGGTCGTCAAAATGAACGAAGGATATAACCCTTGTGTCTCCTCAGGGGCACGTGGGCATGCTGTGCTCGTGCCCTTTGACAACCTGACTGCGAAGGAAAAGAGTAAATTCCGGCAGAGGGCCCAGGATGTGCTCAAGTTCCTTCACCTCAATGGCTACACGGTGTGGAGGTGAGGGCAGAATCGGCTCCTGGCTGCCAGAGCAAATTCCAGCATTCAGAACGGAATGTGAATGCGGTGGTCCTCATAAATTTTTTTCAGCATAGTGGTGACAGCATCTCGCGGCATTCACATTTTCTGAAACTAAAGATAGAATAGAGCATGAGTCGCCTGTATGTGCACACAAACTCATCATTTTAACAAGGACGTGTATGGTGACAATTAGAAAACCCACCCAAAAAGGTTTGTAAATGCCTGTAGATGCCACCAGATGGCGGCAAAGCAGTTATTTATATTAGACAAGGGTATGGCCTGATTAAATAAAGCTCCTTCCCTTGGTTCATCGTTACATTAGCTACTGACTCGATGGGTCCAAAAATATTTGATATATATTTTTATGTTAGACGTGGCTTTGGCCTGACCACAAGAGCAGGAAATATGTTTTTTTTTTCAGTGAATACTGGCGGATAGGATCCCTCCAACAATCAACAAATGTCGAACATGCGGGCATTCACTCTATTTTAGTGTTCCCAAAAGGAACTCAATAGCGCCCTCTGGAAATTCCACACATCAGTCATCTTCATCAACAGCACGTATTTTGAAAAAGTCTTCAGGATCCATGCCCAAAAAAAAATAATCAGTGCGAGAGACCGTTCGTTCTCCGCAGCTTGCCGCTTGAATCCGTTTTCATTTCTTTCGGCAGGGATCGCAAGAATGCGGATCTGGAGTTTCCAGCCACAGCCCAGTGTTTCGGCCACACTCTACTCCAGCGTTTGCTGTCTTATACAGAGGAAGCTCAGGAGCACATGTCGGAACTTGGTAACACTTTTAGTTTGCCGATTACAATATGAAAGAGCGTCATTGACTAGACGTTTTGTAATGAGCTCGACACACAACATTTTGGTGATACCAACGACACACAGCGTAGGACTATGTGGTCATGCGACACAAGAAGGCCTTATAATAATGGCCTAGGAGTGTTTATCATCCAACGGGATTTATGACCTTAAATAGATTAGTGACATGTTCCGACTCAAATTCCGGTTGTATTGGTAAAATATGATGACACCACAGCATCTACCTGATGTAATTATTTTTTTTCTACATGTGCTACCGAGATGTGAACATTAACATTTTCGCAGTCTGTGATCCGCCCTGGGCTAATTTAAATTTGATGCCTCCTTCCGCTGTTCAGAATAGGACAGCCAATGTGTTTCTGATGTAGAAATGTCACTTCCTTTGTCATTTTGTATTTCATTTGTCTTTTTTTTTTTCCAGAGGTGACGCAAGCCAGAGGACAGATCTCTAAAGGCGAGAGTGCGTCACGCCAGCACCCTGTTCATTTCTTCCTCAAGGTTTGCGTGTGCTCATCTGCATATGAAGACCGACCGTTTCTCAGGGGATCTTTACCATTTTGATGCAGACATGCTAGTTAAGATTTGCAATTCGGTCAGCTAATTAGTCTTGTTAAATGGTTGCTATGTGTTTCCCTCTCCCCCCCCTACACACACACACACACACACACACGCACACACACACACACACGCGCGCACGCACACACACACACACACACACACACACACACACACACACACACACACACACACACACACACACACCATGAAAAATCCTTTGTGGCTTTGTAATTTATTGAGCCAGCTCAGAAATCCGTGCAGGCATGTCGATTCCCATCATGACATCGATTAAAGCTTCCCACACCGTTCTGCCTCCAAAGCGGCAAACGGAAAGAGATATTTGAACATTCATGCCTCGCATCTCCACGACAAACAGACACACGCGCGCGCACACAGCCGTAAATGGGTCTTGGTCAGTGATTTGTTGAATGAGAAACATTTGGTTTTCACGAGTTATAGAACTGTCTTTCTCACGTAATGAAGCGCAAATGTTTGTGAATATTTAAGGGATGTGCGTCAAGGGAAATACTGAAGATTGTGGCAAGAATATGACACATTTTCATTTCTGGACCCCTTTGACAGGTTGTAATTCCACTTTTGGAAGAATATGTGAGAGGCCACCGGCTGTATTTCTTGTCTGTGTCGCACTCCTCGGACTTGAACAGAAGTCATGCCTCCAAAAGGGAAAAAGAAATGATTGCAAGGCATGTGTCAACCCGATGAAATCACATTTTTATTTCATATTCACACTGCTTGCAGATGTTATATTTTATTTTTTTATTTTGGGGGGAATCTGTTCTTTTGTGCTTGAGTTTCACTTCTTTCGCTTCATTTTCTTTCCTCTCACATTCAGCCTCTTTTGTAAGCTTGCAGGCCTAGTCAGACGCAGGCTCTTTCTTTTTGGTAAGAACCGCGTGGAAATAAGCTTTTAGCCTGATATCATCTCATTGTTGCTACCTTGCCTTTCACTTTTGTGCTTTCCAGTCAATACCAGGCTATCTGGGATACATATTTTCCCTGCATATGTGTAATGCTATCATCTAATATCTTTTTTTTTTTTTTTTTAACTTCAGGAAATGAAACTTCAGCGGTCACAAGCTGCCTCTGTGTTTTGACCCGGGCACTGGATGCCAGGTAGCACTTCACGTCACTGTCACCATCTAATCCATCCGTCCATTTTCAATATTACTTGTCACACTGACGCCAATCTCAGCTGACTTTGGGGAAGAGGCAGGACCGGTCGGTATTCAATCACAGGGCACATCCAAACAAACAACAATGCACACCTTGTGCACAATTTGGGGTCTTCGGTGAACCTAACTGCATTTTGTTAGGCGAGAGGAAGAAGAAGAAAATCGATCGAATTCATGCCAAAAGGCAAAATCATGACACTGGAATAGGAACAACTCCTTGACTTTGTCAATGTATCCATTTTAAGCACAAGTCACACATTTTCTTCACTCGCATTACGAGGATGGCAACAGCATTTGTTTCCATTTCATGGTTAAGCATGACATCAAAAGGCAATCCAATTATTTGGTGGATGTCTTTTCGCCATAGGACGTTGGCAAAGTCGGCGCCAGAGAGCATCCAGGACTCTCTGCATTCGTTCTTTGAAGCGGCCGCGTCAGACCTGGAGACGACCGTGGAAAACCTCTCGGCGACCTCTGTCTCGTTGCATCAGTGTCGCAGTCAACAGGCGAAAGGCCTCGCCAAGGTGTTCAGCTACACAACCTCCGTGCTCTTCCCAATGCTCACGTCCCTATTCCAGCATCTTGGCAGCCAGAACTATGGTGTTGACCTTCTCGGTGAGAGGAAAAAAAACACTGCCTTTATGTCTCTATGCATTTTAAGATCTCTATCTATCTCTATACAGGTTCATCTCAATTAGCTAGACTGTTGTCGAAAAATGAATTTATTTCAGCAGTTCAGTTTGGAAAGGGAAGCCTGTACAGACGGTGTACAGAAATTTTGGAGAAATTGAAATAGGATTGTCTGAGTAACAACATGTCAAAGGAAATGAAAACGAAAATACTTATTGATAAATAAATGAAACGGATGTAGATGTTATAACCAACTGCACAACGCATCACAAATGATCAATATGCACACCACCTGTGCCTTTTTGTGGCATGTACAAATCAGTTTTCCTGTTGATGTGTTTTCATGGAATGAAATGAATTTCATGGACATTTATGAAATATGCGTACTGCCTGCTCTTGTTTGGCCCTTCATATTCCTTTTTTATCAACCCCCCCCTCTCCCCCCCAAAAAAGATTATACACTGAGATTAGCAGCCAATATGCATACCTTTGAAGTCAGCTCACATGAAGCGGCTCAGTCAGGGTCGCAGAGCAGCCGGAGCCTATTGTCTCCTTTGCTAATATGATGACCTTTCTCGGGGATCATCCATTTCCTGCATCAGCACTCGTCTCGCCAGTCCATTTCTCTGCGATTGTGTGGCTTCACCTTTCCCTCTCTCACCGTCCTTGGAGTATGTCTCTTATGAGGATTTAAGCGATTTAAGTGTCACCTCGTCTTTTCCAGTGGGAAGAGTGCAGGCGTCCTGTTACAGGATCGTTAACAGCCTCTACTCGCTTGGCACCAGCAGCGGCGTCTACATGGAGGGGTACTGCCTTGTTATGTAACACATTGCAACAAATTCAGTGGCTGTTTGCAGTATCGCGAAAAAATGCTCGCAGGCTTGTTTTAACTCTTGGATCCTTGCATGGCTATTTGAGGACATTTCCCCATTCGTAACCCATCCATCTATTTTCTTATTATGGTTCTGGGTGAGCTGGAGCCTATCGCAGCTGACTGGGCAAGAGGCAAGGTGCACCCTGGACTGGTGACCAGCTAATCGCAGGACACATCGACAATCAACTTTTCACACACATTTACAGCTTTGGACAGTGTAGTTTCTGTTTATGCAAAACAAGAAAAATTTTCAGTTACTTGAGGAGCATTATTGCGATGTTTTCATGAATCATCCATAGAGCACAAAGTGGAAGAAATTATTTTCGCCTTTTAAATGGTTCATTTGTATCTTTGAATATCGAGACAAGCTCGACAGTACACCCTTCCTTCTCACTCTTCATACCTTCACCTTTTTTTTAACTAACCTTGCAGTTCATGTCAAATGTCATTTTTGTTATGTCGGGGTCGCAGAAAAAAAGGACGTCAGGCCATAAATGCCCCCGGGCTGTAGTTTGGACACCACAGGCTTACATGAACGTAAATCAGATTCGACATCTGCGAGCTGAATTTCAATCTTAGAAGGTGATTGCTACAAGTCAGTCGTGTACTTGAGTGACATCTCGGACGTTCGAAAAGGCCCTCCAGCTTGCCCGCAACCAGAATGAGAACATACCGGATGGATGAACTTGTGTCACAGCATGTTTTCAATGCAGGCAGAGGTCAGCCGCAGGTGCTTGTCTGGCAGCGCTGACTGCTGCTTTTCCTGTTTGCTTCCTGGAGCCATCCATCAATCCAAACAACCCTCACTCCATCTACAATACAATGAGTACACCTGAAAGAGATGGTAACGCATTTACTTGTCGTCGACACCATTTGTTTTTATTTACAATATTGCTTTGCTGTTTTCTCCCGCTCCTAGACCTGGGATTGCCAGTTGATGCGGAAGAAATATGCCCCCTTCTGCCCTCTCTGGAGCAAGCGATGGGGGAAGCGCAGGAGTTGACGGATGCCGGCGCCGCCGCTGGGCAGGCCCAATATGTCCATGTCACGAACGTCACGTTGCCAATGCTGTGCGCTTATGTGTCCCGCTGGTGGCGAGACAGCCCGGTCCTCACATCTGTAACTCCTCAGCACGCCAGCGACCTGCTGGGGCACATTCTCCGCATCATCCACAACCACGTGGGTGCGAGCCAGGGTGACTGGATGAAGCAGCTGGCAGGTTAGGTCACATGTTCCCTACCAATGTTCCACTGAATTTTAGAACTCGACTGTGAGTGGTGTGTATCTCAGTCCATTCCCAGCCACTCATCTCCAAAGCCCGTGCTGAGCTGCTCAAGAGCCACTTCCTTCCTCTGATGGACAAGTTGAGGAAGAGGGCGGAAAATGTGTTGCTCTTGGAGGAGCGAATGAAAGTCGGAGGCTGCGCTACGTCGGAAGCAGAATTGCAGATACAGGAGAAGTTCAGTGTTCTCGTGCGAGACCTCTACGCATTCTATCCTCTCCTCATCCCCTTTGTGGACTCCAATCGGTAAGATGGGCAACTCCGGCGGTTGGAAATGGGCAAAAGCGCAAGTGTCAAACTCAAGGCCCGTAGGCCAAATTAGCCTCTCCGCATTGTTTTTGTGGCCAGTGAATGCTTGTCACAATTTTTCTAAATATCTCAATAATGTCATTTGATGGGGTGTATAGGAACATGATCACAAGTGTCACAAAGTAAGCGTTTTATTTATTTGTTTATTTTTTAGCTACTGATGTTATACTTACCAAAAAATAAAATATTTCAGCTGTTGTTTCACTTTAAATATTGTTAAATATGTTTCTGTTTACACAAAAGATAAGCAGGGTTTTCCTGAGCCTCCCCCTCCCCAATTTGTTTCCCGATTGTGCACGATTTAAGCAAAATAGTGAATTTAAAAACATGGTACTGACTGGATGAAGATTTTATGGCGTACTCTTACACCCCCAGCTGTGAAACATTTATGTGGTTGCCCCGTTATAACCGGCCCCCCACAAGCAACTAAAACTACATTATGGCCTGCAAGGAAAACATGTTTGATCGTAGCACCAATTCGGGAACATTTCTAGGTGCAAAAATATCTCTATTGTGTTATTTCAAGAGTGGTTCAGCCATGTTGCTTGCTTCCTTTGCACATTTTTGGTTAATCCCTCTCAGGGCCCGTTGGCAGCAAGAGCCAAACCCTGATGCTGAGCAGCTGTTCAGCATGGTGGCAGAGGTCTTTATTTTCTGGGCCAAATCTCATGTGAGTTTGTCAAGCATGGTTGTCTTTTGTCGCTGCTTTTTTTTTTTTTCTTCGGATAGACGTCTTGTCTTGCGTATCTTATTTGCTGTTGCACTGCAGAATTTCAAGTGGGAGGAACAGAACTACGTGGTCCAAAACGAAATCAACAATTTGGCATTCTTGGTCAACGACAACACATCAAAGGTTCGCTGTTAGTCACAAGTGGGCCTCATAAATGAAGCAGTCCACTAATGTCGTATCGTTCCCTTTATAGCTTGACTGCGAGAAAAGGCGGATGAAGAGGAAGGGCGATCGTTATTCCGTACACACTTCCCTCATCGTGGCTTCCGTGAAGCGACTTCTCCCGGTGGGACTGAGGGTTTGTTTTTCCAGCAATGAGACTCTCATCATGACTGCAAAGAGCGCTTTCGCTCAGGTTGGTTGGAAATGTGGGCGTCATGCCAAGTGATTGCTGCATGGGGAATGATTATCAATGTGTTCCATCTTGGATCACTTTCAAAAGAAAACAACTGCCTAAAAAAAACTAAACAAAACAAAAAAATTTTTTGGATCGTTACAGCTATCTGCCATTGTTGTGTTTACTGTCCCATTTATTGACCAGGTGACCTTGAAATAACCAAGCCATAAACAATAGCATCAATATGATCAAATGGCGCCTCCCGCTTCGCCTACTCATGGACAAAAAAAAAAATAATCACAAAATTGGACACTTGAGGCGATCTCATGAGCATGCAACACAAGATTTGGTCATCATAACAGATAAGACACTGTTCATTGAAAAACATACTCATGTGTAGTTGAGTAATTAATATAAAAGTCAACACGACTGTTTTGTTTTTATGTGCTCCATGTTTATTAACATTTGACCGCTTTGTTTTCCACAGAAGAACACTGAGGATGAGATTCGTGACCGTGTGTATAAATACCTTTTACGTTCTCATGGTCAGGTAATGGCTGTCATTTTGTTTTCACCATATTGCTGCTACTTTGTCTGGATCACACTGCATTGCCCCCCCCCCCCGCCCCCCTTCCCAAAATGCCCCCACTTGCCCTCGAGGATTCTCTCTCTTGAACGACGTGCATGTACTTTCTGCTGACACCCTGTATGCGCGGCGACACGCCCGACTAGCCCCGATATTTATTTATTTATTTTTCAATTCAAGCAACAAGAATGCCGTTAGACTTTTAATTCAAGCCACAAGAATGCCGTTAATTAGATTTTGGAGTGGTCTTGTAGCCTGTAAAACCCGTTCCTCCATCACGCCGTGACTTGAATTTGTCGCACAATACCAAAGACGCACTGCATGCAGCGTTATTTGGTTCACTCCAGCAGCAATAAATACTTTCCAGTGATTGCGATTCCAGAACTTTGCAACTGAATAAATAAATGTGACATTTTATTTAATTTTTTTTTACCCCCCTCTGTGAGAAGTCATCAACACGCTTGAACCGAGACATCTTTAATTCATTCCCCGCCACTGACGTGGAGACAACTGTGGACAAGATTGTGGCACTTGCTCGAGTCCTCCATTACCTTGATCAGGTGAGCGCTAAAACAGGAAAAAGCGCATTTTGTTTTAGATGGATGCTCAGAGAGAAGTGACAGCCTGAGGTCTTTAAATAATTGTTATTTCAGTGCTGCTACTTATCTTTAACCGACGTACAGTATTTACTTGAATTGATCTTTTGAATTCCAACGACAAAAGAAACGTGCCTCGGATTCCAAACCCCCGTTTGAATTCTGATATGAAATTAAAGAAAGCACCCAAGGGCAAATGGACGAATGTCATGCTATTAATAAAATCATTCAAGGCCCTGCTTTATAAATGTGCACCAAACCTTGTTTCCCTTTTCTGTCTTTGATTTTTCTGTTTAGGTGGAACATCCGCACAAGCATAAAAGAGCAACATGGCACAAAGTCTTGTCCAAGCAGAGGAAGCAAGCGGTGGTGGCCTGTCTGAGGATGGCTCCCCTTTACAACCTTCCCAGGTACTAAAATTGCTTTTGCTTTGTAATCTTGGGGAACATTTGCACGGCTTTTGTCTGCTTCTGCAAATGTTCTGTTATTTTGCAGCATGGGGAAAAAGTGGTTCGCGTTTTTGTCTTACACTCGAAACTGCACTTCATCTTGATCCACTTGTGGAACAACATATGCGCAAAAAAAAAAAAAAGAAAAATTCCAGTGGCCTTTGGTTATCGCCAACGATAACTAAACGTCATCCAACTTGGACAAACGGTGGTTTAAAAGCTTATTTCTATGCCGCCTGCTTTTGCATCTGCTATTTGCATGCGGCGAATGCAAACGGGAACACTTGCCAGTGTTGAGTTTGCTGTCCCCTCAAACGTCCGTCTCACTTCCCAGGCACAGAGCCGTCAACCTGTTCCTCCAAGGCTACAATAAATCCTGGATATTAGCTGAGGAGCACACTTTTGAGGAGAAGCTCGTGGAGGATTTAGCTGTAAGCGGTAGAAAACCTTGGAGTATCTTTTACAAGTATTATTTTTCTTGATTGATTTTTCATCCTTTTTTTTTTGTTTCTGTATGCTGTAGAAGTAATTGGATGACACTGTGAGGTTTTCCAGAAAGGAGAATCATGCATATATTTTTTTTCTCCTCCCCATTATTTTCACAGAAACTCCGCATGACGGAGTTGACAGGAGGAAGACAAGAGGAGAAAAGAGATGGCGCCAAACTGATGGATCCCCTCCTACAGCTCATCACGCTCTTCAGTTGCAGTGCCTTGACAGAAAGGAGGTGTTGTCCTGATACAAGAGCTCGCAACATTTTCTTTCTCCCCCACCTCACAATTCCTGCTTAGCATATCTCAACTGATCTGAGCTCATGTGCCTTCCCTTCAAAGTGATCTTGAAATCGACTGGCTCTATGTTTCCTACGTGGAGATAATGGCCAAGGTAATAGAAAAGAGCGTGAGCTAAACAAAAGGGATTCTTAAATGTTGCACAGGCCCACAGGGGATTTATGTGGGCTTTTAAGATCGATTTTATACATGCAGATTTGGCTTGTTGGCGAGAGGGGGGCAGGGGATCATCATTCATTTTGTCCGTCCTTACCATCTCAGTATTTTTGCGTTTTTTTTCTGCTTTGCATCGCCGCAGAGCTGCCATCGGGAAGATGACGACGAGGAGCGACAGGAGCTGCAAAGTTTTGAAGTGAGTCCATTTGGATCGGCGCACACATATCCTGAACAGCTTTCACTAGTCTGGTATCAAAAGACGACTAAAATAGTCCCACTTGTATGACAGGAGAAAGAGATGGACAAGCAAAAGCTGCTGTACCAGCAGGCCAGGTTGCATCTTCGTGGAGTTTCCGAGATGGTCTTGCAAAGTATTAGTGCCAGCAAAGGTACGAGCTGAGGAGCCGGCGGGTCGAAAGGGAAGCATTTCAGAAAGTTTTTGTTTTCCGAGACCAATCATATGAACGTCTTTCCTCGCGGTTGCATTTGGCTGTATTGTAGTCATGAAGTGTTTTTCGAGTGAGCGCTCCATTTTCTGATTGTGATGATGTGACATCTAATCAGGGACCATGGGCTCCATGATTGCTCCAACACTCAAGCTGGGTATTGCCGTTCTCAGCGGAGGAAACGCCGCCGTTCAGCAGGTGTCTTGTCGCGCTCATTTCGCCTCAAAATTGCACCCTCAGACTTTACTTTCTTAGGTTATACTTCATAAAACCTAAGATGTTGCTCCTGTTTGACCGCTTGCGCATTTAGTTTCTTTTGCCAAATTCCAAGACTAATTCCCCGATCTAATCACCCCTTGCCTTCTTTTAAATTAGAAAATGCTGGATTATTTGAGAGCAAAACGAGACGTCGGCTTCTTCCAGAGCATGGCCGGACTCATGCGGTCATGCAGGTGGGTGAGAGTCGTTATGCAAAAAATAGAAAATGGTCACGGTCCCAAAGTTGTGCTCATGATAACGTGCGTCTGTTTGCCCAGTGTGCTGGATCTGAATGCATTTGAGCGACAGAACAAAGCTGAAGGATTAGGCATGGCCACGGATGAGCGCTCAGGTAGCGCATTCATATGGAAAGCGGCGGTGGCCCTTTCAATACAATGTTGCCTTATCGCTCGAATGAAACTGGACTCATTGGATTGCCCTTGACATTTCTTGACCTCTCGTCCCCTTTTCCCATTAGAGAAGGTGATGCCTGATGAAGAGCTAACCTGCGACCTGTTCCGTTTTCTGCAGCTGCTTTGTGAAGGACACAACTCTGGTTATTGCTTCTTTCTCCCTGTTTTTTTTTTGGATACATTTTAATTAACTCTGCACAGATTTATAATTGCTGTGCAAGTGGTGAGATTACAGGACATGTCTGCTATAAAAGGGGAAAATGCTCTTCTTCTTTTTATTTTTTTTCCCCTCCACTCTCACTTTTAATTTCATCCCTTAGATTTCCAGAATTACCTGAGAACACAGACGGGTAACAATACTACCGTCAACATGATCATTTCCACTGTGGATTACCTACTAAGAATACAGGTAAGCATGAATAAATCGTACCGCAGAGCCCCTCTATTCCTTTTGGATGTAGACAGACTCAATCTTTCTTCATACGACTTCTCAAGGAGTCCATCAGTGACTTCTACTGGTACTACTCTGGAAAGAATGCCATTGATGCGCAAGGCCGCTGCAATTTTTCCAAGGCTATCAAAGTGGCCAAGCAGGTCTTCAATACACTCACCGAATACATACAGGTGGGCCGGTTTCCATTTCTGCAAAAGATTAACGGCATCGACTGTATGTTGTCATTTATAATTCATCGTCTCCCGCTCGTCGGCTTTACCCGCAGGGGCCGTGTAACGGAAACCAGCAAAGCCTCGCTCACAGTCGTCTGTGGGATGCCGTGGTTGGATTCCTCCATGTCTTTGCTCATATGCAGATGAAGCTCTCCCGGGTATGTCCGGGCATGAATTGTCACCTTCTGAAATGATGCTGAAACACTTTTACAGCCGTGTCAATTCATAATTTATGGCCTTTAATGTTGTTTTTTTGTGGGGGGGAGTGCAGGATTCAAGGCAAATAGAGCTCCTAAAAGAGCTCATGGACTTACAAAAGGACATGGTCGTCTTCTTGCTGTCCATGTTAGAAGGTATGTCAACTCCTCATGACGATGCAGAGGAAGGCTCTGGCTCGTTCCCTGGCAACGCTTGTGTATCAAACTAAAAAGTTTTGTCGCGGTATACTTGTGTGTGTTTCAAAATGAGAGAATCATTGAACCAAAAATGTCATCAAATGCCCCATAGGAAAGTAGTAAATGTTGTTTATACAACCCGCAAAACGGCGACCTACCACAGCATCCTCGCTTTTTCTGTGTATATTTTTTTTCTTTTTAATTCAAATCTACATTCAGGTTTAAGGGTAACTCTGTGATGAGTTTGAAATGAGGTGTTAATATTTTGGGATAGTAGTAGCAATTATCCGACTCTGTTAGGTGAGCATTTATTTGTGAATTTTTTTCCTATTTGCATCAAGGCTTGGTCCAGATTCTCAGCGAATAGTGCGGGTTCACTCTTCAGCTTTACTTCAAAAATCATGCTGGACAATGGCCTTTTTTCTTCCCCCCAATCCCTGCAGGTAACATTGTAAACGGAACCATCGGAAAGCAGATGGTGGATATGTTGGTGGAATCGGCGAGCAACGTGGAGATGATCCTCAAGTTTTTCGACACGTTCCTCAAACTTAAAGACCTCACCGCTTCGGATGTTTTTCACCAGTTTGACCCCGATCGCAAGGGCTGCGTCTCCAGGAAGGACTTCCAGAAGGCCATGGAGCTCTCCAAGCAGTTTTCACAAGTTGAAACTCTTTTCCTCCTCTCCTGCGTTGAGTCGGACAATCGGGAAATCCTGGATTACGAGGCTTTCGTGGATCGCTTCCATGAGCCGGCCAAAGACATCGGCTTCAGCATCGCCGTGCTGCTCACCAATTTGTCCGAGCACATGCCCAACGACTTAAGGCTGAGTGCCTTCTTGGAACTCGCCGAGTGCGTCCTGACTTACTTCCAACCCTATTTAGGCCGCATCGAGATCCTCGGCGGCGGCAAGCGCATGGAGCGCGTCTACTTTGAGATCAGTCAATCTAGCCGCACGCAGTGGGAGAAGCCTCAGGTGAAGGAGTCGAAGCGGCAGTTCATTTTCGACGTGGTTAACGAAGGTGGCGAGAAGGAGAAAATGGAGATGTTTGTCAACTTCTGCGAAGACACAATCTTCGAGATGCAGCTGGCGGCTCAGATCTCTGGCTCTGAAAGCGGAGAGCGACACGGGGGAGAAGAAGAAGAAGAAGAGGAAAACGAAGACGGAGGCCTGGATAAGAAGCGAATGTTTTTCATGTGTTCACCGACGTCTCTCATATCTATCAAAAAGCTTCGCGCTCTCACAAAAATGACCCTGAAGGATGTCCTCTTGTCATCTGTTGCACTCCTCAGAGTCCTTCTCGTTACTTTGCTCCGGTTCGTTTGTTTTGTAGTGAGCGGCACTAGCCACGTGCTCTACGTCGCTTTTGTCAATGGCGGACTCATCGAAGGGGCCAAAAGGATGACCCTGTCGGACGTGCTCGGCGGTATTCTCGACCCGACGCTTGATGAGGTCACGGAGGTAACAAGTGGTGCGGACCGGCTAAGGCGGCGCTCGGCCGCTTTCTCCCCTCGGCGGGAGAGCAGGCAGATAGAAGCCGTGACCTCCGGCATGGAGACGGACGTACTTTCTGACATATTTGGCCTCAAAGTCAAAAGAGACGGGGGACAATACAGCCTCGTGGCACAAGACGTGACGAGCCATCTCACAGATGTGTTCATCCGCAGTGACGCTACGTTTTCCGATGGACATCAGGGGCTGGTATTTGTTTCTATGAATTGTATCACTTGCAAAGTATTGAGTCAGTGAATTCACCGTCGATTGAAATAACTTTTTTTTTTTTTTGGGTGACCAGCTCAAGGCTGATGTGGCTGAAAAGGAAAAAGCTGAGAAAGAGATGATGCCTGAATCTGAAAAGTGAGTCATTTCTTCATGAAAACAGACTGTAGGCTTTGTTCAGAATCAGTCTCTCATTCCCGACTCCTGAATCACCATATAGGAAATTTTATATCGAGGACT
>NW_017842054.1:2846569-2871747 GCF_001891065.2 Hippocampus comes | reverse complement strand
GAGCGCGTCTACTTTGAGATCAGTCAATCTAGCCGCACGCAGTGGGAGAAGCCTCAGGTGAAGGAGTCGAAGCGGCAGTTCATTTTCGACGTGGTTAACGAAGGTGGCGAGAAGGAGAAAATGGAGATGTTTGTCAACTTCTGCGAAGACACAATCTTCGAGATGCAGCTGGCGGCTCAGATCTCTGGCTCTGAAAGCGGAGAGCGACACGGGGGAGAAGAAGAAGAAGAAGAGGAAAACGAAGACGGAGGCCTGGATAAGAAGCGAATGTTTTTCATGTGTTCACCGACGTCTCTCATATCTATCAAAAAGCTTCGCGCTCTCACAAAAATGACCCTGAAGGATGTCCTCTTGTCATCTGTTGCACTCCTCAGAGTCCTTCTCGTTACTTTGCTCCGGTTCGTTTGTTTTGTAGTGAGCGGCACTAGCCACGTGCTCTACGTCGCTTTTGTCAATGGCGGACTCATCGAAGGGGCCAAAAGGATGACCCTGTCGGACGTGCTCGGCGGTATTCTCGACCCGACGCTTGATGAGGTCACGGAGGTAACAAGTGGTGCGGACCGGCTAAGGCGGCGCTCGGCCGCTTTCTCCCCTCGGCGGGAGAGCAGGCAGATAGAAGCCGTGACCTCCGGCATGGAGACGGACGTACTTTCTGACATATTTGGCCTCAAAGTCAAAAGAGACGGGGGACAATACAGCCTCGTGGCACAAGACGTGACGAGCCATCTCACAGATGTGTTCATCCGCAGTGACGCTACGTTTTCCGATGGACATCAGGGGCTGGTATTTGTTTCTATGAATTGTATCACTTGCAAAGTATTGAGTCAGTGAATTCACCGTCGATTGAAATAACTTTTTTTTTTTTTGGGTGACCAGCTCAAGGCTGATGTGGCTGAAAAGGAAAAAGCTGAGAAAGAGATGATGCCTGAATCTGAAAAGTGAGTCATTTCTTCATGAAAACAGACTGTAGGCTTTGTTCAGAATCAGTCTCTCATTCCCGACTCCTGAATCACCATATAGGAAATTTTATATCGAGGACTGTATTGTTCACGCAATCAAATGGGGGGAAAAAAAACCCCAAAACAAAATGATGTGCTCACCACTATTTTCATCATGCTGTGTTTTTAAAAGTGACTTGTTACAACCGTGTCGGTGTATGGCTGATTGCTACAAGTGTTCCCTTCTTTCCCTCTTGATTTATCTCGTTGCAGATGGGAGACGTGTGAGGAGACGATGTCGAAGGGGGAGGAACGGAAAGCCAAGAGACTCGCTAATAAATCAGAGGAAGCAGGAAGCCGGCATTCCGCTTTGGGAGAGATGATAAGGGCTCATCACAAGAGCTTACTGGTCAGATTCAAAAACAAATAATAATAATAATAATAATCATATCGAAATGCCTCGATGTTATGTAGTTGAGCAAACTGTAATGTTCTTCCATTTTCCCTGCAGAATTACTTTGCCAGGACATTTTATAACCTGCGCTTGCTGTCCCTTTTTGTCACCTTTGCAATCAACTTCATCCTCCTCTTCTATAAGGTTTGTGCGAATGCAGTTGCCATTCGCAAATTTCAAATGAAAATCAAAGTCACGATATCGGGCTGACATCAATTGAATGGTGCCGCGGATAGGCGAATACGAATTTTGAACTTCCGCACCGATTTTTACGTGTGTGAGAGACCCCCGCGAGTGACCAGGAGAACACTGGCGAGTGTGTGTTCTCATCAAAACTCCATATTGCCACGCAATCAACCACCGAAAACACCCGCAAGACGGAAGCGTAGGGGCCGAAGACAAAATACAAGAAGCCAGCCTAACCGTGATCATAACTGGTAACTCGATTGTGCTCGCGAGCTGTTTATTTGTGATGCGTTCAACTGACGCCACCAACTCACGTCAACATGAGCTTCAGCCTGCTTCCAAAGTAGCTATCGTTACATTTCACGTCACAACCACAGAGCCCCAGGCTCAGCCCCACCTGGGCCTTCGCACACTTTTTTTTTTTTCTTCATCATAAATATTGACGTGTAACCTTTTATTTGTTGACGCATAACAACTCCCTAATGACAAAACACATTTCGGCTCCATGTGCATATTGACTCCGGTCTTGCCACCTTCTCACCAGGTAGTATCATTGCCAACGTCACCCGAAAAAGAAGCGGGCACATCACTTGAATCAGTGGATGAGGGAGACGAGGGCGGTGATTATTATGTTTTGGAAGAGAGCAGTGGTTACATGGAGCCATCACTTCCCCTCCTGGCCATGGCGCACACGCTCATCTCCTTCTGTTGCATTATAGGTTACTACTGCCTCAAGGTACACCCGCTCAAATCACTTCGTCATATGGGCCTGCAAAGAGCTTTTTGGGTTTTGTTTATTTATTTATTTTTTTTACGGTACACAAAACGGCTGCATTGTTTCAAAGCGTGTGCTCGGCAGGTACCGCTGGTCATCTTCAAACGGGAGAAGGAAGTGGCCCGACGACTTGAATTTGACGGCCTGTATGTGGCACGGCAGCCCCCGGAGGAGGACATTAAAGGCCAGTGGGATCGGCTGGTCATTAACACGGCGTACGTTCACATTCGGCTGGCACGCGTTTCATTGAATGTATCACGTTCACGTTAGCGCGCCGTTTGTTGTTTCAGATCGTTTCCGGGTAACTACTGGGATAAGTTTGTGAAGCGAAAGGTAAAGTCTTTCTCTGTTGGGCAGAAACTAAGTCAGCGTGGTCCTCTTATGTCATTGAACAAAACACCTTCAATTTTGTTTCTTTTTGATGACTCTTAGTTGCCTCACTTCAGCAGAGTTTTTCTAACCGATGCTCCTGTCGCTGAATCATCATGCCATTAAAATCCTATCGCCCTTGAAAGTCTCCACTACACCCAACGAGAGGCATCTAACAATGACGCACTGTCATCATCTGACGGACACTTTGACTCCATCTGTTCATCAACTTGCGTCATCTTCATATATAATCATCAGAAGTGACTTATTTACCCAGCGAGAATGCCTTGGGTCACCGTATAAAAAGTTGGTACCTTGAACGACTCCTGGTTCACTCTTCTGCAACGTCAGCGTTTACCCGGTCAGGACAAGTTCAGAGAAGAGCCGCGCGGCCTGAAGGATTGTGATGAAATGGGACCCCTGCCAGGAAAGCATGCTCCTTTGTACTTCAAGACAAACATATTTTCACTCACTCACGAAAACCGGGAGCGCTGATACGGTGGGATAGACATTAACATTAAGATTAAATCTGCTTGGCACTTTGGGAGACAATGGCGGATGTTTTGTTTGTTCTCTTTCGTTATTTACTGCATTCAAGCCACTGGCATCGTTTTAAGAGTCTTTCGGTATAACGGATGATGTGATGTCCATAAGTGCTTCGGGTAATTCACTTCTGGTCCAGCGTGGAGGTCGTGGAGACTTACATTCTGTTGAGCTGTCTGGTGCTGGCTCTTGTTTGAAAGTTAATAAATCAACCACTTAAGCCGCAGCAACACAGAAGACAGGCGCTCCAATTGTGTGGCACTAAACTGTTATTCCCATGAGTGAATTGGTGAAGTCCCATCAGATGTCTCCCAAAAAAATATATATTTTTTTTCTTCTTCAATTAACTCTTTTCACCCACCTTTCCCCTCCAGGTGATGGACAAGTATGGGGGCTTTTACGGCCGTGATAAGATGAGTGAACTTCTCGGTCTGGACCAGGCATCCTTAGACTTCAGCTCTGAGGGAACCGAGAGAAACAGGCTCCGAAAAGATGCTGCCTGGGTCACTCTGTGAGTACGAAAATGACATATTTTTGAACATTGATGGCATTTTCCTTTGAGTGACTTGAATGTTAGTTGAATGTACAGTATTATAAAACTCCATATTGCCACGCAATCAACCACCGAAAACACCCGCAAGACGGAAGCGTAGGGGCCGAAGACAAAATACAAGAAGCCAGCCTAACCGTGATCATAACTGGTAACTCGATTGTGCTCGCGAGCTGTTTATTTGTGATGCGTTCAACTGACGCCACCAACTCACGTCAACATGAGCTTCAGCCTGCTTCCAAAGTAGCTATCGTTACATTTCACGTCACAACCACAGAGCCCCAGGCTCAGCCCCACCTGGGCCTTCGCACACTTTTTTTTTTTTCTTCATCATAAATATTGACGTGTAACCTTTTATTTGTTGACGCATAACAACTCCCTAATGACAAAACACATTTCGGCTCCATGTGCATATTGACTCCGGTCTTGCCACCTTCTCACCAGGTAGTATCATTGCCAACGTCACCCGAAAAAGAAGCGGGCACATCACTTGAATCAGTGGATGAGGGAGACGAGGGCGGTGATTATTATGTTTTGGAAGAGAGCAGTGGTTACATGGAGCCATCACTTCACCTCCTGGCCATGGCGCACACGCTCATCTCCTTCTGTTGCATTATAGGTTACTACTGCCTCAAGGTACACCCGCTCAAATCACTTCGTCATATGGGCCTGCAAAGAGCTTTTTGGGTTTTGTTTATTTATTTATTTTTTTTACGGTACACAAAACGGCTGCATTGTTTCAAAGCGTGTGCTCGGCAGGTACCGCTGGTCATCTTCAAACGGGAGAAGGAAGTGGCCCGACGACTTGAATTTGACGGCCTGTATGTGGCACGGCAGCCCCCGGAGGAGGACATTAAAGGCCAGTGGGATCGGCTGGTCATTAACACGGCGTACGTTCACATTCGGCTGGCACGCGTTTCATTGAATGTATCACGTTCACGTTAGCGCGCCGTTTGTTGTTTCAGATCGTTTCCGGGTAACTACTGGGATAAGTTTGTGAAGCGAAAGGTAAAGTCTTTCTCTGTTGGGCAGAAACTAAGTCAGCGTGGTCCTCTTATGTCATTGAACAAAACACCTTCAATTTTGTTTCTTTTTGATGACTCTTAGTTGCCTCACTTCAGCAGAGTTTTTCTAACCGATGCTCCTGTCGCTGAATCATCATGCCATTAAAATCCTATCGCCCTTGAAAGTCTCCACTACACCCAACGAGAGGCATCTAACAATGACGCACTGTCATCATCTGACGGACACTTTGACTCCATCTGTTCATCAACTTGCGTCATCTTCATATATAATCATCAGAAGTGACTTATTTACCCAGCGAGAATGCCTTGGGTCACCGTATAAAAAGTTGGTACCTTGAACGACTCCTGGTTCACTCTTCTGCAACGTCAGCGTTTACCCGGTCAGGACAAGTTCAGAGAAGAGCCGCGCGGCCTGAAGGATTGTGATGAAATGGGACCCCTGCCAGGAAAGCATGCTCCTTTGTACTTCAAGACAAACATATTTTCACTCACTCACGAAAACCGGGAGCGCTGATACGGTGGGATAGACATTAACATTAAGATTAAATCTGCTTGGCACTTTGGGAGACAATGGCGGATGTTTTGTTTGTTCTCTTTCGTTATTTACTGCATTCAAGCCACTGGCATCGTTTTAAGAGTCTTTCGGTATAACGGATGATGTGATGTCCATAAGTGCTTCGGGTAATTCACTTCTGGTCCAGCGTGGAGGTCGTGGAGACTTACATTCTGTTGAGCTGTCTGGTGCTGGCTCTTGTTTGAAAGTTAATAAATCAACCACTTAAGCCGCAGCAACACAGAAGACAGGCGCTCCAATTGTGTGGCACTAAACTGTTATTCCCATGAGTGAATTGGTGAAGTCCCATCAGATGTCTCCCAAAAAAATATATATTTTTTTTCTTCTTCAATTAACTCTTTTCACCCACCTTTCCCCTCCAGGTGATGGACAAGTATGGGGGCTTTTACGGCCGTGATAAGATGAGTGAACTTCTCGGTCTGGACCAGGCATCCTTAGACTTCAGCTCTGAGGGAACCGAGAGAAACAGGCTCCGAAAAGATGCTGCCTGGGTCACTCTGTGAGTACGAAAATGACATATTTTTGAACATTGATGGCATTTTCCTTTGAGTGACTTGAATGTTAGTTGAATGTACAGTATTATAATACAGGTTTTGAGATGACTATTTTACTACTGTATTTCCCATTTAATTTCAGATTGAACTCCATTGACGTCAAGTACCAGGTCTGGAAACTCGGAGTTGTTCTCACTGACAATGTAAGTGGAGTCGGCATAAAGCCCGGAGGTTTCATGACTCTCGCTCGCTATCCAACGGTCACTTCCTGCGTTGTACGTTACCAGATAACGCGAGTGGAGCATAAATCATGTTTCGATGTTTCAGGGCTGAGTCCTCATTTGTTTTGACGTCGTGAGCTGCTGATTGTGATTTTGATGCAAATCTATGCGGTGCCTAAGTGATGAGCGTAATATCCTGTGATTTTTGCCTTATCTAGACTACGCATTGGTTTCCGTGCCATCTGTTCATTTCGTTTGTGTCTTTGATGTGTGGCCGCAGTCCTTCCTCTATTTGGCCTGCTACATGGCCATGTCAGTTTTGGGCCACTATAACAACTTTTTCTTCGCGGCGCACCTTTTGGACATCGCCATGGGCATTAAGACTCTTCGCACCATCCTCTCTTCTGTCACACACAATGGAAAACAGGTGTGCCTGTGTCTTTGTGTGTTTGTGAGTGGGTCCAGTTTGTATGTTTGTGTTGCTTTCTATGCTGTCAACTTTTGTTGATATACTGTATGAACCGGGATTTTGTTTCATGATGATTGGTTTTCCTACAAAGAAAGTTCACGTTGGTTGAAGTGACGTTTATGATAATTATCCCAAATGCTGTTGCTGTGCTTGTGTGTGGCTGCTAGTTGGTCCTGACTCTGGGTCTCCTGGCTGTGGTGGTCTATCTCTACACGGTGGTGGCCTTCAACTTCTTCCGCAAATTTTACGACAAGAGCGACGACCAGGGCGCCCGAGACATGAAGTGCAACGACATGCTGACTGTGAGTTTAAATGATCGAGCGCAACGTTTGTGTGCAGGGGTTCCTCGCTTTGCGACAGACTTACACACGCTGTTTTCAGATTCAGCACCTCTGTCCTGAATCTACTTCATTAGGTGCAGCTGCACAGTCTAATGAAATCCAATATAGCGTCGCCCCAAATTCTGCTTTTACAAAGATGACGGTGATCAGTTTTGATTGACACTGCTCTGGATCCCAGCCGCGTCTATTTTCCATATATCTGGAAAGCCGCACGGCTCGGCCTCGAGTCACGGCAAGATGACACTGTCAGTGATCCACTTCTTATTCCTCCCATCTTTTCACCCACCTTTCCCCTCCAGGTGATGGACAAGTATGGGGGCTTTTACGGCCGTGATAAGATGAGTGAACTTCTCGGTCTGGACCAGGCATCCTTAGACTTCAGCTCTGAGGGAACCGAGAGAAACAGGCTCCGAAAAGATGCTGCCTGGGTCACTCTGTGAGTACGAAAATGACATATTTTTGAACATTGATGGCATTTTCCTTTGAGTGACTTGAATGTTAGTTGAATGTACAGTATTATAATACAGGTTTTGAGATGACTATTTTACTACTGTATTCCCATTTAATTTCAGATTGAACTCCATTGACGTCAAGTACCAGGTCTGGAAACTCGGAGTTGTTCTCACTGACAATGTAAGTGGAGTCGGCATAAAGCCCGGAGGTTTCATGACTCTCGCTCGCTATCCAACGGTCACTTCCTGCGTTGTACGTTACCAGATAACGCGAGTGGAGCATAAATCATGTTTCGATGTTTCAGGGCTGAGTCCTCATTTGTTTTGACGTCGTGAGCTGCTGATTGTGATTTTGATGCAAATCTATGCGGTGCCTAAGTGATGAGCGTAATATCCTGTGATTTTTGCCTTATCTAGACTACGCATTGGTTTCCGTGCCATCTGTTCATTTCGTTTGTGTCTTTGATGTGTGGCCGCAGTCCTTCCTCTATTTGGCCTGCTACATGGCCATGTCAGTTTTGGGCCACTATAACAACTTTTTCTTCGCGGCGCACCTTTTGGACATCGCCATGGGCATTAAGACTCTTCGCACCATCCTCTCTTCTGTCACACACAATGGAAAACAGGTGTGCCTGTGTCTTTGTGTGTTTGTGAGTGGGTCCAGTTTGTATGTTTGTGTTGCTTTCTATGCTGTCAACTTTTGTTGATATACTGTATGAACCGGGATTTTGTTTCATGATGATTGGTTTTCCTACAAAGAAAGTTCACGTTGGTTGAAGTGACGTTTATGATAATTATCCCAAATGCTGTTGCTGTGCTTGTGTGTGGCTGCTAGTTGGTCCTGACTCTGGGTCTCCTGGCTGTGGTGGTCTATCTCTACACGGTGGTGGCCTTCAACTTCTTCCGCAAATTTTACGACAAGAGCGACGACCAGGGCGCCCGAGACATGAAGTGCAACGACATGCTGACTGTGAGTTTAAATGATCGAGCGCAACGTTTGTGTGCAGGGGTTCCTCGCTTTGCGACAGACTTACACACGCTGTTTTCAGATTCAGCACCTCTGTCCTGAATCTACTTCATTAGGTGCAGCTGCACAGTCTAATGAAATCCAATATAGCGTCGCCCCAAATTCTGCTTTTACAAAGATGACGGTGATCAGTTTTGATTGACACTGCTCTGGATCCCAGCCGCGTCTATTTTCCATATATCTGGAAAGCCGCACGGCTCGGCCTCGAGTCACGGCAAGATGACACTGTCAGTGATCCACTTCTTATTCCTCCCACCATTATTCCGGCAACCGAAAAAGAAGCGGGCACATCACTTGAATCAGTGGATGAGGGAGACGAGGGCGGTGATTATTATGTTTTGGAAGAGAGCAGTGGTTACATGGAGCCATCACTTCACCTCCTGGCCATGGCGCACACGCTCATCTCCTTCTGTTGCATTATAGGTTACTACTGCCTCAAGGTACACCCGCTCAAATCACTTCGTCATATGGGCCTGCAAAGAGCTTTTTGGGTTTTGTTTATTTATTTATTTTTTTTACGGTACACAAAACGGCTGCATTGTTTCAAAGCGTGTGCTCGGCAGGTACCGCTGGTCATCTTCAAACGGGAGAAGGAAGTGGCCCGACGACTTGAATTTGACGGCCTGTATGTGGCACGGCAGCCCCCGGAGGAGGACATTAAAGGCCAGTGGGATCGGCTGGTCATTAACACGGCGTACGTTCACATTCGGCTGGCACGCGTTTCATTGAATGTATCACGTTCACGTTAGCGCGCCGTTTGTTGTTTCAGATCGTTTCCGGGTAACTACTGGGATAAGTTTGTGAAGCGAAAGGTAAAGTCTTTCTCTGTTGGGCAGAAACTAAGTCAGCGTGGTCCTCTTATGTCATTGAACAAAACACCTTCAATTTTGTTTCTTTTTGATGACTCTTAGTTGCCTCACTTCAGCAGAGTTTTTCTAACCGATGCTCCTGTCGCTGAATCATCATGCCATTAAAATCCTATCGCCCTTGAAAGTCTCCACTACACCCAACGAGAGGCATCTAACAATGACGCACTGTCATCATCTGAGGGGGGGAGTGCAGGATTCAAGGCAAATAGAGCTCCTAAAAGAGCTCATGGACTTACAAAAGGACATGGTCGTCTTCTTGCTGTCCATGTTAGAAGGTATGTCAACTCCTCATGACGATGCAGAGGAAGGCTCTGGCTCGTTCCCTGGCAACGCTTGTGTATCAAACTAAAAAGTTTTGTCGCGGTATACTTGTGTGTGTTTCAAAATGAGAGAATCATTGAACCAAAAATGTCATCAAATGCCCCATAGGAAAGTAGTAAATGTTGTTTATACAACCCGCAAAACGGCGACCTACCACAGCATCCTCGCTTTTTCTGTGTATATTTTTTTTCTTTTTAATTCAAATCTACATTCAGGTTTAAGGGTAACTCTGTGATGAGTTTGAAATGAGGTGTTAATATTTTGGGATAGTAGTAGCAATTATCCGACTCTGTTAGGTGAGCATTTATTTGTGAATTTTTTTCCTATTTGCATCAAGGCTTGGTCCAGATTCTCAGCGAATAGTGCGGGTTCACTCTTCAGCTTTACTTCAAAAATCATGCTGGACAATGGCCTTTTTTCTTCCCCCCAATCCCTGCAGGTAACATTGTAAACGGAACCATCGGAAAGCAGATGGTGGATATGTTGGTGGAATCGGCGAGCAACGTGGAGATGATCCTCAAGTTTTTCGACACGTTCCTCAAACTTAAAGACCTCACCGCTTCGGATGTTTTTCACCAGTTTGACCCCGATCGCAAGGGCTGCGTCTCCAGGAAGGACTTCCAGAAGGCCATGGAGCTCTCCAAGCAGTTTTCACAAGTTGAAACTCTTTTCCTCCTCTCCTGCGTTGAGTCGGACAATCGGGAAATCCTGGATTACGAGGCTTTCGTGGATCGCTTCCATGAGCCGGCCAAAGACATCGGCTTCAGCATCGCCGTGCTGCTCACCAATTTGTCCGAGCACATGCCCAACGACTTAAGGCTGAGTGCCTTCTTGGAACTCGCCGAGTGCGTCCTGACTTACTTCCAACCCTATTTAGGCCGCATCGAGATCCTCGGCGGCGGCAAGCGCATGGAGCGCGTCTACTTTGAGATCAGTCAATCTAGCCGCACGCAGTGGGAGAAGCCTCAGGTGAAGGAGTCGAAGCGGCAGTTCATTTTCGACGTGGTTAACGAAGGTGGCGAGAAGGAGAAAATGGAGATGTTTGTCAACTTCTGCGAAGACACAATCTTCGAGATGCAGCTGGCGGCTCAGATCTCTGGCTCTGAAAGCGGAGAGCGACACGGGGGAGAAGAAGAAGAAGAAGAGGAAAACGAAGACGGAGGCCTGGATAAGAAGCGAATGTTTTTCATGTGTTCACCGACGTCTCTCATATCTATCAAAAAGCTTCGCGCTCTCACAAAAATGACCCTGAAGGATGTCCTCTTGTCATCTGTTGCACTCCTCAGAGTCCTTCTCGTTACTTTGCTCCGGTTCGTTTGTTTTGTAGTGAGCGGCACTAGCCACGTGCTCTACGTCGCTTTTGTCAATGGCGGACTCATCGAAGGGGCCAAAAGGATGACCCTGTCGGACGTGCTCGGCGGTATTCTCGACCCGACGCTTGATGAGGTCACGGAGGTAACAAGTGGTGCGGACCGGCTAAGGCGGCGCTCGGCCGCTTTCTCCCCTCGGCGGGAGAGCAGGCAGATAGAAGCCGTGACCTCCGGCATGGAGACGGACGTACTTTCTGACATATTTGGCCTCAAAGTCAAAAGAGACGGGGGACAATACAGCCTCGTGGCACAAGACGTGACGAGCCATCTCACAGATGTGTTCATCCGCAGTGACGCTACGTTTTCCGATGGACATCAGGGGCTGGTATTTGTTTCTATGAATTGTATCACTTGCAAAGTATTGAGTCAGTGAATTCACCGTCGATTGAAATAACTTTTTTTTTTTTTTGGGTGACCAGCTCAAGGCTGATGTGGCTGAAAAGGAAAAAGCTGAGAAAGAGATGATGCCTGAATCTGAAAAGTGAGTCATTTCTTCATGAAAACAGACTGTAGGCTTTGTTCAGAATCAGTCTCTCATTCCCGACTCCTGAATCACCATATAGGAAATTTTATATCGAGGACTCTATTGTTCACGCAATCAAATGGGGGGAAAAAAACCCCAAAACAAAATGATGTGCTCACCACTATTTTCATCATGCTGTGTTTTTAAAAGTGACTTGTTACAACCGTGTCGGTGTATGGCTGATTGCTACAAGTGTTCCCTTCTTTCCCTCTTGATTTATCTCGTTGCAGATGGGAGACGTGTGAGGAGACGATGTCGAAGGGGGAGGAACGGAAAGCCAAGAGACTCGCTAATAAATCAGAGGAAGCAGGAAGCCGGCATTCCGCTTTGGGAGAGATGATAAGGGCTCATCACAAGAGCTTACTGGTCAGATTCAAAAACAAATAATAATAATAATAATAATCATATCGAAATGCCTCGATGTTATGTAGTTGAGCAAACTGTAATGTTCTTCCATTTTCCCTGCAGAATTACTTTGCCAGGACATTTTATAACCTGCGCTTGCTGTCCCTTTTTGTCACCTTTGCAATCAACTTCATCCTCCTCTTCTATAAGGTTTGTGCGAATGCAGTTGCCATTCGCAAATTTCAAATGAAAATCAAAGTCACGATATCGGGCTGACATCAATTGAATGGTGCCGCGGATAGGCGAATACGAATTTTGAACTTCCGCACCGATTTTTACGTGTGTGAGAGACCCCCGCGAGTGACCAGGAGAACACTGGCGAGTGTGTGTTCTCATCAAAACTCCATATTGCCACGCAATCAACCACCGAAAACACCCGCAAGACGGAAGCGTAGGGGCCGAAGACAAAATACAAGAAGCCAGCCTAACCGTGATCATAACTGGTAACTCGATTGTGCTCGCGAGCTGTTTATTTGTGATGCGTTCAACTGACGCCACCAACTCACGTCAACATGAGCTTCAGCCTGCTTCCAAAGTAGCTATCGTTACATTTCACGTCACAACCACAGAGCCCCAGGCTCAGCCCCACCTGGGCCTTCGCACACTTTTTTTTTTTTCTTCATCATAAATATTGACGTGTAACCTTTTATTTGTTGACGCATAACAACTCCCTAATGACAAAACACATTTCGGCTCCATGTGCATATTGACTCCGGTCTTGCCACCTTCTCACCAGGTAGTATCATTGCCAACGTCACCCGAAAAAGAAGCGGGCACATCACTTGAATCAGTGGATGAGGGAGACGAGGGCGGTGATTATTATGTTTTGGAAGAGAGCAGTGGTTACATGGAGCCATCACTTCACCTCCTGGCCATGGCGCACACGCTCATCTCCTTCTGTTGCATTATAGGTTACTACTGCCTCAAGGTACACCCGCTCAAATCACTTCGTCATATGGGCCTGCAAAGAGCTTTTTGGGTTTTGTTTATTTATTTATTTTTTTTACGGTACACAAAACGGCTGCATTGTTTCAAAGCGTGTGCTCGGCAGGTACCGCTGGTCATCTTCAAACGGGAGAAGGAAGTGGCCCGACGACTTGAATTTGACGGCCTGTATGTGGCACGGCAGCCCCCGGAGGAGGACATTAAAGGCCAGTGGGATCGGCTGGTCATTAACACGGCGTACGTTCACATTCGGCTGGCACGCGTTTCATTGAATGTATCACGTTCACGTTAGCGCGCCGTTTGTTGTTTCAGATCGTTTCCGGGTAACTACTGGGATAAGTTTGTGAAGCGAAAGGTAAAGTCTTTCTCTGTTGGGCAGAAACTAAGTCAGCGTGGTCCTCTTATGTCATTGAACAAAACACCTTCAATTTTGTTTCTTTTTGATGACTCTTAGTTGCCTCACTTCAGCAGAGTTTTTCTAACCGATGCTCCTGTCGCTGAATCATCATGCCATTAAAATCCTATCGCCCTTGAAAGTCTCCACTACACCCAACGAGAGGCATCTAACAATGACGCACTGTCATCATCTGACGGACACTTTGACTCCATCTGTTCATCAACTTGCGTCATCTTCATATATAATCATCAGAAGTGACTTATTTACCCAGCGAGAATGCCTTGGGTCACCGTATAAAAAGTTGGTACCTTGAACGACTCCTGGTTCACTCTTCTGCAACGTCAGCGTTTACCCGGTCAGGACAAGTTCAGAGAAGAGCCGCGCGGCCTGAAGGATTGTGATGAAATGGGACCCCTGCCAGGAAAGCATGCTCCTTTGTACTTCAAGACAAACATATTTTCACTCACTCACGAAAACCGGGAGCGCTGATACGGTGGGATAGACATTAACATTAAGATTAAATCTGCTTGGCACTTTGGGAGACAATGGCGGATGTTTTGTTTGTTCTCTTTCGTTATTTACTGCATTCAAGCCACTGGCATCGTTTTAAGAGTCTTTCGGTATAACGGATGATGTGATGTCCATAAGTGCTTCGGGTAATTCACTTCTGGTCCAGCGTGGAGGTCGTGGAGACTTACATTCTGTTGAGCTGTCTGGTGCTGGCTCTTGTTTGAAAGTTAATAAATCAACCACTTAAGCCGCAGCAACACAGAAGACAGGCGCTCCAATTGTGTGGCACTAAACTGTTATTCCCATGAGTGAATTGGTGAAGTCCCATCAGATGTCTCCCAAAAAAATATATATTTTTTTTCTTCTTCAATTAACTCTTTTCACCCACCTTTCCCCTCCAGGTGATGGACAAGTATGGGGGCTTTTACGGCCGTGATAAGATGAGTGAACTTCTCGGTCTGGACCAGGCATCCTTAGACTTCAGCTCTGAGGGAACCGAGAGAAACAGGCTCCGAAAAGATGCTGCCTGGGTCACTCTGTGAGTACGAAAATGACATATTTTTGAACATTGATGGCATTTTCCTTTGAGTGACTTGAATGTTAGTTGAATGTACAGTATTATAATACAGGTTTTGAGATGACTATTTTACTACTGTATTCCCATTTAATTTCAGATTGAACTCCATTGACGTCAAGTACCAGGTCTGGAAACTCGGAGTTGTTCTCACTGACAATGTAAGTGGAGTCGGCATAAAGCCCGGAGGTTTCATGACTCTCGCTCGCTATCCAACGGTCACTTCCTGCGTTGTACGTTACCAGATAACGCGAGTGGAGCATAAATCATGTTTCGATGTTTCAGGGCTGAGTCCTCATTTGTTTTGACGTCGTGAGCTGCTGATTGTGATTTTGATGCAAATCTATGCGGTGCCTAAGTGATGAGCGTAATATCCTGTGATTTTTGCCTTATCTAGACTACGCATTGGTTTCCGTGCCATCTGTTCATTTCGTTTGTGTCTTTGATGTGTGGCCGCAGTCCTTCCTCTATTTGGCCTGCTACATGGCCATGTCAGTTTTGGGCCACTATAACAACTTTTTCTTCGCGGCGCACCTTTTGGACATCGCCATGGGCATTAAGACTCTTCGCACCATCCTCTCTTCTGTCACACACAATGGAAAACAGGTGTGCCTGTGTCTTTGTGTGTTTGTGAGTGGGTCCAGTTTGTATGTTTGTGTTGCTTTCTATGCTGTCAACTTTTGTTGATATACTGTATGAACCGGGATTTTGTTTCATGATGATTGGTTTTCCTACAAAGAAAGTTCACGTTGGTTGAAGTGACGTTTATGATAATTATCCCAAATGCTGTTGCTGTGCTTGTGTGTGGCTGCTAGTTGGTCCTGACTCTGGGTCTCCTGGCTGTGGTGGTCTATCTCCACACGGTGGTGGCCTTCAACTTCTTCCGCAAATTTTACGACAAGAGCGACGACCAGGGCGCGAGACATGAAAAGTGCAACGACATGCTGACTGTGAGTTTAAATGATCGAGCGCAACGTTTGTGTGCAGGGGTTCCTCGCTTTGCGACAGACTTACACACGCTGTTTTCAGATTCAGCACCTCTGTCCTGAATCTACTTCATTAGGTGCAGCTGCACAGTCTAATGAAATCCAATATAGCGTCGCCCCAAATTCTGCTTTTACAAAGATGACGGTGATCAGTTTTGATTGACACTGCTCTGGATCCCAGCCGCGTCTATTTTCCATATATCTGGAAAGCCGCACGGCTCGGCCTCGAGTCACGGCAAGATGACACTGTCAGTGATCCACTTCTTATTCCTCCCACCATTATTCCGGCAAATAATGGACAGCTGGATTAAAAAAAAAAAAAAAAAAGCAGCATCTGCACCAGATATAATATCTCTTTGTCTGGCCATTCGCAACACCCCCCCTGCCGCCTCCTCTATTCCGATGTACAGTCCCTTGTCACTCAGGGACGGACACGCATGGAGATAGCATTTGAATAAATCCCTTCTATTTTAAGAGGCAGGAGAGCTCTTACATGAAATCTTCAGTTCCTGTTCCTGTCTTATTGTGTATGCTTGACGTTGAGCAGCACTTGAGCAACCACGGTTCTCAGAATATCCTAAGTGCAGCACATATTTTTGCATTCATGTACGTGTTTCTTCAGTATGTGAGGCCTTGCCATATGAGACTTGGGTTAGAAAACAAAAAATGCACAACCATAAAAGGTGTGTCAGAAAATCCCCCGGCCTCCACTGCCCTTTTCTTTGAAGGTTTGTCATGTTCCTTCAGCTTTTGGTAGCCACCATTAAAAGCTATTTTGCACTTTCGGTCTTGTTTCCTCAAAGTAATGTCCTTGGCTCATGGGAGCGAGGTATCATCCCTGCTAGGCAACCAGACTCTCAATTTGTCCTGCCTCACGCACTTCTACAAAATCCTTTTGGGGATTTGTAGTCAAAAGGCAAAGAATATTGATTACACAGTTCTCTGCTCCTCTATGAAAACAAAAAATGTGCAGGACTGGCCCTGAATAATGATGGCAGTGGATTTTGAGGGCTTGAGTTATTCTTGACTTTCCTCTGCGTTTTTTTTTTTTTTTTTGGCAGTGCTACATGTTCCACATGTACGTGGGAGTGCGAGCGGGAGGGGGGATCGGGGACGAGATCGAGGACCCCGCCGGTGATGACTCTGAGGTGGAACGTATTGTCTTTGACATCACGTTTTTCTTCTTTGTCGTCGTCATCCTACTGGCTATCATTCAAGGTGAGTCGGACGGTGAATGGGTTTTGATCGTACCGGCACTTTACGCTTCAGCGTCGTAGCAGGGCAGCAAGAGGGAAATGCTGTCTTGCTTTGCATCAGCCATGGTAGAAAAAGAACAAAAAAAACAAGTAAATTGATGTGCACATAGCGACAACCGGGCCAAATTTGAGCATTTCTCACATTTTAAGAAATGTTAAATAACTACCCAGCTAGCCGATAAGTAAAATGCTAGCTGGCTCGGCGTCCTCTGTGACAAAAAGCTACTAAATTCATGTTGTCCTTCAACAAACAAACAAACAAAAAAAATACACGTTTGCTTTATCTGATTCAACGAATACAAATGAACCACAAGTGGCTTTTTTTCGACAGGCTTGATAATTGATGCCTTTGGGGAGCTGCGTGACCAGCAGGAGCAGGTGAAAAAGGATATGGAGGTGAGGCGTGACGGGAACACACACACAGACTGACATTCGGGGGTTCTCGCAAGTGCTTTCAATCCTCAAATATGGCTTTCACAACAAATAGTTGTCTGGCTTTGCAGTCTAAGAGAAATAAATTGAAATTTGTCATGTCCTGATGATTTTTTTCAATTACAGTAATATGAGCAAGTGATAAGTAGCTTATGATTTTTTTTTCTGTAAATTGCCAAGCTTCCATAATCGAAATGCTCCCGATTGTTCAGTGCCTTCACCTCAAACCGCACTCGAAAGCATTTCGCGGCATGTGATTGGTGCATTTGAGCAGAGAATACAAATTTTGTGCATGAACCTGGCAGCTTCTCCCCCAATTCAAATCATTTTGCTATTCAGGCTTTTTTGCCTTTCAGTTGGAGCGTGACAGTGGCTTTGAAGAGAAGGAACAACTTTGTTACAGTGTGGTGCCAGCAGACTAAACACCGTGACCAAATCCCATAACACGTCAAGTTTTTACATTCATTTCTCTCTCCCTCCCCGCAGACCAAGTGTTTTATTTGTGGAATAGGGAACGAGTACTTTGATAAAGTTCCTCATGGTTTTGAGACCCACACTCTGCAGGAGCACAACTTGGCCAACTATCTGTGAGTTAATTGCACTTTGCCGAAAAATACTCAAACGGCACTTTGTCCTCATGTGTGCCACCATCGGCAATAACTCTTTCTTGGACTTCTAACAATTTAATATATGTTTTGTAGTGCAAATGACCTGCTTGGATTTTATGGGCTCTATTTTCCAATCGGCGCAAGGGTTTTGCCAATTTGGCAGACCTGACTCCACCAAAATGGGTGGTTTGGAGATCATTTTATCAAAATTCTAAAATCATCTCATTGAGCGGAACAACTGTGGTTAGGGCACACCGACGACCGAGCGGTCTATACGTCCACTTCACGGCGCAGATGTGCTTCTGTTGTATCGAGACGCCCAATGCGCGACTAGCGCACCGCAGTTTAAGGTAATGAAAGGGAGCCGCTTTCATTTCAAGAGTGAAGTTGGGAGTGTACACTCCCACAGCGGCGCACCCAGTTGTATCGAGACGCCCAATGCGCGACTAGCGCACCACATTTTAAGGTAATGAAAGGGAGCCGCTTTCATTGCTCAAGATTGATGTTGGGTGTGTCCACTCCCACAGCGGCGCACCCGTCACGCGGGCTTTACATGGTGGTCAAGAAAATAGAGCCCTATGAGTTGATGATATACCTGATGCATTAACAGGCTCCCCACTTCAAAAAATATTCTCAAAAGTAGCTTTAGATACCAGATTTGCACGATTTTTATACCAGTGAGGTCAAGAAAATAGAGCCCTATGAGTTGATGATATAGTTGATGCATTAACTTCAAAAAATATTCTCAAAAGTAGCTTTAAAATAGCAGATTTGCACGATTTCTACACCAGTGAGTGTTGCATGTTCGATGCTTGGACTGATCTCTGGTGTCTCTGTCGTCACTTCTAAGCTCATTGGTCTTGTAAATCTACCACTGATATGAAGGCGTGAGTGGACACACACTAACCAATTCCCAAGACCTCAATAACGGTTTTCCTAACTAGCACAACAACTCTCACAGGCACTGTGAGTAGCAGAGTCATTTGTTCCCGTGTGTCTTCGCAGGTTTTTCTTGATGTACCTCATTAACAAAGACGAAACTGAACACACAGGACAGGTATAATTGTTTTCTCCTCCGTTCAAAAACTTGAGCCGTATCCATGTCAGTACATTGGTCATTTGTGCAATTATAGGTCCAAATTGCGCATTCTCACCATGCAATTTAATGAACGGTTCATAGCTGTGGTATGTTATTGTGCTAAGTATAAGTCAGAAAATACAAACACATACTTATTCTCTCGTCTCTGAAAGCATGTTGCTTCTCACAATTAAATTGGTTATTGTGAACAAACAGTAAATATTGACACATTATCGCTTGTGTTGACATAGGAATCCTATGTGTGGAAAATGTACCAGGAACGTTGCTGGGAATTCTTTCCCGTGGGAGACTGTTTCCGTAAGCAATATGAAGATCAGCTGGGATGAAAGGAATCCATTCCTCGATAATGTCGTCACATACTTTAGAAAGCCATCTGCGTTGTTGCCGTCTGGATTAACTGGAACTCGGTGTGCACACTTTCCATTTTGGACTTTGATGTCATTTTCCCTCACACATTAGATGTATTTGTGTATCAAAAATTCAGTGGCATAATGTATCATTGGAGAAATAAAAGGGAAATTAGCATTTTGGAGGGGGTGTCGTGGGGGGGGAACCTTTCATCAAAACAGCTGTCAAAACAAAGTTACAAAGACCTGCAATCCAAATTAAAGCTCGCAGCCACGCGCGCTCATGTTTTGTGACTGAAGTCATTTGTCTTGCTAATCGCAGCCTCCCAACCCTTCTCCCAGTGTGACATGCAGATAAACACTCTCCCTGTGGCATTTGTTCCCCAGCACACCTTTGAAGGATACTTCTTGCTTGTCATGACAATCTCTCCAGGATCCTCCTTGTCCTTCTCATCCCCCCCCACCTTCAGCTCCCATCCCTCATCTTCGTGTTTTGCGGCCTCATTATAAACGATCGTGTAGCGCGCTGACAGCTCAGGTCGCAATGTGTCCACGGAAATAGATCTTCAGAGCTTTAAATATTATTGAACATGAACTTTTTAAAAGCTTGTTTACAAATAGTTTGCTTTGTCCAGCCATCAAGTGTGAAATGAGCGAGACTTTGTGCACTCTTATAACTGAGTCGAATTTACATCATAACCACCGTTGTACCCCAGTTTCCCCTTCCACGATTGAAGCGGCTAGGCCAGGTGAAGATCCAAGGCCACTTTGATGCGATGGTCGGACTTTTTGAAACCCCGTTGTGCCGACACACCCACATGTCAAAGCCAAAATGTCAGCAGACCCACATTGAGCTTTGTCGGATGCACAGATTAGCATTAGCAGTGTGTTGCCTTCAAGTCGAGGCGTCTTTGGTGATTGCTTGTTCCCCTTGATTAATAGCTCCAATTAGCATGGTCATTTTGAATGATTCCTCTTGCCTCAGTCATAAAAAACTCAAATTTATAGAATGACTTTGTGGCACTTCATTGACAAAGGAGGACAAACATTTTAGCGCATCACGACTTTGAAAGCATGCCAGGTGTACAAATTCATCTGGCAGCTGCCCAGAGTCCAGATTGAAAACTTTGGTTGACCATTTCTTCTTCATTCAATAACTTGTTGCAAGTGCCGCACATCCCTGGGCTACGCAGTTTGTAATTCAACAAATTTGAGCATCATGTGAGCGCTAACTAAAGACCACCACCTGTCATCACCAGGATGACACCTTTGAACACACACAGCCACGATACAATTGTGATATTTGATGAGTTATGTCGTATTTGATGAGTTATGTCGGTGGGTGCTTCATTGCATGTTTTGTGTATAAAGGTTGCCCAAAATATCCGTCCTACTTGTCAGTACCCTCCATAGCGGCCGCAGTAATGACGCATTACTACAATTTGGTCTTTGGAACAGACGCCAGCTCATCCGTTACCCAAGTGAGATCAAATTTTGGACAGCTTCGTGGGTATATGTTTTCTGCCCCTTCCATGTTTACATGCTCCTTTTCCTCAACAGCAATCAGTCGGCTCCAGTTCCTTAATTTTATGGCCGGCTGTGTAAATTGAATGCCCATCTCTAGTTGTGTTCACTCAAATTGTGAACAAGATGAATTTCTTGTGCCAATGTTTCTCTGTTGCTCTCAGTGCTCTCGCCATTCGTGCGCTCAAGCCAAATGGATCGAGCTGCAGATGAGGTTTGGTCACATTTTCTCCAATTGACACCGGCTGCCCAAAATGTGATCAGTAGAACCGTACAACGGTAACAATATGTGACACATGTTGGCAGGCGTACTGACTACAAAGTCCCTTGAACCACGCAAGCTGTCCGTCTCAGTCACACTCTTCCATGAACGACCGGCTGGCGGAAACACTGCTGTTAAACACTTCAACATACGCAGACGACATTTGTTTTGACGCGCGCAAGTGAAAATCTGGCTGACGTCCGCCCAGCGTTCTGTATCACGTCGTGAAACCACAACGCTGAAGAGGGGGGGGGAAGAAATCGTGGCCTTAAAAGATGACCCGACCCTTGATCAGTCTTGTAGAGCCGTACTGCCACAACACAACCTCCAGTTAAAAATAACTAATGCAGGCTTAAAATAAAGGAAGCTGCTTAAATTTTAATGTTGGACTTCTTAAGGTTTGAAATATTTGATTTAAAATTCATAAACCCCATTAAATTCGACCCATTTCTTTATCGGATAGCTATCGCATAGACGAGTTGTTGTTGGGAAGAATACCAAGCTTGCAATTAGATTTCTTTGATTCTCCTCCCTCTGTGAGTATGAAACGGAATTGTTGTTTTCTCATGTTGTACAACAGCCAAGAATGCGGACATGTGAGCGAGCAGCAGCCTTTAAAGATCCTTTGCTGGCTTCTGTGTGTTGCCATATCGATGTACACTTATTTTCTAAATGAGCTTTTCTAAATTAGCTACAAGAAGATAATAGACGTGTGCGATTTGCTTCCTGACAGGGTGGACATTTTTGGATGTTGACATTTGGTGGACCTTCATTTAGCAACATGATTGAGTAGCAAGATGACTGCGCACTGTTCAAAAAACGTTTTTTTTTTTTTTTTGTTTGTTTTTTTACATTTTTTTAAACGTTTTCAAACCAATTGCTCTTTCTCCATGACAGAGTGGACACTTTAAAACTGACGGCATCCAACTACTCTACACACGATGATGAAAATTGTGAAACCCTCGGGGCGATATTTGCTCTGCGACGAATCCAATGTTTCAGCCTCCACGGACAAAAATCAAAACACTTGCGGCACCGTCATCTGAAAACAACAGGAGGGCCGGTTACCGCATCATGACAGGACGGACTGCCGTTTAGGCAGCAAAAAAGAAATCAAAATAGCTTGTTCACAACATCGTGGTAAACCGTTTTTTTGGCTGAGTATCATTTGACCGCTTAGTACACACACTTAAGTTTGCGCAGCAGTGTGTGCGACATGCAAAATCACGTTCATGAAAAATATCAGCAAATGGCAGTGTGAGAGACTTATTGTACTGGAGTTGGCCGTTAATCATCAGCCCTCACAGTTCAATCATTCTGCTATGATGACTGGGGGATTCTAACGAGGACAACGAAGGCACTCTAAATTGATATTGACCCGATTATGAATGTCTTTTTGTGTGTATTCACAGTGTCCGCAGACTTGACTGACTGCTTACCGTTTGTACCGTCAATACCTTGAATTTGGATGAACCGAGGATCCCTCCGTGTACTCGACAGCTGTCGCGTGAGCCCCTTGTGATCAAAGCTCTTTTTTCCTTAATTGTGCGTCAGATATTATTTTTCACTCCGTTACCCATCCTTATACCGTACAATCCGACTGAATAGTATGCGTGCCTTTTACCATAGCGCTCCCTCTCTATATACTTTTGTACCATTGATGACTTATTTTGTGACTCCACCAGACCCACAAATATGAACTGATGTGACCGGGGTATGCGGTGATAAATGAATGCAGCCGTATATTTATCATCGCACTCTTTGCCAAATAAATAATATATGGATCATGCCCGGCAGCTCTGCATTATTCAGCTTTTCTGAAAACGTATGTGGAGGCTTAATAAGCAATTGAGACCGAGGGCTTTAGGTTAGCCACATGACAGATGGATATGCATGGACGGGACCCCGCGGAATGATTCCACACGGCCGCGAATAGCGCCTCAAATCGTCTCCGTCATTCTGAAGATGTCGCCTCTGCGCCCCTCCCAATCTATCATGGAAACGTAATCCGCGCTGTAAATCAATGCGAGATGACTGGAGGAGGGGGACAGGGAGGGTGGAAGTGTCGGCCCCGATGGCACTCATACCTGAGGCTGAGAGCCTTGAATCAAACATGAGCCGCGCTTTCTCTGATTTCACTTTTTGTCATCTCATGTCTGCCCGGCCCATGAGATCGCGCGCCGCCTGGTTTGATACTCTGCGGGATCTCGCGGCCGCTTGTGCCTCTCAGATTAAGCTCCAGACGGAGGCTGCTGCTTTTTGTTTTCCCCGTCCCTTCTGATGAAGGAAATCAACTCCAACCCTACCCGCCGGGGACGCGGAGAAATGTGAACGCTTTTTTTCAGCACGAGCGGAGTCTTGCTCGTGCATTTCATAATACGAAAGTACATTCGTATCGGTTCCTCGCCGCTCTTAAAGTGTGTGTGGAGCACTTCGCCACGGTCAGAACAAAAACGACTTTCCTCCCCTCAACCAGGCGTCTGTCGTAGTACTGAGACTGACCTGTGATAGGCAGCGTGCAGACACCGTGAATCCTAATTGACAGAATATCGAAGAAGACAGTAGGAGGAAGAGAAGATGAAGTTGAAGTATCTCCACACTTCAGGATTTGCCATCGTAAATAGTGTACTTGTTTAATCGTGGAGGAAAAATCACTCGACACTACGACAGGATAATCGCTCGCGATAAACTTGCCGACGTCCCACAATCGGGCAGACGTGTCAATGGAAGGTCTGGGAAGTAAAAACACCTGCCACAGTTTTGCTCGAGCCACAGATGCTTCCGACTCAACCGACCGGGAAACGAGATTCAATAAATCGACCCGATTATCAGTATGCGTGTATCACGTTCTAAATACATAGTTGATGCAAATTGGAGACATTTTCACAGTCACTCCCATGACTGCCTGCACAATTGAATTGTCTCTTCAATGTATGCAGCCAGGTGATGGGCACTCCAATCATTTCCGTGCGGCATCCTTTTACGATTTTTCTTCCGTCCACCATGCTGTTTTATGTGCATTTTTTTTCTCCCTCTTAATTGGAAGCAGCAGTGACAGGTCCTATCTATCCGATGCAAAACAGCATGACATATGTGTGCGGGCCAATAAATAGGACAAGCTGAGTTGCTGCGTAAAACAATGCAGGCTGAGCGAAGCGAAGCCGGTTTCGCCCTTATTTTGCTGCTACGTGTATTGCTTCATGACAGTCGGACTGACCGATGCGTTCTCATTACAGCTTTAATTTTTGTATGGAGTATCTGTCTTCCAGTAAACACAAATCAGCAGCAGTGATGAGTGAAGAGCCCTTCCAAATTACCATTTAGATTGGGCAACACCATGCCAAGAAATGGCTGGACGAGGTTCACTAAGTAAGAGCAATGGCGCACGGCTGCAGACCAGTGAGGAGATACTTGGAGTGACAGCGTCATCGCTCGTCCAGTGTTGCACTTTTTTTTTTTTTTTTGGTAGCTGCCTGCAGCTGAGTTCATGTGCAGGACTTTATGCGCGACGATCTGACTCGCTGAAATGCGAAAGGAGACAGGTGCCGCCTTAAATAATTTAGGATGGCAAATTGGCTCACTCGAGGTTTAGGCCATAGCGGCTTGGGAAGTGACACATTTTTTATTCCCACCCCCAGCCGTGCAGAATTATGGCTGGCTCAAAAAGCGCATGTATGAAGTCGGGGTGAAATGACCGAAGATTTTGTTTGTTTGTTTTGTTTTGTTGTAGTAGTAGTACAATGGACTCCCACTATTTGGGCGGGCTTGCAAAGAGTGAAAATCTACTAAATTGTTGTCCATTGAAATGCATTTGGGGGTTAGGAACACCCCCCAAAGAGAAATAAATAAATATATATATCGATATATATATATATAAACAGGGGAAAACAAGAAAAACACTTATTAAACATATTGGGGGGGGGGAAATGTCAATATAAAAGCCAGATAATATGCAAACCACAAGTATGGGGGGGGGGTCTACTATACACTAATCAATAGGGTTGAAGTCAATAACATCTTTGCTATTTTTCGTCCCAGTACAGTGGCCCCCAACATTTTTGGCGCCCTGGACAAGTTTCACGAAAAGACATATCCTGACAGACCGATCCAGAAAGGATTCGAAATCAGCAGTTTTTTGTTTTGCTGTTTCCATTATTTCTTTATTTTTTAGTTAAAATATTTCCACACGCTTGTACGTAGCATCAGTACAGCTGAATATGCTGAGTTCAGTGGTCAAACCAAGATGGAGTTTCACTTCTCCTGTGGTCCCACTGCTGCCTCCCACCGCCAATAGATGACGCCCCCCCCCCCCCAGGTCATTAATGACACCAT
>NW_017842054.1:2843561-2846558 GCF_001891065.2 Hippocampus comes | reverse complement strand
CCCCCCCAGATAAGTAATGACACAATTTGAAATGGGAAACGACTTCATTTTAATGGGGCCCCATTTCATCCCATTCACCAGGCAGTCAATTCTCGTATCAGTTTAGCCCCCGTGCTGCAATTTAGGGATGAAACACGATAAGAAGACATTAATGGTCCCTCATAATTTAGAAAAAAGGCTTTTTTTTGGGTGGGTAATGAATTCTTTTCAAGCTCTCCATGTTCCATCCATAATGTCTGATAGTCGGGCGGAACTGGAGGAGGAAAATAAGAACAAGTTGATGCCTTCTTGTCGGCACGTCCCGAGCTCCGATTTGTGCCTCTCCCAAGCCTTTCACAAAATTAGCCTCTTTTTCAAAGTGTCTCATTAAAATCTGTTCGCCGGGCGCAATGCATTAGCGCCAAATGGTCTGCGGGGGAAAAAAATGGAGCTTCTGTGACTCAACGATCATCTCGTACCGAGTGCGTGTGGCGGTAGCCGCGTTTGGCCGGCCGTCGCTGGCAACCCCCCTTTTTCAAGGTCACGGAGGGGCTGTTGAGTGAGGCGAGGTCATCGTGCCGATGTTATCGCACGTCACAGCTCGACTCTGCTCATGATTTGACGCTAATCTCCGATTTCCTTGAAGGGAATGCGGACCCAAATTCACACTCGACGCGGGCGAAGCGCATCTGATAAGCGCTTGCCGCTGAAATCCTCTAATCCACTTTATAAATATTCCTAATTTGTCTTTCATATCTTCTGGTTTGCTCCACATTTGTCTCGGCATTTTCTTTCTTGTAATCTATAGCGGTGGTTCAAATTTTTTTTATTATTATTTTGCTAGCTAAAAAGTCATTAGCTCTCCAAATGCTTTCTATCATGACCATCATTAGGAGACAGTAGCATAGTAGGCCTACGTGTTCATCGCGAACCAGAGAGGTTTTGGTCCTCAAGACGATATTTGCTGTGAAAGTGCAACGTTTGAAAGCAGTTACAGGGAGAAAGAGATTTAAAATCAGAGTAAATACATTTTAAAAATGTTTGAGTGCAAGAACAAGATTTTCGCAAACATGATTTGAAAATACTTTCAAAGACCTTGCTCGTCGGTATGGGGAAAGAGCCACATTTTTACCCTGAATTTCAAAGCATGAACACTTTATTGCTATTTTTTGGAGTTTTTACTCATTCTGATTATTCACTCTGGTAATAAAGGACAGCAGCGATTCTGGGGAGCGTTTTCTTCACAAGTATGGAGAGGGAGCTGCGTTTGAAGGGTGATTTTGGCGGCTCCCTTTTTTCAGCCTTCCTCTTGATTTTTTTTTTTTTTCCAAGTCCAATTGTGTTTTCCAGTTGGTGCACTTATTTGTATTTGCTGGAAATTGCAGGCTGCACACACACAATTCCTCGTCACTGTGAGCGAATGTCATTTTGTACTCTGGAAAAATTGGTGAGACTTGAACATTAAACTCGGCTACTTTTGATCTTGTTAAAATTTGGGGTCATTTGCCTGAAATATAGTAATACTATCAGACCACAAAAAGCTTTTTTGGGATGCCCCCCCCCGCCTTTTTTCAGCCTTCCTCTTGATTTTTTTTTTTTTCCAAGTCCAATTGTGTTTTCCAGTTGGTGCACTTATTTGTATTTGCTGGAAATTGCAGGCTGCACACACACAATTCCTCGTCACTGTGAGCGAATGTCATTTTGTACTCTGGAAAAATTGGTGAGACTTGAACATTAAACTCGGCTACTTTTGATCTTGTTAAAATTTGGGGTCATTTGCCTGAAATATAGTAATACTATCAGACCACAAAAAGCTTTTTTGGGATGCCCCCCCCCCCCCCACATCTCATGTCATTTCCTGACCATGTTTGACCAATACTTTCTATTCAGCCATCCAGCTGATTATTTTGCAGCGTCGCTGCGGACGGCTGTGTGCTGCAATTTATCTGATTGACCGCATTCAGAGAGAGAAATTTGTCATCAAGTGCATTCACTTTTTTTTTTTTTGGGGGTCCACTCGGGTGGACACCACAACAAAAGCCTCTTCACATCACAACCTGGTGAAGATGTGTGTGTGCGTGCGTGTGTGTGTGTGTGTGTGTGTGGGTGTGGGTGTGTTTTTTTTTGTGTGTGTGTGTGTGTGTGTGTGTGTGTGTGTGTGTGTGTGTGTGTGTGTGTGTGGCATCCTTGTTGGTTTTGCAATCAATTCCTGATTAGGATTGTGTGTGTGTGTGTGTGTGTGTTGCGAGGCTGCTTTTTTTTTTTTTTTACTTTGTAGTCCATTCACACCCTGTATTTTTTATTTTACATTTGCCATCTTTGCATGATGCTCATCCGCACTTTTTATTTCATTTGATTGGATTTTTTTTTTTTTTTTTTTTTTGCTTCTTTGCATTGAACGTAGGCCCACAGGCTGCTAATGCACCAGGCTGGCGTCTTCATTCCGTTGCAAGTTGATTATATGCTATGTGCCTTGTTTATCAATGACCCCGTCAAGGGAACATTTTCATTCCGACTATTCTGGAAAAAAAAAACCCTCCCAGAAGAATGTCTACCGTTTAATCAGCAGAGGCAGTACAGGGAAAATAAAAACCCTTCTATGGGAGGTGACTAGTAAGAAATGGCCACGATATCATCCAAAATCGATCGACTTCAATGATTTATTGCGTGTTTTTAAAAACGCTCTCAGTTGTCTTGATAGCATGCGTGTGTTGAAAATGGATCAAGAATGATAGCGCACTTTTTTGCGTCGTGATTTAAGCTTGACCTGTTTTGGAGAGGCGGTCCCGTCTCGTCATGAAAATAAGCAAAGGCCCACCACTGCCTCATTGTCCAAGTGGAGTACGGCTTTGGTTACCCAGAGCTTCTTCCAACATACAATATTGCAATACTGTATGTTGTGATAGGATTTTTCTCGGATGTCTCGCATTTTAAAAATCACTCATGATTTGAAAAATCGATGCATGTACCCCACTTGTTTTTTGTAGCCATTTCCTTTGCAGGATTTACCCCCCCCCC
>NW_017842054.1:2842176-2843077 GCF_001891065.2 Hippocampus comes | reverse complement strand
TTGGCACAGGAGGAGATGAGAATTCCAAGCACCCGACGTTGCGCTAATTGGGCCGCTCGCACGTCCCAAATTGCGGAGAGCGCATCATATCTTTTTGTCCTCCTAATAAGGGAACCCAAACATTGCGCCCGGGACTGTTTGTGGCATGTTTGTTTGCTCGGGATGCCACTTTAGAATCCTAAAAAATAAAATATGACTTTTTTTTTTTTCCTCTCTAAGCACGGTTCAGCGCTGATTGCGAGCAAACATGTTGTTCCTCAAGGAAGTTCAGGCACATTTTAAACGTAATGAGTTGGGATATACAAACGAATGGAATGCAATTAAGAAAACAAGACAGGAAGCACATCAATTAACACCTTTGCAAACATTTTTGTGAGTTTTTATTGTTGCGCTCGACTTAGTTGCGCTCGTGCAACGCCAAACTCGGAAAGATTCCCGACGACAATTTTCTCGGGGGGCAAATCCAATGTCAGACTTTTGTCTGCAGGTGGCATCCGCTGTTTTTTTCTTTGGTAATGAAATCGCCTTTCGGGGGATCTCAACATAGTTGCTGTAAAATTGGGTGCGCGTAACGGGATGTCAGCCATTTTAGGGTGAGGCAAACATTTTTGGGCCGATGCCGTGGCTTTGATCAATTTAGGAAAACAACCTCATGGAATCAGATCTAGACAGGCAAACTTTTTGTAGGCGCATCTAACATAGGCGCAAAGTTTGATCATTTCAAGGATTCGGAAACTTCCCCTTTCAACTCCGCGAGGTTATCGTGTTATGGAAGTGGCAAGGCTGATAGGGACTAGTCGGCAACCTTTAATATGTCTTTTTTTTTTTTTTTTGTCTGTGTCCAAGTAAGATTATTGTAGTGGACCACTTTTTTTTTTTTTTTGGAGTGAGTGGGGGGAAG
>NW_017842054.1:2707829-2824161 GCF_001891065.2 Hippocampus comes | reverse complement strand
TTTCCCTTTGCGTGTTCCCCCCCCCCCCCCCCCAAAAAAATATATATATTCCTTGCATAACAAGTACTCCTAAGCAACTTTGAATCGGATCGTAAAAAAAACGAACAGGTTTAACATTTACAATTATTGGTCGGATTGTTTTACAAGCACATCAGGGAGGATAATCGCCGCACACCACAGGGTAATCACTTCGCATATCTGTGAGTCTTTCAGAGACATCTGATTGTCAAGCTTTTACTGACGTAAACAGCCAATGAGAGGGGGTCCGACTCCTGAAACTCAACCCGATTATCAGCGTGTGTATTCGAGCTAATCGCTAGTTCAAGAGAAAGTTAAAGTGAAACATTTCAAAAAAAATCAAATTAAAAAATACATTGTCAACGATAACCGCCTGTCAACGCTGAAGCCCCCCGCGCGTGATGCGACCCTTTGTGCGCGTGGCGGTAAATTGGGCTTAATGCGTCTGCTGAGATTGCGTTATGATGATTGGCACAGGAGGAGATGAGAATGCCAAGCACCCGACGTTGCGCTAATTGGGCCGCTCGCACGTCCCAAATTGCAGAGAGCGCATCATATCTTTTTGTCCTCCTAATAAGGGAACCCAAACATTGCGCCCGGGACTGTTTGTGGCATGTTTGTTTGCTCGGGATGCCACTTTAGAATCCTAAAAAATAAAATATGACTTTTTTTTTTTTCCTCTCTAAGCACGGTTCAGCGCTGATTGCGAGCAAACATGTTGTTCCTCAAGGAAGTTCAGGCACATTTTAAACGTAATGAGTTGGGATATACAAACGAATGGAATGCAATTAAGAAAACAAGACAGGAAGCACATCAATTAACACCTTTGCAAACATTTTTGTGAGTTTTTATTGTTGCGCTCGACTTAGTTGCGCTTGTGCAACGCCAAACTCGGAAAGATTCCCGACGACAATTTTCTCGGGGGGCAAATCCAATGTCAGACTTTTGTCTGCAGGTGGCATCCGCTGTTTTTTTCTTTGGTAATGAAATCGCCTTTCGGGGGATCTCAACATAGTTGCTGTAAAATTGGGTGCGCGTAACGGGATGTCAGCCATTTTAGGGTGAGGCAAACATTTTTGGGCCGATGCCGTGGCTTTGATCAATTTAGGAAAACAACCTCATGGAATCAGATCTAGACAGGCAAACTTTTTGTAGGCGCATCTAACATAGGCGCAAAGTTTGATCATTTCAAGGATTCGGAAACTTCCCCTTTCAACTCCGCGAGGTTATCGTGTTATGGAAGTGGCAAGGCTGATAGGGACTAGTCGGCAACCTTTAATATGTCTTTTAAAACAAGACAGGAAGCACATCAATTAACACCTTTGCAAACATTTTTGTGAGTTTTTATTGTTGCGCTCGACTTAGTTGCGCTCGTGCAACGCCAAACTCGGAAAGATTCCCGACGACAATTTTCTCAGGGCAAATCCGATGTCAATATCGTGTTATGGAAGTGGCAAGGCTGATAGTGACTAGCCGGCAACCTTTAACATGTCTTTTTTTTTTTTTTTGTCTGTGTCCAAGTGAGATTATTGTAGTGGACCACTTTTTTTTTTTTGGAGTGAGTGGGAGGAAGCCGCTGAGCATGTAAGCCTTTTTGGGGCCGCACGTCTGCCAGCTTGCAAGACTCAAAAGCTATCCCAGCATTAAAAATTCATGAAGGCGTCTCCTGTTTGGGGGGGGCTGAGTCAAACTCTATCGGCGGGCCGAGCACTGTCAAGTGCCCTCCGTAGTTCTCTTTCAAATCATCGTATTTGACGTTGCATCAGTCATAAAAGAAAAGTGGGCACTCATGCGCGAGAAGGGGGACGTCTCAAGTCTATTTTGGACTTCTGTGCCATAGTTTGAACTGTAGCTTGATTTGCGAAGTTCAGACATATTCAGGCAGATTTGGGCTTTTTGTTTTTGCTTTCTTGGTCGGGATGTGCTGTCCAAAACTTTTCCGTCCATCACTCATCCAGGTGCCTTTTCGAAGAGCGGCGAGCCGAGTTCTGGCTCTCGGCCCATCAAAGCTGCAGTGATCCGCGGGCGATGCGGCGCTCGTCCAGCGTAAGCTCGACTGCGATGCTTCCGATTACTCCCGCACGGCAAGCGAATAAGATCCGAACGACCGGGATCAGATGTGCGGAGCAAAGGGGAAATTCATCAGCGCTTAAACTGATTGTCTAAGTGCAAAGAGATCAAGGTAGACGTGTGCGAGACAGGAGGGAGCACGCCAGGGCGGCTCGGCTCCAGTTCCTGAGTTCCGTATTTCCCTGAATGAAAATTCCACTTTTTTCATAGTTTGGCCGGTCCTGCAATTTGTATACTGTTTATTCAAATTAGACTGTCACTCAAATCCCCATCGCCAATCCGTGTTGCCTGCCTTTGGAACATGGCAACAGATGTGTGACGTATTGCTAGCTTCGCATGCGGCTTCCTTTTGCTACAACAAGGACTTAAAGCACCAAGAATTGCAATGACTGACCAGGATTTTCCCTTTGGCCATGATGCAATACGGGATTGTAGTTAAAGGGAAGCCATTTTCAACCAAAAAGAAAAACATTTCCAGAGTTTCAGTCGGAGGTTTCGTCCAACCACGACGTGTTTGCTGCCATCAACACGGGGTGCGTTCGGAAATTCACTCTGACACTTGTGCACCATTCTGCGAGTGTGTTGCATGTTCGGAGAGGCAGAGTGCGCTCCCCTCGCATTAATTTCCGAACGGAGCGGATCAGCCAATCAGCAGCACTTTCTCAAAGTCTTTCCATCTTTACCGTCTGACACACGAAGCTCTGGCACTCCTTTTTGGGGGACTCTAAATAACCGAACTGCACATTTGAACAACGCTGCGAGTTTCCGAATGGTCGGAGTGAAGCAATCCATCACTCAAATCCTACTTCTGAACACATCCACAACTCGGGGACGGCGCCCCGGGAGTGAATCCAAGCTCCAGTTTTCTTGGACTCATATTTTTGTAAAATAAAATTCGCCCCCAAAATGCGGAACGATTTAGAGTCCAAGAAATATGGTGCTGGGTGGACACCATATTTGAAGGTTTTTTTTGTATTGGGATAATTTTACCCCCCAGGTACCATGGTGGACTTGTGGTTTGCACGTCTGCCTCACAAATTTGAGGTTCTGCTTTAAAAAAGATCGGATAAATGGGTTGATTGTCTATATGGCTCCTGTGAATGACTGGCAAGCAGTCCAGGCCGAGCTCAACATCAGCTGAGATCGTCTCCAGCTCAGCCGCGAACACTCATGGGGACAGCCAATCAGCAGCACTTTCTCAAAGTCTTTCCATCTTTACCGTCTGACACACGAAGCTCTGGCACTCCTTTTTGGGGGACTCTAAATAACCGAACTGCACATTTGAACAACGCTGCGAGTTTCCGAATGGTCGGAGTGAAGCAATCCATCACTCAAATCCTACTTCTCAACACAACCCGGGGACGGCGCCCCGGGAGTGAATCCAAGCTCCAGTTTTCTTGGACTCATATTTTTGTAAAATAAAATTCCCCCCCAAAATGTGGAGCGATTTAGAGTCCAAGAAATATGGTGCTCTGTGCACACCATATTTGAGGTTATTTTTCTATTGGGATAGTTTTACCCCCCAGGCAGCATGGTGGACTTGTGGATTGCACGTTTGCCTCACAAATTTGAGGTTCTGCTTTAAAAAAGATCGGATGAATGGGTTGATTGTCTATATGGCTCCTGTGAATGACTGGCAAGCAGTCCAGGCCGAGCTCAACATCAGCTGAGATCGTCTCCAGCTCAGCCGCGAACACTCATGGGGACACGCAATACAGAAAATGGATGGATGGATGGATGGATTTCCCCACCGCCCCTTCCTCATCGCTTGGATCTCTAGCTTGGTTTTATTTTGTTATTCTTCAAACATGGTTTTCTTGGACTCATATTTTTGTAAAATAAAATTCCCCCCCAAAATGTGGAGCGATTTAGAGTCCAAGAAATATGGTGCTCTGTGCACACCATATTTGAGGTTATTTTTCTATTGGGATAGTTTTACCCCCCAGGCAGCATGGTGGACTTGTGGATTGCACGTTTGCCTCACAAATTTGAGGTTCTGCTTTAAAAAAGATCGGATGAATGGGTTGATTGTCTATATGGCTCCTGTGAATGACTGGCAAGCAGTCCAGGCCGAGCTCAACATCAGCTGAGATCGTCTCCAGCTCAGCCGCGAACACTCATGGGGACACGCAGTACAGAAAATGGATGGATGGATGGATTTCCCCACCCCCCCTTGGATCTCTAGCTTGGTTTTATTTTGTTTTTCTTCAAACATGTCAACATTTGGCTGTCCGTGGCAGAGCTCAGCCAAGATTCTACCCTCTCGTTTTTGGGCCTGGGCCGTCACGCACCACATAGAAGGCCTGAAAACTCTCCAATGGGCCTTGTGTGTGCGCCATCCATCCTTGCCCTCATGTTTTTTTTAGTTTTTTTTTTTTTTGGCTTTTGTTTTTCTCACTGCGGCACTCTCGTTGTTTATCAAGCGTGCGCACTCGTGCCCCCGGGAGGACACCGGGCCGAGCTTTCCGTGGCAGTGGAACGGCATTTTAGGCGACTTATTGACTGAAACATTTGAGACGGGCATAATGCAAATCCCCAAGTTGCTCACTGGCAAGTCAGATTGGGTGAGCCCGAATTATTGCGCCTCCAGGAGGAAACACGCCCTTTTGGGTCCCCACAAAGGCTTTGGTCCATCCTAGTTGTGTGTGTTTGAGTGTGTTTTTGTCCTTGTGTGAGTTTTTTGGTATGTGACTGCGTGTGGCTGATTGTGTTGCTACTGCATATTTGTGATTTTCCATTTTTTTTTGCTTTGAGTGTGTTTTTGTCCTTGTGTGAGTTTTTTGGAATGTGACTGTGTGTGGCTGATTGTGTTGCTACTGTATGTAGATATTTGTAATTTTCCATTTTTGTTTTGCTTATTCGTGTATGTTTTTGTGTGTTTGTGTTGATGCTTTAGTGTGTTCCTGTATGCGTGTTTGCATTTGTTTGCACACAGCTAAGGGCTGCCTTCCAAAGCGGGTTTCTTGGTTTGGCCATGTTTGACTCTGAGGATCATGTGCGTCTTGTGCAAATCAAGAGAGCGCACCAGATAATTACAAGCTGGTTGCGTGTATGTTTTTGTGTGTTTGTGTTGATGCTTTCGTGTGTTCCTGTATGTGTGTTTGCATTTGTTTGCACACAGCTATAAGGGCTGCCTTCCAAAGTGGATTTCTTGGTTTGTCCCATGTTTGACTCTGAGGACCACGTGCGTCTTGTGCAAATCAAGAGAGCTCACCAGATAATTACAAGCTGGTTATTTTGAAAAGGCGTGATCTGATGATGTTTATTAATTAGCTCATGGCTCCTCCATCAGCATCATCATCATCACCATCATGAGAAACTCTGCTTGCTAATGTGGCCTTTTGTGCCGACTGGCGGCAGATGGTCCGGTGGAGCAGTGGGGCCCGGCGGGCCGGGGGTCCGGGTGCTCCTCAATGGGCTCGTGCAGCTGCTCGGATTTTTATCGGATTTAATGAAGAGGAATTTGACATCTTGCCGAGGTTCAAAAGTGGCTTGATGGGGGAAAAGCTGAGATGGAAATTGCATTTGGATGCTGAGCGATGTTTTGATGGACTGAAATGGCCAAGGCTGAAGGACTTGAGTGTTTCTTTGCGTTTTTTTTTTTTGTACATATGCAGTAAGCCCCTACCAATTCTGACATGAATAGCCAACTTGAGTGGTTACTGGAATTTAAAAAAAAAATGCTGTTAATAATTTACACATTAAATGCATTCCACGCCATGAAGCCAAAACATTTCTTTTCATCAAATGTTTTAAAGATTATTGGATTTTGGAGAAAAAAAAATTCCTTGTCTTGTGTGGAATTTCTTGTACTAAAAAAAAAAAAAAATAGGTCAAGATATTAAAAATCAGTGTATGCATATCCCACCCACATATTTGCATTGTAGGCCTTTTCACACTGCACTTAGCAAATGCCTCAGACGCATATGTATGCTGTGATGCGTTTCTTTCATTTGTGTCATTTGACTCGACTAAATTCGCAGAGGCTTTCCCGCTGTTCCTTTTCCACTTTCAGAGGCGCACGGGTGGACTTCAGGCTTGCCTCAGCTTTCCGTTCACATGGGAAGCAAACAATTCCGATATCCTCAAGTCTCTTTGATTGTGATTGCTCTCGGCAGCACAACGCGGCCGCAGATTGTTGGCCTCTATCCCATTACCGGCTGATTGCTCTTCCAGTGGTTTCCCCAGACATTGATCTCGAACCGGAACTTCCAATTTGCGATGTCCTTCCGGTAAGTGTCTTTTCTTATTCTGTTCTTGTCAATAACCTGTCATGAAAACGGAATTATACTCCCCGTGTTTGTTGCGTAGCTTTAGCCGCTACCTTTCGCATAAGACTGCCGCACACCGGAGCTATCTGCTGAGCAAAAAAAGGTCAGTGGAGTCTGCTCGGCATATCGTGCGTGTGCGTAATTTTCTGTGACTTTTCCGAGACGAACATGTAACGCGTTTGATATTTTTCACATCGCCAAGCGGAAAACTGATTGTATGCGTGCTACTTGGGCTACGTGCTGAGAACGGAAGTTCAGGTGGACAATCAAATCGCATCCAAAGCTGGGAGCAGTTGATGCTACGTACATGTTTTCAAAACATTCTTCGACGACGACTGCGCCTTATCAATAAAACGAGCAGGAATGACAGCTTTTTCGGGTCCCCGGTTTCAAAGAACCCGTTGGCTAAATTTGGTCATTTGAGCAAATGGCTTATTTCCAAAATGTGTATCCAACGAATCGCGATTCACATTCATCGGTAACCAAGAAGCTGTTCTCAGATTCAAAAATGTTGCTCACCGCTGCTCTAACACGTAGCCTTCGTCTTGAAATCATGCGAAGGTGCACTCGATTTGCTGACCCACCCGTCCGGCGTGGAGTCGCGGCTACTTTCTGACCACCAATTATTACTTCCCGGGTACAAATTAGCATTTTGAGCGCACACAATTAGCTTCCGCCCCCAAAGCTCAAGGTTAGTTTAACACCAAGAACCTGTGCGTTCCTCCAACTGCCAGATAAACGCGTCGGGCTTTGATCCAGGTGCCAAAATGCACACGAGTATGAACACATTATAAGTGCGAGGATTAAGACTTTTATTCACATGAACGGTGGGCGGGGGTGGGATGAAGAGATGCCTCTACAAGGCGAAGGAGGTGCGGCACAAACGCCGACGGTGATGGAGCGAGAGCGAATTGAACGCATGATTTTTTTCACATACTTGACTCACGCATGGAGCACTCAAATCACTTGTAGGGAAAAAACATCTCAGGGGCACGTCTCATTATTTTCCCAGAAACAAATTAATTGAGCGAAAAAAAACAAAACAAGCGCTTTTCAACAGTGACAATATATTCCACACGCCATTGAGGATTCTAGGAAAGATATTTATTCACTTGCAGAAATCCGCCTTAATAAATTCAGGTCGAAGGAGGCCGTCCGTGTTCAACCTCAGCTCGCCTTCAACACGAATGAATGAATCTATGAATCACTTCATGCTTGGACACAGAACAGACCACATCGCCGAGCGCTAATGCACAATTGTGATTGGTGCCCTGAGTAATCTTAGTTGATGCTGCGCAAAGGAAAAAAAAATTGCTTATATACACTAAGCGGTTTATACGTACTCTTGGACTTCCAGGCTGGAGTATCAATAGCTTTGAATATGGGTCACTTCATTCGAGGACAGTATTATTTCTTGAGATATTGTTTTTCTTTTCTTCTCTCATCGCCCGTTGTTGAAGCTACTTCTTCAAATGAGGACGGAGCTAAAGAAAAATAAAAGCGCACGCTTTGAACCGGGCAACTGTGTGTGTGTGTGTAATTTTATTACTAAAAGACCACAAGTCTTGTTTTTGAAGACCTGATTCGCCCAACTTGTTTAAAATTCATTGTTGACTCTACTTGATTTGCTTAATTTTTGCCAGAGTCACTTGGGACTTGCACATATTTGACTTATTCCCATCTCGGTCGTTAACTAGTCGCCGGTCCATCGCAATGCACATATAGACAAACAACGCTTCACATTCACACAAATTGACAATACGCAGTCTTGAGTCAACATGAGAAGCACGTTTTGGGATTTGGGAGAAAGTGGGCTGGCGGGCTCGATACATTAGGCCCATAATCCTATTGAATAAACATGACAAAAATCCTCCTCCGTGTTTTTTTTTTTTTTTTTTTTTTTTGAGGTTAAGTATCACGCAGACCGAAACTTCTTGCCAAGTTTCCGCCACTTTATTCGCCGGTTATCTGATATTCTGTTGACACTCCAAAGATTGGCGACTCGGGCGAAGGCGGCAGAGGAGGAGGGACGCCATCAAGGTGAGCGTGGAGCGGGCGCCTCGGTTATCAGTGTGTTCACGCGGCTCTCGCCGGAGTCAGACGGTGTGAAATTGCAGGAAAGCCAACGCCGAGCTCGGACCCAGGGAGCGTGTTTGGAGAATGAAGGTGAGTTTGTCTCAATCGGACCGTGTCCGCCTCCGCCGCCCCGTTGGTCGGCACTTCCTGACTCTCAGCGATCTGGCAAAACTCGCTCTTGTCGATTTGAGTTTTTACATTGGCAGTTGAGTCGTTCACGTGTACTTTGCTCCTGGGTAACGTGTTACCGGCATCATTGTCAACAGCAGCAACTCACCAGATCCACGTCTGTTTGACCCCTTTCTCACCTCGCTTACGCCGCTTTATGTAATCTTATAAACATGTATAGCCATAAAACACACACACACACACACACACACACACACACACACACACACACGTAAGAATGGGACATCATTCTCACACTAAATGTGTGTGTGTGTGTGTGTAAAGCAGGAAGCGCGCAGTGAGGCTGAACAGGAAACTGCGAGGCTCCATTCCTCAGGTCCCTGCACAAGAAGCAGCTGTAATTGGCTTACACACATTCCTGTCAGGATTAGCCCTGGTCCCATATTTGTTTATTAAAAAAAAATGTGTTAAAACATTGGCTTTGGGACCTGAATTACATCCTGGGCAAGTGTCAAAACAGTAGAGTCAATATTTTTTGAATGCAAGTATTATCCCGACTTCATCTTGAACAAGTTCGAGATAGTTTATTTTATTTGTTTTTATAAGCAGCTTTCACTTACTACTGGGTAATTGGGAGGAAAACGTATGATGCAGCGCATTTCTGCCACTGCCATCGAAAACTAAAATCGAGTTCAAGGTCAAGCAAAAACCACAACCGGTGAGGGAAAAGCCCGACACAGACGTCGAAAGATCAAAAGTGTTCCTAATGGTATGTCCAGCGGGTAATGCCGGAACGCGCGATTCCAGTCCTGGAAGGCCGCTAGCCTGCATATTTTCCATCTCTCCCTGTTTGCTACACACCTGATTCAAACGAACAGGTTCAAGATCCGGCTTCAGTAGAGCTTGCTGGTAATCTGATCATTTGAATCAGGTGTGTTGCAACAGGGAGAGATGGGAAGGAAACATTCAGGCTAGCGGCCTTCCAGGACCGGAATCGCCCACCGCGGGTGTCATGGCTGCCTCAATTTCCTGGCGCTGAAATGACATCACTTCTTTTTAGTTCTCCCCTCAAAGGACGTTTGGTAGGAAGGCGTCTTGAAAGTGTTCTCAATGGAGAACCACCGAGGGGACTATTTATCCGGCGGAGGAGTCACCTGCCGGCACGTCAGCGCCTCGCTGTCCAATCCTGGTGCGCCTCCTCTGCGTGTGTGCGTGCGTCTTTTTTGGACATCCCTCCCTGCTTGTGCTGTCTCCACAAGCCCCGCGCGGCGCTCAAGCTCGCTACTTACTCGCCGCCTGCCTCCGAACGCGCGGCTCAGAATCATTGCGGAAGGCGCCCAGCCTCCTCATCCTCCTCATCCTTCTCGGGACCGCGCCAGCGGACTTGGACCGCTGGCCCCCTGCCGAACCCGGCTTGCTTTGTTTTGGATTGTCTCTCCCGTGCCATTTGTGTGCGCAACAGCCGATGTCTGCAAGGTAAGTGGATGGACTCAGGAAAAGTTACGTGATGTGCAATGAAGTTGCGAGGAAAAAAAAATGGCAGACGATGCTCGATGCTGTCGTTGATTTGTAAAAGTTTGGCAAACTCGTGATGTCACCCCTTTACCCAATAGCCTATTTTATTATTATTCGATAGGAAAGAGATAAAATATAAGAACAAGCATTAAAACGACAAGCCTCCTTACATGGCAAATCGTTCCATAGATTTGCAATCTTGTTTGTTTGTGATGTCCGTACATGGCCACGCGTTTGTTGCGGGAATTGATCGCTCCTTTTCCTCGCAAGTGACCCTGGGCTTGTTTTACCTTGTAGCATGGTGTGTGGTGATGAGGATGATGACGAAGAGCAGAAGCAATGGCATCCGCGCGTGTGTGTGTGTGTGTCAGTGTGTATGCCGGTGCAAATATTTCCCCACAATTGCCGCAGTTATTCACCAGTTGGGGGTTTGACATAAAGCGTTTTATACACACACACACACGCACACACCTCCCAAATCGTCATTTAGAGTACTGCTTAAAATCTAAAAATAAATAAATAAAATGGCGCCACCATCATGACCAAAATACTGTTGTGTAGTCAGCCTAAGTGTTCTCAAAAACAAGGCAAAGGCTCTACAATTTTAAGCGCGGTTTAGACAATGACGCTGATTTTACATTTATGAAAAAAAAAATGTACTTGCATAATGAATGAATTACATTTTAAAACTACTGCACACAAGTTAAATACAGTTTAGACCCAAAATGTTTGAAAAACAAAAAAACGCACCTGTATTACACCTCATTCTATTAATGTGAGTGGAGTGTGCGCTGTGTGCACGCGTGCGTGTGTTTCTCTCTTCTGCTGGAGGTGGTGCAGGAATGTGTTTATTTGGACCTTCCCACTGCAGACTCGGCTACGAAGGACAAGAAGGCAAACTGTTCCGGGCTTGATAGATGCGTCTTGTCGCACTTAGCGACACTTCGGCATTGCTCCTCATTTTGACATTCCCCCTCCAAATGCAAGCTCAATGGGGTGGTGGGGGGGCTAAATAGTGGTCCGCTTACTGGACATGAGAGGAATCGCCACCACGGCACACCGCCAAACCGCCAAACCAAAATGTCACAAAAGTAAACACGCTTCGACACTTCAACATTGTTCTTGCATTCCTGGTGCTGGTGGAAGCAGCTTTGAATTGTTTTGCCGGTCAGTTTACATCGCGAGCATTGCTCGATGAAGAAAGGTGCTTTTTCATTTTCGCTGCAGTTGGAAACTTGTCCACTTTGCTGCCACATGGAAATGGCCCCGCTTGCTGCCATGTTTGAGTTTTTGCTATTTAATTGTGGTCGCTACAGGCTGAGGACCTGCTAACACTAACATTGCCTGTTTATTGAGCAATCGCTTAGCATTTTACTGCGTACACAAGGCAATATTGGTTTAAGAAATGTGTTTGTATTAGACAAACAATATTGTGCTCCCCCCCCCCACCAGTTGGACACAGTTCTTCCTGTGTTTTTGTAAAATATCTGCGATATGCTTTTGTCAAAAAACCCAGAGAATCAAAAATTACAGTAGCAGTAGCATCTTTGAATTTCAGTAGCATTAGCATCTTTGACACAGCTCACCTGTCTTATGCTAGTGAGCATCTTGACACTCATGCCCATATACTGCTGGTGTGGGCGGTTACAAAAAAAAAAAAAAGCATGATTATTTTCACTCTTGGGTGCAGCACTTCATACACTACTGTACACTGTGTGTATGTGGCGCATAGTCACCTTCCCAAACAAGCTCTCCTCTTTTCCCCTACCACGGCCATGCGAAAACGAGTATGCGCCGCTTACCAGAAGCTAATTTGGGCATCCAAATAAACTCAATGCAGCTCTGCTTACCTTTTGACTTTGACATGATTCGCAAGTGGGTGATACAGTGCAGCAAACGGATTTTGGCGGTGATGTCACATGTCGCCATCGCTTCACTTTATGACGGATTGAGTTAGACGCTATCCCGGTTGCTGTCTTCAGCTGCTGCGCATCCCAACCAGCATCAAGGATTAGCCCCCCCCTCCATCAAGGCCACGCGGCCACCGCCTGGCACCACTCGAGCACTTTTCTCGTCTAGAGCTGCAGGAGCCGCTGATTGCTATTTTACAGGAGTCAGCTGGTCCGACAGACGGGCTGACATCCCCCATTGGGTTTCATTAGAGCTGGTCTTGATGTTGAAGCTCGCCTAATCCACTTTCGCCGACCGCAATGAAGCGAGCTGCGGCAGCTATCTTTAGACCACGCACAAGCGCAGACCTTTGGCTTCCATCATTAAAACAATGGCATGAAACTCTCCAGTCAATGTCTTCAGTGAAAGAGGCCGACCAACGTCTGCTGATCCACGCTAATGATGACTTTTAGCCCGGATAGAGCGGTGTCGCTCTCTTTTATTTGATTTCATATAGCAGGAACGCGAAAACTTTTTACGCTATCGTGAACCTCCGCTATTTGCAGGAAATCGAGACTCAGCCGTGCCACGAGAAGTGAAACGTTTGTTAATTGCCAATAGATGCCATAAGATGATGGCAAAGCAGTATTGATGTCGAAATGAAACTCCTCAACTCACTTAAAAATACGTTCTTGACACCAGGATGACACCAGGATGTCACCAGATGGCGCCAAAACTCTATTTACACTTGGACATGGCTATTGCTTGACCTAATGAAGCTCTTTTCCTCACGTCAACATAGTTCCTTGCCACCTATTGGGGTTGCATTTTCCCTCGATGCAGCTCTGCTTACCTTTTGGCTTAGACATGACAGGCTTTCAGACAGTGTGGCGCAGGAATTGCTGTGCGGGTAGGGGGGGGGTGTATTATTTGCTGACCAGTGATGTCACTATTCGCCTCATTTACATCACACCACTCCCACACGCTGTCACAATCGGGCGAAATTCTAAATGTCTCGCTCACTGACACATTTTCGGAAGATATACGTCGTGACTTCCCACTTGATGGCTGGGCAGCCCCCTCCGGAGACACAATTATCTGCATACAAGCAAATTGAAAAGTTCAATTCTTCATCGTGTGGGTCCTCGATGGTCATTAATTTAGATACAGCACAGATGGCGTTCTCTCATAATCCTCCGAATATCTCACACAATTATCGGATTGTTAACGTTGTAATCGCTAACTGTCATCACATGGTACAGTATATTACCAAAGAAAACTTTTTTTTTTTTTTAATCGCAAACTAATCATGCGTGCCACACTGACGCTGACGGTGTTTGACCTTTATCAAGCTGTCACACGCACGGCGGCAATAAGGCGCTCACTTTAGGGCCGTTAGCGGTGCCACTCCATGTTTGTCTTGAGATATCGTGCATGTTCGGCACACAGCGGTGCACGCACCGCGCCAGATAATACAAGCGCGCGTGCGCACGCGCTGTACTGCAAAGATCACGGCACGGGCAAGGACAAGGGAGGGTGATTCAAGAAGTTCCAAAAAAAAAAAAAAAAAAAAAACCCGTCCGCAACCCACTTGCTCAAATGACGTCCGATTATCGACATATAAGAGCTGTCCGATTGACTAATTGATCCAAGATTGCCACTCAACTTCGATTTTGTTTACCAAACCCCAAAAATGTTTCCCTTGACATGACACGAGGACATTTGGAACAAACAACAGAAAAAAAAAACATCGAGTTTGATTGGTGGAGGAGTTGAGAGACAGCCTGCAGGGCCGCCACTCACTCTCCACATTTCCATACAAACGCTCCGCGAGCTGCACGCATGACAAAGCTTCAAACAGTTTTTCTTTGAGCGCCCTCCACCTTTTTTTTTTTCTCCCCTGTCATCTTTTTTCTCCTTCCCTCGCTCTGGAAATTCTGATTCATGTCTAATATGCGACTGCTCTCTTGGGCGTGCTCTGTCTGCACCTAGTAAATAACAAGTCGGCCTCGATTTGTCAATAAGAGTCTGTTGGCGAGGGATCAATTAAGGTGATGGGCGCACCCACAACCATGTTGACGTCTTATTTATGATTGAATAATGTGGTATTGATCATATTACACGTTGATTTGTAAACACCCCCCCCAGCATAATGGTGAATTGAATTAGCACTAAACTGTTTCTTTTTTTGGGGGGGCCTTTTGTTTTTGTTTTTCATTTAGAAATTACTGCAGAGCCTCAAATGAGTTCGCCGAGCCTGTTTCTTCACGAGTGACATTGATAAGCGGACCGATGCCACCGGTCCTCACATGTGACAATTTGTTCATCATGTGTGTCCAAGCACCAGATGGTGAAAAGAACACGCGCCTTGGCTTCATAAAGTGCGAAAAACCGAGAAATCAAGAGATGACCGCCACGATCGTCCGTCCTCCGCCGTTGCGGTCTTTTAATCTTGGCTTTCCCCGCCCGTGACAGCTGAACGCTTTCTCAAGAGGTCGCGTAAGGCGGCGGCGGCGGCGCAAATGCCCGCAAACGAGAGTTGACGACTTGCGCTGTGAAAAACAAGACAGATGGAAGGAGCTCACGGCGGAGAATCATAAAAAGAGAAGGCAGTAACACAAAATAAATCTGTTCTTAACGTTAACGCCGATGCCACTCTGTGGGCTTTATGTTCCGCTTAATAGAATTAGCCCAAAGGCAAAACATTCGGGACCAAGAACAAGTCACACCAGTTCAAAATGCGGCATCCGGAATCTCCTACTTTTCTTTTCTGGTGCTGCATCGTTTTTAACTCGGATTGTCCATCAGGATGATGTGGCGGCCACATCACGAAGTGGTTCCGAAAGGCCATTTTGAAACCAAGAAGTCAGCAATCATCTCTGAATAAAGCAAAAACGATCACTCCTTAGCTTGCCGTTGTCGTCGATATTGTACGGGTATCAATATAAAACTGATGATTCCCTTTTGCTAATTTCGTACTCATTTTAAGAATTCGACATCCTTGATTTAGGCCGGTGACTTGGCAGCGTTTTCCATAAACGGCCACCGTGAACTAGAGCAGAGCAACTTGTCGCTCCCGGCCACCGGGCTCCGTCACTTTTAACCGCATCAACATTTCTTGTACTTCCCTTGTTTGACATTGCGTATATCATCATAATTGCATCGGGGGGAAAAAAAAAACTCACAGAAGCTGGCGATAAAACAACATAGAAGCGGCATTTGGTTCCAGTTAAGTCACCGGGAGACTTCATAAATCACAATTTACAAGTGTTCCAAACAAGCCATTTGATAAAGGACCAGTGAATCGCTAATCGGGTTGTTGGCTGAATCCCACTAATTGACACTGCACCCGAATGAACGTTTTTTTTTTGTTGTTATTTTCAAAGTAGTTCCATTTGTCAACTTTGACTCTACTTTTGTCAAATGCTGTCCTGGAACACTGAATTTTTTTTTATCGGCCTTTCCACATCCTCCCAAATTTAAGGTTCCGCAGTGGCCCTGAATGCAACACTCATCTTGAGCTATCTCCATAAAATATTTTATCATGCGCATGACACAAGCCTGCGCGCGTGCGTGTGGTGTGTGTGTGTGGAGGGGGGGACAGAGAGAGAAAGTTTTCCAGAGAAGCAATCTGCCTCCAGTCACGGCGGATACCGTCTGACATCCACGCACGCAACGCACGCAGCGGCCTCTATTAAGGCGACCGCAGGTTACGCCGCATCATGACGTCTGTCAGGGGGATGTTAAACTCTGTGTGTGTTGAGTCATCGTTCGTATAAACATGACCACGGTTGTCGCGGCCCTCAGACGATCTCATTTAAACCTCGAGGTGTTATTGATGCAGGAAGGCTTTTGTTCCAATTTGGCCCGATTTATTTGATATGCGTGCGCCCCCCGTTTCACACAAAGTGACAGGATTTTGGGAAGTAATCAGCATTTTTCAATTGAACATCTTCAAATTTTTTTTCTTCCGTTTTCGAGCAGGAATCCTATTGATTAATGACATCGTGGAGACGTCCCCACTGCGCCTTTCCTTGACGATAGATTTGGGAACTTTGGCATTTTGGCGGTGCAGCGAGCGATGGGGAAGTAATTTGCGCGCCTCGCGGCTGCCACTTGCACAGGTGATAAGATTTCGGGCCTAGTTGCCTTGCGACGTGACTGCTTCACTGCAGGTGGCTGCAAAGAGTTTGTGATGTGTCTGGGAATTCTGCACCTGCGCTCCTTTTTGGGGAAGACACCATCACAGATCGCAGATAAAGTGCCACCTGAATGGTTAAATGAATTTTGGGCAGAAAGCACAATGAGACCCCAAGTATCACAGTTCAATATTTTCCACATAGGCATGGTCTGATATTAGATTCTGACTGTATGATAACCGTGAACAAACATGGAATTAAATTTATAGCTCTAAAACTGTTTTTTTTTTTGTTTGTTATTTTTTAAATGTTTGGGTGTTTTTTTTTCCGACTGAACACAATTTACAAAGTATTTTATTTTTATACAAAATATAGAACATGTGTGACATGAAGAGAGGAAAAATGTAGCATGTTAAATTAAAGTAAATAATTTAAAAACCACTAATCTACATCCCAAAAAGACACCCGTTTGTATGCTGGAGTTAGCGAATTTGCTCTCTCTCATCTCCTTCCCCCTCCCCATGTGTGGGACTGCTCACCCCTCCCCTCTGTGCTCAGCCACGAAGGAAAAGAATTGTTTCGCTCCAAAAATGGAGAAACTAATGTATGGCATAATTCTGAGCTGTACTGCGTGCTAACGAGAACCTCTCGCTCGCATCGTTCTCCAAAGAGGAAAAATGGATGGTCTTCAACCTGTTTATTGCCCGCCGACAGTTGAAGTTTGCTGTAAAAGTGACACAAAACAAAGGAGAATTAGACATTGCATATTTAAACACCGAAACCATATCATCTAATGAATGGCCATTAGCTTACCGCTAATAATGTGAAACGCCATGGTCAGGCTAACAGAAATTAGCATGGATGTTATGTTAGTTCTAAACTGCTAACACCCACTCAGCACATACTACACTGAAGGGTTTTAATTTCAGAGGGCTAAACCCCCCACTCCCAAAAAAAGATTGTTTAAAAATCCTCGGAACGGCAGTGGTTCACTGTGCAGCAAAGTAACGTCTCTCGGTTTTAGTGTAGCCATCACATGTCAGTTCGTCTCTTTGCTTGACATTGATTGACATAGTGGAGCAATCGTGCAACTTGTAGCAGTCACAACGAGACCAAGAGTGAAGACCCTGAACTCTGGTGAGGAAAATGAATGAGCGCCACATCGCCCGCGGGGCCAAGCAAATGAAATGTCTGCTGACATTTACATGCAAGTGTGCGCCACGGCGGCCATACGTAAAGAGTACTTTAAGAGAACTGTTCCACTCCACGGTGGAGAATCGGTCACTGTCGAGTGCAAAAGTTCTTGGTTGGAGTTTGATTGCAGCAAAAATGACAATTAATAATTCAGGATCTTGCCATTTACTCGTCACTGAGCTTGCTGGCCTTTTGCAAAAGGGTATTTTGTAGCGTGCATGGAGGAGGAAAGCATCTTGTTGACATCCATGGAACTAGACACTTGTTGTGTTGCGCTAACAGTTAGCATCAAGGCTAATGTTCCCGAGTTGTGTGCAGACTTCCTGCTGCTTCTTCCTCTTATTATTATTATTATTGCATTTTTGTACATTTTTATGATTGTTCTGATTGATTTTCATTTTATTTGTAATTTAAGATGACGCTTCTCCATTAGCAAAGTGGTCTACAAGAGCACGCAGCCTGTTTTTGGTGGTTACACAAGACACAGACTCGAGCATGAAGTCTTGGCACGCCTCCGTACTCAAATTTTTTTGGCAGGGTTATGTTGGCATCAAAACGCGTACGTGTTTATTGGCTCGCTCTCCTCTGTCTTTTCTCCGAAATGTTACCGCAGCCCAAGTTGGACATATTTATGGCATCTACAGGCAATACACTGGAGTTCTCTTCATCAATATTTGAGTCCGCCAAGTCATGTAAACATGATAGCACAATGACAGCAGCTCGATTTATGAAGCCTGGATCCAAATAGCAAAGCCTGCGGCACATAAGAAAGCTTCAGTATGCTCGTCCTGCTGTCTCTTACTAGACCAGGATGAAGGAACTATTCTTGCTCTTGGTTGCACTGAAGTTTCAATCTGTCCATCGCTAAATTGATACATTGCGTCATTGGTAGCGGGGACAGCAGCTCAAGCAGGGATGGCCGGCCCTTGCCTGTCTCTGGCCACCTCTACTTCCACTGAGTTGATACCATAATATTCCCAAGCAAGGGACATATTCTAGTCCTGCCAGTGTGTTCTAGAACTGCCCCGAGGTCTGATCCTGCTTGAACATAAAATCCATTCCAGGCGCCATCTGAAACAGTCGCCCAAGTGTCTCTCGATCTGGAGAAGCTCCTCACCCATTTTTCAAGCGTGATCTCGGACATCTGGCCGATGGTTTCCAGACTTGTATCCGCGTCCATTCTGTCACTACCCAAAGCTCATGACCAACATCGATCGAACGTTGTAAAGAAGACCCTGAGAGACAAGAACTACTCCAACCAAGGTTGCGATTCTTCCTATTTTGACTGAGAACCATCACCCCCATGACCACGTCCTCCGCAAACGCCAAAGATGCGATTCCATGGGAACGGACTCACACTTGGCCTTGGTTGTGGTTAGAAATGATGTCCGTCCCGATAACGAACAGGGCAGCATGTCGGGATAATGGTTTGCAAGTCCGCTTCGCTCACACGCCGGGGATCTGGGTTGACACGTGGCAGTATCGGTGGGGTCCATCGTCCACTGCTCGTGAAATATCGTAATTAATTCAAGCGTTTTTAAGATGACAGGCATTCCCAAACTGACCCAAAAAAAGAAAAAATACTTCATAAGGAAAATGTGCGAGACAGATTTAGGAGCAGCATCGATTTAAAAGTACAGTCATAACATTTCTCTAATTGCCCCACGGGGATAAATAAAGTTTTCTGAATCTGAATCTGAATCTGAATTTATCATGAAAGAAACCCAGCAGGAACAGTACAACAAAGGAAGAGGAATTTTGATAGCGATGCAAACTTTTATCATCTGCCTATTCAGTCTTATCTTTTTTTTCTGTACAAACCAAAACATGATGCTGGATTTGCAGGAGCCCCTCTTCCGTTTGTTATTTTAACTCCCTAACGACTTGTCTCGATGAGTCCCTTAAGCCCTCAAACACTCGAAAAGCAGATTGGATCATATTAGTTTCGCGTTTGTTTCCTCCCCTTCTCTAATCCCATCACATCACAGTTGTGCGTTTAATCCCGTTGAGAACCACCGGCCAAAAACGGGAGTAACCGTGTGACGTGCGTTGCGCATTTGATATGAGAACAGAAGGTGACCTCACGAGTCAACAAACAGATCCACTTCCCCGCAGGGTCAACGGAGGCGAGGCGTTTTCCTTGTTTGCCCGCTCGCCGTACCTTTTTAATAGCCGCAAATATGAACGCTTGCTTTCCATAGATCATAATCAGGATGTGGCGGAGGTTATTTACACTGTCCACAAGCCACTGTTTGGCTTCCTTTTTAAAATCCCGCCCAGCTCTTTATCCGATCCTTCGTTAAGCTCCACTTATTGGACGTTGGGTGTGTGCATATTCGGCCCCGGGATATGTAGCAGAACTTGGCCTACGTTAATCTTTCTAAAGTCATCACGTCGGTCAAACCAAAAGTTATGTTTTGAAGCATCACAGCCTTCACTCCTCACATCCCATCTCTCTCTCTCTTTGGATCAAAATTGCCATAGTTGCAGTTGAAGCCTGTGCGACGGTCAGGAGGAATTTTGGACCAGTCCTCATTGCAAAGATTTTCTTCTTCTGAAGCCATTCACTTCTGTCCTTTAATGTGAGAGATCATAGCAGGTAATCAGGTTGTCGATGAAGTCGTCTTCTCAAGGCGATGCGGAAATCTAAAGGAAAGGTCTGTAGACATTTTAGCTCGAGCAGAGGGCGGCAACCCAAAATGTTGAAAGAGCCATATTGGACCAATGTGGAAATGTAATATTTATTTGACACATTTTTACAGTATTGGAAATATATTTCCCTCTCCCATCTTTTTCCATTTTCAAACATTTTTTAAAAGCTCCAGGGAGCCACTAGGGTGGCGCTAAAGAGCCACATGCGGCTCTCGAGCCGCAGGTTGCCGACCCCCGAGCTATAACGTCGCCTGGGTGAAGGTATTCCGCCTGATGAATTTAAAAAAAAAAAAAAAACTTTCGGAATGATTAGGTTTGTCGTCAGACCTGCTGACAGAAAAACGATCCGTTAAATACTCATTTATTGCACCTGTCAAAAATGTTTCCGTGTGAGTGGAGCATCTTTTTGGGAGAATGAGCAAGTACGATGGCGCATGGGGGGCGAAAGTGCCAAGTTGACATTGTAAATTGCGTTAAGCGAAGTTCCTGAGCTGCCAACCTTGAGAGTGGGGGACGGAGGGGTATGAACCAAAACAGGAGCTTTCTCGAAAACAAATGACCGTTTGTCTCTTTGCCCGACACACACAAAAACACCTTTGAAGAATGAGGCCCGCTGGGAGCGAGTGTGTTCTAATCGAGTTATTCAATCAGAACAAAGTGTGTGGACGGATGCTTCAGACACAGCTGTTTGTTTGGAGTCCCGTGACCTCCAGAGAGGAATTGCTCTCTCAAGCAGCGTCATACCTCAGCATCACCTCAACCGAAAACGCCATTTTGTTGTTGTTGTTGTTGTTACTCTTTTCATTTTCTTGGCAAAATGGCACCATCTCCATTATAGGAAGGTAAACATTTGCCGTCGGGTTATGTAACTTTGTTATCATAGCGTCCTCGTTTTCGCGGCGACAATTCAAACCGTAATATAATCACGCTCGGCCAAAAACGCTGCTCGCTCGTTGTTTGTTATATAATCAAGAATGAGGAGCAGCTGCAATTATGTCACATTGTCGTGCGACTCGCCGGAGCCCGAATGCCGTTTTGATTTACGACAAGTGTTACTTGGGCATTCTTTGGATGTCTGCGTGTCTTACCGGCTAGCAGGCCCGCAATATTTTTTTCGGACGTTTCACCGACACGCCGGCGGGCCGCGGTTTCTTTATTTGGCTCAAACGCCAACGCTCATTTGCACTTGTCCTCTATTTCCCCCCCGATTGATGGAGTGAGACACGAATCCTCATTTCACCTTGATTAGCTTTCAATCCGCCTTGAGGAAAAGACAAAAAGAGCAACAAAATTCCCTGTGGAGGTTAGTCGCCTTTTGCGTTTCATGCGGCCATTCGTCAGCGAGCACCGGCGACCTGACGCGGCCCACGCTAACGCTCGGCTCATCCGAACAGTCGGGCGCGTTGATCTTGGCTCCCGCCTCATCCATCAGAGCGACACGTGAAGGATAATTGCCATGAAATCCGGAGGCATGCCGCTCCAGATTGGCCAGTTACAGAGACATTTCTGAAGAGTTTGGACAATCGTACGAAACGACAGGCGACTTGACGGGCCTGGTGGATTCATCGGATGATATTGTGGGGAGGGATTAAACACATTTCACCAAAAGACAATGACAGTCAAAAATCCCTCCCACCCGAAAAAATCTGCCCCAAAAAAATCAGGCAATTTTTTCCCAATTAATTCTCCTTTTGTTAATCATTCAAATGTTTTGCCTCTAATTGATATTTTTATTGAAAGTGACCAAAATATATATATTTTTTTCTTTTTCAATTGCTTGGCCAGTTAAGCAGTTATCGGCATTTTACACTGCCAAATATCGCAATCTGCATCGGCCTCCCAAAAATATTTAAGACGATCACTTTTTGTGCTCTGTCAAAAAATACGGTAAAGTGACTCCAAAGCTCTGACTGACAAGAAATTGGTGGGAGGAAACACGATGAAAAATCTTGACTGAGAGACTGTCCATTGAGATGGCAACGGCGGATCAGGATTGAGTGAAATGTTTGTTGAAAACATTCCCGGTGTTGTATTGCACCGAAGAATGCTGAGTAGAGTTCAACTTCCCGTAGGTGGCCATCATGTTGGACTTTTTTAGCCGGCAAACGAGTCGAGAGTGGATTAAGGGAGCCTCTATTCTGCGGCAAGAAGCTTGCCTCCATTTTGCCTCAATTGCTTCAAAGGGCCATTTCGCACCATCAACCGAAATTCTAAAAGGTCATTTAATCAATGAATAGATTGGTTTGCCCGTCCTTACTTTGCAGCCCCTTTAATTACTTCTTAGTTTTACCTCAAATGCTCTCGTGTCGAATCATAAAATCCCATCTTTTCGCGGCAACAAAAAGCGGGAAAGGCTAAGGTTGCAGGGGGGGCATGATGTAACATTTGCCAGCGTAAAACACGATCCGCCCTAAAATAGAAGCCGGGGAAGCGCGATTGCGATCTGTGACGCTCGGCTGAGTTTACAGCCCGACGGTGATCTGTGGACACGGGAGATGAAGAGGTTTGCAGATGCGTGCCAATCTCCAAAAGAGGTTTGGTGTTCTGACGACGTGCCGGGAATTCAGAAGCTGCCTGAACCTGTCTGAGAGCACGCTGTCCGTCAAAACACAGCAGGCCAGTCTGGAGATACAGGGCCCTATTTTCGTGCACAGGCATTTGCGCCGTTGTGGGGGTGAACACAGCCAACTTCCTTCCCTACCTATGGAAGCAGCAAAACTCTTGATGGAACCTATGCAGGAGATGCACGCGCATAAACGGACAGCAAGATTTCCCCTTGCGGATGATATAAAGTTGGCCGCTGTGAAGTGGGCACTCGTAGACCGCCTCGATCCCGCGATCATGTGACCATGTCTGACGATGTATGAATTGATTATGACAAGTCTGATCCTCAAGGGCCCCTATTCAGCCTGCACTTGGATCAAATCCATCAAGAAGAGCATTCCACGACCTGCGCCACAACTTGGACCTGCTTTTAGCTGGTCTCAAGATGAGTCTACTGTCTGCCACCAAATTGTCAGGTGCACCAGGAGTGTCCACTTGAAGGCCCAGCATGGTGCAGCGGCGGTGTGCCAAATTCCCAAACACACCAAAGAAGGCATCGGAAATCCAGATGCTCCAATTTTCCACAGTGTCTCCAGCGGGTCCTGGGTCATTCCTGGGGTCTCCTCCCAGTGGGATGTCCCTAGAATACCTCACCAGGGAGGCATACACACTGCATTCTTAATGAGATTGCCCGAGCCACCTCATCTATATACAACAGATGGATGGGTGGTGCATATACCTCCTTTAAAAATCCAAAGGGAAGCGTGTTTGAAGCTGCAGGGCATCGCTCACATTTATAATGGACGACGAGGGAGCTTCTCTCCTGTCAGATGGAGTTATCATTTCCCGCAAACCCGAACATGGCATTTTAGAAGGACATGGTGGAATTTTTTTTTTGTTTGGTTGTTTTTTTTTTTTAATGTGCATTTTTGTAATTTAAATTATTTATTTTTAGTCATACGGGAAAAAATGTGGATTGACCGGCATTAGCTGTGTCAAATCCATTTCCCGACTGCACGGCCACAATGGGCGTCATGAATCATTCATTGGCAGCTGTCACTCGTCGCTCGCCGCAGAATTAAGACTCCATCCAAAGGCTCACACGAGCAGAAGCTTTTCTGTGTTTGTTTCACTCGGAGCAGCCAGCAAATAGGAGCGGCTGAGCGGGCTTTCGAATTAGGCCGTTGTCGCTGGTGCATGTTGTTGTTGTTGTTGTTGTTGTGGTTTTACTGACTGAACATTTGACATACTTTGCTCGCCCATCCCGAAATCACGCTTGTTTTTTTTTTTTTTTTGTTATTGCACCGTTTCCCTCTTTTGGAAGCGACGACAATGCAACACAACAATGTGACATGCCGGTTTTGTCTCACTGCCGGTGTCCTATTCCAGTGCACTTGACGTCCCCCTTCGCATGAGAAAGGTCAAACTTGAGTGTGACGGCAAAGCAGCAGCATTTTTCGGGAAGAGAAAGGGCGCGTCTGGCCGCGCAGACATTTAAACTACAACTCGATATTGATTTTTCAACTTTATTTATTTCGCATCGCCTCCTCTCCAACATGTTTACATCGACTCGAAGTCACTTCTCAGTCGAGTTGGGCAACAACCAACACTGCCATGAAAACCCTACTGTGGAAATTAGAATATGATACGTAGATATTATAATGGTCTTAACATGTGATGGTTTTTTTTTTTCTTTTTTTGGTCAAATTGAATCAAGAATTAGAAGACACTCGGCATGCGGTTTCAAGTATCCCAAGCCCCACATACTGCCAGGTCAATGAGGAGAGTCCAGCTTTTGTCAAAAAGTGCAAAACTTCTCGTTGACCGGAGACATTTGCAGATTTACTCGGTTGTTTCACTTAATGGGGCTCACCGCCACCCCAGAGAAGCAACTATTTGTCTACCAGCCATTAAAAAGTCCATTTTACATCACAGTTCCCCAAAGGAGAGAGTTGGCTGCCATTTATATGCATTTCTTATACTCCAGAGTTGCCTTTATGACCAGTTGGACAGATTGAGTTGTTTTTGTCCTTTGTCTTCGTGCCTTTGTATTTATGACATAGTAGCAAGAACCATTTAGCCCCTTGGTTGTCCTTCCAATAACTTGGTGTGTTGGCACGACTGGCGCAATGTTACTATCCAGTAAATCCGTGTTCATTTTCAGGATTTGATTTGTTTGCTTCTAAAATATTTTGTTGTTGTCCTTTGCCCGTGGATAGTTTCACATGCAGCTCTATGAACTCTGCCTAGCAACAAGGAGATGGACGCGTAAGTAAGTAAGGTTTGGGGGATTCCGAACATCAGTTGATCATGGAGATGCAATATTCGACCGTTTCCTGCCGGGTTGTCATCCTCAGTGGTTATATGGATATGTTTTCAGATAAAACGGACAGTGACGTGGTTGAGGAAGGGGTTGTCGATTGCAATGCAATTGGAGTTCAATGTCGTTCTCTCTGTTGCACTTTTGTTATTAAAGTGTGCAGACCAGACAGTCAGGTTGTTTTGAAGGAGCGAAAGTCCTCCAGTGGTGTGCGCGTGTGCGTGTGTGTGTGTGTGTCAGTTTCAGCTGTTCATTCACGCCAGCGTGGCTGCAGTAATGGACAACAGGAGCTCAGCTGTTTGAACCCGGTTTTTCCCCAACTGAAAAAGTGAAGACTCCAGGATGATGTAGAAATTCTACGGGTCCAAAACTTATCTGCCAAAAACCCGTCGTTTGTGTCCCCTGGAAAATTAGGAGAGATACAAAATTCAGATTCAGAAAACTTTATTTATCCCCGTGGGGCAATTAGAGTGCCCAGCACCACTTTCATCAGTCGACATGTTTTGCCCACACTAGCGAACGTGAGCAGATCAGAGCCTCAACATTTGGTTCCTCAACTTCTCTTAACTGAACCTGTAAGGAAACCCTTTGAGTCTAGTGAGACCCGTTTCTGTTCAAGTGCACAAAGCGAGGTCTGTAATGGCATTTTTGGAGGAGTTTATTGCAGAAGAAATTGATCGAGCGCCTTTGGGGTGAACGAGAACAGGAATTGTGAGCCCCCAGATCTTCTCACAGGTTTAGCATCAGTGACATCTGACCGCACAAATGGTGTTCTGGATGAATGGACAAAATGTTGCAGAAAGATGAGCGAGCTCAAGATTTTGTTGTGCATGCGTGCGTTTGCGCTGCCCGCTGAAAAGACGCTCTGCAATTTAGGCGAGCATCTTTTTGCCTCAGGCCATCAGTTGTCTGTGTCTACTCTCAGCACAGCTCATCACAGCTGGCTCTTAAACTCAGTCTCTTGTGCCAGTTCTATCAAAGCTACCTGGATCCCCAAACGATATTGATAAACTATTACTCGTGTTATTGTTTTTCCACCCACAGGAAATAAAGGAACATCTCTTTCAGGGTCTTAAATGTCACATGTGTAAATAAGTTCTAAAACAGAACGGAAAAAGTTAGTCAGCTAGCTGTCTACAAAGTACTTATTTCCCGAGTTAGTTAGCCTTCTGGCGAGCTTGGAACTTTGTTAGTTTGTCTAGTTAGATAGAAAACGAACTAATTGTTGTGCGCTTGGGCGTGAAACTAGTTATGACGGAAGCTAGTCTGTCAGCTAGCTGTCGAGTTCGTTACAGATCTTGTTTGCTAATGGTCGAGTTTGTTTGCTTGGTGGGTAGATGTTGAGATAGTTATCAGTGTCGTGGGCTTGCCAGTTCATTAGCTAGCTGTTAAGTTTGTTTTTTAGTTATATGGGGCGCATTTGGAAATTCAGTCTGATACAGTCCATTAGTTAGCTCACCAACTAATTCAAGTTAGCTGGCTAGCTTTGTTAACTACCTAGCTTACTACATGGTCAGCTAGCTTGCTAGTTACGTAGTTAGCGAGTTCTCATGTAGGTTTTTGAGTTGTCTCTCAAGCTAGTTAGTTAGTATCGAATTTATTAATATTTGGAAAATAGTGTCATTAAAAAAAGAAAAAAAGGAACAGCAAATCACAGATACTGTGTTCGTGCCTTGCTAAATGTTTGTGTGACTGTCAATGAGGCGAATCCAGGATAATTGTCTGGCCTTGGTGGAGCTCTGCCATTCAAGTTTTTTCCCCCATTTTGGTGGGGGTTAGAATCTTAGGTTTGTGTGTGCACTGCATTCATGGACAAGGCTGCTTTTAATTGTGAACGGAATGTTGCAGTCATCAGGGGACAAGGTGCTTATTTGCGCATGATGACACATTAAGACCGAGAATTAGCTTCCTGTTTGTTCACGACAGCCGCTCACGTCCTTGAAACCTCTTTATGGCGGTCCTGCTCGTCCCATTTGTTACTTCCGCCGCAGATCACACCTCCGCGCCTCACGCCTCCTCTTAGGCTGTCCACTCACTTTCAGAGCTGCACTAATTGTCCTTTTGGACAGCTCGGCTCAGTGTTCTTCACTCTGCCCGTGATGAAAGACATCGGGCGTCAAGGCATCAAAAGGGGCCACGATCCCAATCCTAACCCACCCTCGCACCCTCACTCGGCTGAACGCGATCAGAATCGGGCTGGCACGGTGGGGTCAGCGTGTTACCCCGAGGTTAATGACGGGAAGAGAACGCTGTCGTTTCCGGATGATTTCCATTTCAAGCTCCCGGATGTTTTGCACTTTTCCGTATATTTTGAGCGCATTCATCTGACTGCGGCTCAGTCGAGCATTGACACCAAGCATCAAAGCGGTTGCAGACGTGATGAGGATACGCATTTGCCAACAAAAAGTGAGTGCGGAGTATCCCGGAGTGTCGGGAACATTCCGGAGATCATTTCACGACTCTTCTGTTGCTTCCTTTTCATCTTTTGCTTTTGCTGTGAGAGCAAGTCTCTGACTGCACAGACTTTTCACTTTATTCGGCACACCTGATCCAATTCAACCTATTTACGTGTGGCACAGAAATTCATTTCCAGTGCAGCGGTGCTCCGTCTTCCTCCCACATCCCCAACACATGCCCCGTGCGTATGTGTCACTTCAAGGATTATTGCATTGAAGCTAGAAGGCCCCCGTGAAATTCAACCAACCCGCACACACATTGTGACTGTTAAAGTTAAAGCCACTCACAGGATACACTCACAACACATTATGAGGACCCGTCTGATGGATTGAGAGCCAATACGAGAGCTGAATCAAAAGTTATTTATGCTCATGTGTTTTTTTTTTTCCATTCGAAATGGTTCGTATGTGTCTTGTAAAAAAACCCTCCGAACTTGTTATGACAGGGGGTCTTGTGAAAATATTGAGCAACTTGATTATCCTCACATCCTCGATTGCGTAACCATGACGACGCTGGGTGGAGCTTGGGGGATGATCGTGGCAAGAGTGTGGAAAAAAGTGACATGAATTTTCCTTCATTGAAGCAGCACTTCGTACTCAACATAGTGTTGATAGAAACATCACCATACGCAAATTAAAATCTATGCACACATTTTTCATTTTTATTTTTTAGGGTGGAGGAGAGCCAACCCCATTTATCCATGGAAAACGCTTTTTGAAAGTGTGTCCTGTTTTTGGCTATTTAAAAAAAAAAAAAATGTAAAGAGAAGGTTTTATGTCACAATTTGTGACAAGCGTATAGCCTACTGGTGGTCTCATGCGTCGGTTGCTTGATGGCGTCGGGATGTGTCCCATCTGCTTCCTGATCAGTTTGCTTTCATTTCCTGCCAAGGTGCTCCACCTTCGCCGACGACAGCTCTTTCGGTAGCAAGCGTTGCACGATGAGATGCTCGGCTGGACTTGCGCTGCCCACAAGCCAAAAGCTCCACCTGACCTTGTTTGAATGGATCTTGTGGCTGAGCAGTTGTCTCATGTCACGCACGCAAACAGCGTCCAGCGTTAACTGCACCGTTGCGTGCTATCGTTTGCAAGAAGAACAAACGGTCCTCCCACTTGGGCAAACACCATTGGTGCTTTTATTGCTCCTTCGTGAGTGTTGCAACTGTCGCCATCTTTTGAGATTGGCGCCTTTCTAATCTGCCTGTTTGTCTCATGCCTTTGTTTTATTATTATATTCCCCCCCCCCCCCCCCGCCTTGTCTTTTTGCATCTGCGGGCTCATCCTTTTGAGTTCTATTCTTATGCTTTTTCCAAGCAGAGCAAGGCAAAGGAGAGGCGTGCGGAGAGAAAATGAAATATCGTGCTTGTGATATTGTTATTTATTTATTTCTGTTTAATCCCCTCATAAATAATTCCAAAGGCGGATCGTCTCACCGGGAGTATTGGCATTGGCTGCAGCGCCGATTCAGAACCGCAGCGCTCGTCATTTGCGTCGCTTAACCGGCAGTCTCGGCGTCTGAACTGGGCTAATTAAGTTTCGTTTGTCGCGTTAAGATCTTTCTGTCCTCTTAACATGTCGCCACGCTCCATTGATGTTTTTACACGGCTGACAACAAGGTCACCCGCTTTCATTTGGCTCGGGAAATTTATTTTCAGACTGAGCACCCCGAATACATTAGATTTCATTAAACAGTGACAAAAAAAAAAAAAAAAAACTTTCTGGATGATGCAGGTAATGATTCCCAATGTGTCAAACTGCTGCAGTATAGCGCCAACTACTGCAGAGGAGGACTTGATGTCAGATTTCTATTGCCTTAAGTATCAGTGGCTGGTATCGGCAGCCTCTGCTAACACCCAATACTGTAAAATCAGGCCGGTATTGGACCAATACCGATACCTGGTATCGGTACTCGCCGATCCCTACACATGGGTAAAAACATTTGACAAGAAATGCTGAAAATGATAAAACTAAAGCGCCACATTCTCGAATTTGCTGCAGCCGTCTGTTGTCTCGCCACACCCAGTCACCTACTGGATAATATTTGTCTCCTATGTTAAAGAAAAAAAAAAAGGAAACCCTTTATCTACTCTATTGGGTTTTTTTGGTGTCTTTTTCAGACTCATGTTTTCAATGCGGTGGTGCTTCCGCACTGTTGAATATATTATAAACCACGGTCTCCATTTAACTGCCGTGCCCTGTTTTGGCCGAGTCCGCAGTCTCCTCTTGGGGGGCGAAAAAAAGTATCCTCATTGTTGAGCACTAAATACAGGAGACCTCCGTTCTCCATTTTTGTGTGTTAGCGCATTCATTTCCAACCGATGCATCGAACGCGGTGTCGTTCCTGCAGCGTTTTGCTCCAGAGTGTCCACCTTGCCGCAGCGGTCCACTTCCTTTTCCACATTCTCTCTTCGTGTGCTCTTGCAACTTGTGTTGGAACTTTGGAAGGCACAGCACTGAGAGACATATCAATGTAATTTCAGAAATAAATCCGAGGAGTATTTTTGTTAAATCTGCCCAGTGAGACCGAGATGGGCAAAAAGGAGGAGGGATGATGGCGGGCGTTGCTCGGGTGCCCTCCACTCTGTTGACGGAAGGAAGCCGTGGGCCCGCTTTAATATGCGTCACGTCAGCAAGTCTGCATTTTTCACATCGGTCCGTTGCATAATGCATGTAGAGGTGCCTGCAAATTCCTTCAGGAGCTGCGAGACCGCGGCAAAAATGAGCCTTCCCGCTCATGAAAATATTTCAAGCGGTGCAAATGGGCCGCAACAGAACAACAGAATGTACTCACCAGCAATTATGACAGCTTAACGTATCAACATTTTGCTGGTTTTGGACACAGAAAAAAAAAATGGCGTGTTGAATTTATTCTGTTTTATTTTGTCAAGCGGCTGCACAAAATAAGATGAATCCAGATGCTTTTTTTTTTTTTTTTTTTTGTGGATCAATAGTCTACTTAAAAAAATGTATCTGGATCCAGACTTTTTTTTTTTTGTGCAACATAATGAAAGATATTTAACAATATATATTTTTTAGGTGTCTACAGTAACTTAAAAAGCTATTGGAAGAATTTTCCAAAACTTGTACTCCATGTTAAACTGATGATAGATCGATATTTTTTTAAATTTCATCTACCGTTTAAAACCGGGCAAACCTTTTGTGCCATGTTTGATTTTTAAAATCGGACAGATGGGCTGGGCCGTATGTAGATGCGCTTAAAAAAGTAGAAATATGCAAGTAAGCATTTGTTTGAATTGTAACATCATTCATTGTCATTTTGAATTCAACTATTTATCATGAATCATGATTACTTTGTCATTTATTTCATAAATACAATAAAGTGTTGAATGTTGTAAAGTTTAATTTTCATAATGTAATATTCCATCCCAGAACTTCATTTAAAAAAAGCGATACAAATTGGATAAATGCATTTTCAGTTTAAGCAAAAAAAAAAAAAAACAAAAACATTACAGGACTCTTGATAATGCAAATATGCAATTACACATCAAGCTGGATTCAAAAAAAAAAAGGAAATATGATGTATTTTCTTAATCAGCCACCGGCATCTGGTTGGCTTTCCCACAGTTTCCCACTGTTGACGTAAATGACATCCGGATTTATGTATGAAAAATGAAAATCTACCGTCTAACGATCCAATTTTATCACCTTTTTACTTGTGGAGTCTATCAAACGTAACATCTATTAATATTTACTGCATGTGTAATCGAAGCTGTGTATGAGTAATTGAAGCACATGCCTCTCCAAAAAAAAAAAAAAAAAGTAATTTGCTCCGAGACAAAGTAGTGACACGTCATCTCATGACATGACCTTTCCTCTTCTTCACCTGTAGGCAAGTTATTTCTATTTCTGATTACTAACGAGCAACCGTACACCATCTGGATGGCTTCCGACGTAATTGCCGTACCCCCCCCCCCCTCCCCGCCCCCCCGGGTATTCTGGGAACGGAAATGAGACACAAAATGGTCAAGACGGAACAACGGCAACATGGCGAAATTCCACGGCGTTAATGAAAGGTTTTGTGATCTTCAAATGGGTGGGGGGAGGGGGGGGAGAATATAGTTGGAACAATAAAAATTGATTGGGTGACAAAAATGAATGAATGTCTGCCTCATTGACCTTTTGTGGCTCATTTTGAAAATGAGACCCTTGTGCTCACTTGATATATAATACACATAAATATCTACGTATGTGTGTGTGTGTGTGTGTGTGTGTGTGTGTGTGTGTATTTTTTATTTTTTTTTTTAACAAGTGTTTTGAGCGTGAGGAAGCACTGCCTTATGTTGTGTCTTTGTCCTTGGCAAGACCGGAGCCAAATGAGGTGTCTGTCATTTGCTTGCGCTTCCTCTGGCTGCGTCCCGGCAGAGTACGCGAGGCTCGGCCGAGACTATATAAGGCTCGAAGGCTTGACGAGACATAAAGACGTGCCATTCTTTCCTTTGCCACATATTATCCGGCCCGCAGCGCTCGTTCGTGACTTCACTCAAGAACAACCTCCATGAAATCACATTGCATAAATAAAAAGATGCTTTGGGTGCAATCGGAGCTGTTTGGGAGTGATGTACTTGGACATGAGACTCGGGGACGTGATGTTGTTTCGCTCCTTGGTTTGTTTTTTTTTCTTAAGTGCGCTATAGACACATTTCCAAATTTAGTCATGTTGAATTGTTTTCTCTTCATTTTGTACCCTCTCTCCCCTGCCCGCCACGTAGACGCCATGATCCACCGCGGGGAGGATCATCCCGCCCCCTCCGGCAGACAACGGTGACACCGAAACACATCCGGCTCCAAGGTGACCTCCCGACACTCGACCTCCCCTCGAAATGTTTGGTAAGTTGAGCCTGTTTAGAGTCCCTTCACCGCAATGAAAAACAAAATAAGCGATCATTTCTATTGCTCATCAATGAGCCCATTGACGGATCGAACGGCTTCATCTCCCAAAGGAAAAAAAAAAATCACTTTTTCGGGGTGAGGAAATCAAGCGACGCTCCATTTGCATTCACGTATTCCGTCGCCGGCTCAGCTCGGGGGGGGTTGCCGTCAACGCCGTGTCTCCCTCCGCAAGGGGAAACTCACGGCGGAAAAAAAAATGAAAGCCATCATTTTCATTCATGGGCCACAAGGCTGATTTGTAATTGAAGCGAGTCGAGCGTAAACGCCTTTCGTGTGATTGGAGTTCAGTGACTTTACAACGCGGCGCCCCGGCGTGTGTTTATATACGGCTGTGTATCGGTGTGTGTGTGTGCGTGTGTGTGAGTCATGCTTTACGAGCAGTGGAGCGTTGGATAGAATTCACTGTGCACTTCATTCGGCTGGGGGGGTGGAGGTGGAGGGTGGGGGGGCGTATTACAACAGACACCAACAAGCGCATTTGGGTGGGCTAAGGCGGGAAGTCGCCGATGAAACACTTGTGTCACTTCATTCCTTCCACTGTAATTACCCGTCGCAAGCAGCGGAGCAGCTCGGTCACGTTCGGCCAACTTTGATGTTTTTGGGTGTGGGGGGGGGGCGGGTACACGAGGGCAGGGTGACACAGAAATTCCTTAAAAGAAAAGTCGAAGCAAAGCATCTGTCACGAGAGACAGAGAAGGGAGATAACGCGGAACGTCAAAACAGGATCGGAGGAGGTCGATCGTCCCGCAGTTCTGGAATTCAGCCGACCGCGAATGACAACGTCGAGTAAATCAGCATTCGGTGACGCCGCTCTCGGGTGAAAACACTCACAGAGCAGAAGTCAAGGAACCTCAAAAATGAGTCACTCTCTCGCTCACACACACACTTAAGATCCAGCAATTTCCATGGTGGGCATTGTCGGCAAATCAATAAGAACACCCGTGTTAGATTTCGGAGAGTTGTAGGCAAACCTTTTGATGCGAACGTAAAAATGTGATTTCTATCCTAACGAGGGGAGTACAGGCGGCACGGCGGTCGACTGTTTCGCACATTGATCTCACAGTGCAGAGGTCGTGGGTTCGATCCCGGCCCCGGCCTTCCTGTGTTCTCCCCGTACCTGCGTGGGTTTTCTCCGGGTATTCCGGTTTCCTCCCACATTCCAAAAAAAACATGCATGGCAGGTTAATGGAACACTCGAAATTGTGTGACTGTGAGCGCCGATGGTTGTTCGTCATTGCGTCATCGCGATTGGCTGGCAACCGGTTCAGGGTGTCCCCCGCCTACTGCCCGAAGACGGCTGCGATAGGCTCCAGCGACCCTTGTGAGGATAAAGCGGATCCGAAAATGAAAACGGACGCACTTCCAAATTGCCTTACGATGGCCGGCTCGGTTTCTCACCGACACCGCGACTTGCCGCGGCGATTCATTTTGATCATTTTTAGACCTCACCGGGCATCCACGGCAATCGCAGCCTCTTTCACGTCTCGCCCATCCCAACCCTCCACGTTGTGTCGAGTTGTGGAGCGGAAAAGTTGCGGGAGTGCTGACGTCGCGTGGCGCCTTCAGTGCGGGAACACCCAATGACTGAAAAATCGGACTTCTTTTCCGCGCAACACTTTTTGTGTTGTTCCAGTTGCCGTGTGTGCTGGTATCCATGGTAACATACATCAAAGCAAAGGTTCATAAAACTATTTGGGGGGCGGGGTTTCATCAATGCACATTTTTGTGATTTGTGTCTACGCTGGTGTAAAATCATTTGCCAAAGCCCAAACGTTTGCAGACCTCTCGACAAATTTGGTTTTTGAGGACCTCTCGACAAAGTTCGGCGAAGGAACATTAGCTTGGCGGCGTTTAATAAGCAGTGACAGTTATCTTTCAGCCTCTTCTCAATTTGGGACTCATTCAGTGCAGGGGATTTTTATTTTTTCTTCCGGGCAGGCGAGCACACGGTGAGGTAGCATGTAACGAGTCTAATTGGAACGCCGACCAGATGGCGCAGCCCGAAAGCCAAGCGTCACCCCTGCACCTTCGCAACTCACCCGGTGACCGCTTATTGTTATTTTTTTTTCCTCAACGATACAAATTGTTGGCCGCCTTTCTCATTTCTTGTGTTTTGACTCGACTTTCCTTGTTAGGCCCTCAGGCGACGTGTCTTTATAACCTTTGGTCAGTTATTATACCTCACGGCATGATTTTTTATTTCTTTTTTTTTAAATTTCATTTTCTGTAAGTGGACGCCTTGAGAAAAGCCAGTTGACTCGATCAACTCGGGTTTAAAATTGATTTCCCACACTTCTACTGAGGCGCATATCAGATCCAAAGTATCGATTTTTCATTTCAAGCCTTGAAAATGGCGAGACGTTCATGCTGGGTTTGTGTCCACCGGCGATCTCCGTTTTCTAGAAAGCGACGTGAGCACAGACATGGATCCCCCCGCCCCCCCCGCCCCCGAATCCCAACGGTTCCTACTCAAGATTTTACCGCCCTGTATTTCTCATGCCCAGCGATGTCCATTGAGCTTTCTCCGATCTACATTTTCAGGCCCCATTTGCTCCTACAAGTTGGAGAAACAAATTCAAAGGTGCGCAGAGATAAACTGCCCTCGGCACTCTTTTGCTTTTTTTTTTTTTTTTTTTCTCTCAATCCTGTCAAGCGGCATCTGCGTCGACTGCGAAATCTCTTCCGAAATTGCTGGCGCAACCATAAAACAAGACGGCGCGAACACGCAATGCGGTCCACTTGTTAGCCCGGAGGACGAATTCCCGATGACGGTGACAACGCTTGTGACGATACTTTCAATGGTTTTGAGTTGTTTGGAAATTTGGAATCTTTTTACCCTCAATGTCATGTGTGGGTTTCAAACTCACGATCTGACTGTTTTCTATCTCGCTTGTCCTCATTCGGGCGGCCGCAGACTATCCCTGCTCATAATAGGTTAGATTAGGCCTCGTTGGCTCGGCCGCGGTATCGCTATGACCTTCTCGCTCTTGCTATGGCACCTTTGGCACACTGTCTGGTTGAATCCAGTGAAGAGCGTGGAGCCACGCATTGTTACACGGGCACAGCTAAGATGGTAGAAGGGACCGTTTTGGAGAGGCGAGACTTTCGACATGTGGCAGAAAAAAAAGCTCCACGGCACTGTCTCGATCCTTTTGGCGAAACTCAGAAATGCGCAGCAGAGGTGAGAACGGCACGCTCTACCTTTTGCGACCTCGGTAACGACGTGGATCCGATCTCATCGGGAACATTTTTATCTCGCATCGAACCGTGAAGCGTCGAAGGAACGATCGACCTTTTGCAAGTCTTTGAGTCATGGGCCCCAAGCTCCAACTTTGGACATCTCGGTCTCATTAGCCATTTTTATCACGATGAATCCACATAAAGGTCGCGTCGGTGTGGCAATACATCAAATAGGAGGCTAATGTCTGCCCCTTCTGTCTTTAGACTTTCGAACATACCAGTTTGCTTACTTGGTTGTCAAAACCCCCCCGGGAATTCTTCTCTCTTCAAAATAAGATAAAAATCTTATTCGGGCAATGATGATGCAAGACCTGGATGGCACTAAAAATGCTCCACGGCACTGTCTCGATCCTTTTGGCGAAACTCAGAAATGCGCAGCAGAGGTGAGAACGGCACGCTCTACCTTTTGCGACCTCGGTAACGACGTGGATCCGATCTCATTGCTGCCCATCTTTAAAACTTCATTTTTATTCTTTTGACTCAGCATGAGACGAGATATTTAGTTTGATAGTTTTTGTGCGTTCTACTGTCTTCGTTTTTAATTTGTTGCGTGAATTATTTTTGACAGCTCCGGTTGTTTTCAAGTGCTCTATAAATACAGTTGAGTCGATGATAAATCGTCACCGTGGCTCGTATATTTGCTGTCGGACAGACCTCGTGAGCCGTCTACTCTGCGCCGATTTTATAGTCCAAACGGAGGCGACGTCATATCATTGATACCGTCACCTTATTGTTCTCCTTTTATAATCGCCTTTGGAAGAAGACGATGGAAGAAAAAATTATTTTTCTCTCTTTGAAAAAGCCCCAATCAGGAAGTTGGCCATGTGGGTTTGAAGCTCCCCTTTTTGGCAAATCAATGGCATGATGAACAACCCCCCCCCCCCCCCCCCCCCCCAAACTGAGGTGAAGTCCCCCAAGGCTGCGTCCCTGATCCCAAGTCGTTTTGCTGATTCATTTGCCATGACCTGCTTTGCGCGTTTGTACGCTGTCCCGACCTCGACCGTCCGTGATACACGCGGTGTCATGACGAAGCAGGACCTGGCGAACAGCTGGGAGAGCCGCGGAAGACAGTCCATCCGTCCTCAGGACTCGCCTCTCTGCTTCCCAAACTGTACATGTCGACGGCCAAAGAAAGCGTCGGACTCCTCAAAGCCTCGAGCAAGCCGTGAAAAACTCATTCAACCCCTGAATAAGCTTTTCTTTTTATCCGGCATGCAGCCGAGCCATCCTTGTTTTTTCCGCTGCCCGGCCGCTGCTCCTCTCTTGACGCTAACGTTTGATTCACTTCCAACTTCAGCTTCAGCTCGCAACACAAAAGCTATCCTCCACGTTCGGCGGATGACGGGGTCTGAAGACCGCTGATTGATGATTCCGGCTTTAATTAGTATAGCCTGTTTTAGTGATATCAGCAATTCTTTACAGGCTATGCTAATCTGTGCCAGAATCAGCAATGCAATTGTGACAGACACCCCCCCCCCCCCCCCCCCCCCCCAAACTTTTTCCCCCGCCCCGCCCCCAACGATGCACCTGAAAGCCTTTTCTTGTTGGAAACGGGGTCATCTTTTGGGTGATTGACTTTTTAACAGCTTGGATACAAAGTTGCTGGAGTGCCGGACCAGCCATCCACCAAATAAATCCTTTTTTTTTTTTTTGGTCAACCTATTTTTGAATATATGTCTGTGAGCAAGCTTTTCTTTCACCTCCGCCCCTTTGCTGCGTAACAGTCGAGTCATTTACGTCACAACCACACCCCCACACCGAGTTCCTCATCCATGTCCGTGATCTGGAAATCTTCCAATCCAATTGCGATTCAAGCTAGCGTTCTCCAAAGTTACAGTGACTCATCTTCCCTCAGTGTCCTCCCTAAAACGAGTGCGGGCTGGCTGACCCTTGATGAATGGAAGTGCCAGATGATGCCCATCCATCATCCGCTCTCCTTGTTTCACCTTTTTTTTTTTTTTTTGCCTTTTTTCCCTTTTTTTTTTTTTTTTTTAAACGGGCCGAGTGGCGGGGGGGAACTTTTTCGGCGTGTCAAGACATGAGCAACACCGCCTCCAATTGCCACCGCGAGTTGTCGATGCGCTTCCGTGAATCCCAGAGCCGCCTAACCTGAAGACACTTCATTAGCGGCGTGTCAATAGCTTGAAACGTAGCCATTAACCCGCAGCCACTTGTGGTCGACCTCTGCCATGATAAATGCGCCAAGGCACCCGCTTATACTTTCTGATTAACTTTTATTTATTCGATATTCTTAATGTCCGAGTACTCCGATGTGCTTCGTCCTCAAAAGTAGGACATATTGTTCTCGGTCTTGCTCTCGACCCGACTCCAGAGATCACTTCTTTAAGGGTCTCGGGGTTTTTTTTTCAGGCATTTTTACTCGGCTGTGTCCCGGTCTCGGACAGACTTCTGAATTTTTTCTCAAGACTGGTGGAAACCAGGCCACGACTGCTGTGGTGAGTGCAGGTGCTGCACCGCCTTCCCGGTAAAGTGCCCCCCCCACCCTCACCCCCGCACACAGAAAGTAGAAAAAGCCTGAGGATGCAGCGCTCTTGAAAATTTTGGAAAAATGTCGGCAGACTCGCCAGCCATTAATTTTGGTTTCCAAAGCCGAAAGGGAGCACGTTCGGCAAGCAACGTGTAAGCAACAACACGTCAGCATTATTCTGGGTCTTTTTTGCCATTTCCTCAAAAAGAACAGAGTAGAATTTGTTTTTTGTTCGTCATTTTGTTCTGTTTATTTTGAGTCTTGGTCATGTCTCAGTCTCGACCTCCAAAAGTCCTGGTCTTGTCTTAGTCTCGTTCCTCTCTCCTCTGGATAACGTCTACGATACGGTTTGGACGACAAGTTTGGCTAGCAAATACGAGCAGAACAAATCCACGTTACCGGTGAGGTTCACTCAACGGGCAAGACGTTTGGAGATGGATGCTTCACTTTGCGGATTATCTTCAGGCATCCTTTGCCGTTTGTGAAACCGAGCACATTATCAGTTGCAAGATCAAGGCCGATGACAGTGAAGCAGACGGATGATTGTCGCAAAGGCGCCACCTCGTTCCGCTTGCCTTTGGCGCTCATCGAAGATTCACCGTCTCGGCTTTGTTTCTTCTCTTTGCCGCTAATCATTCAAAACGTGAATGATGGAAAGAACGATGAACTCAAATATATTCATCAACGCGCCTGTGAAGAATGCTTCCCTCTGTAAAATGCTTGTCATGAGATTCAAGTCTTTTGGTTCCTTGTACATCGTGCGGTCAGATGTTTTTTCACAGAGAGACCGTCATAAATTCGGGGGCGATATGTGATCAAAAGATAGTTGTGGTCAAACATATCCGCCAAGTGCATCTATTTTGCACAAAATGCCGCGAAATCCCCCCCGGAGGGTGCGGCAGCACCATCTTTCTTAGTTTCTCGCGGGGATTCCGTTTTCCGCATTTGTGTTCTAAAATTCACCTTAGCGATACGCGATGCACCTTCCCGGCGACTAATGAACGGCGTGCGAGGGGGATGTGATGGCTGACAGGTGAGCTGCCTTGTAAAGCAGCCCACTGAGGGACTGGCATTCTCAGCGGCCTTTGATTGGCAGGGGAGCAAATGGCAGCGGCGTCTGGAGGCCTGATAGCAAATGCCGACGCACGGACGCGCGGATAAACGCGGGCGGATGTTCCAATCCATCCGGGCCTCCCGCTTATTCCGCCGCACTCGTCCCTGCTTTGTTTTGCCTCCGAGCTGGAATTTCCACCTGCTTGCTTCGCTTTGAGAGGAAATATTCACACTTGGGGGAGGGGGGGGGACGGGGACGGGGACTCTTGGGATGATTTTCAAATTAGCCATTACCGTATTTTCCGCACTAAAAGGTGTACCTAAAAGCCTTTCATTTTCCTAAAAGCTCACAGCGCGCCTTCAAATCCGATGCGCCTTGTGTATGGTTATTACGGTAATACGTCGACCCCAAAATGGCTCCTTGCTCGAGACAGACATGCTGACAACGCAGAGTTCAAACTTATGGCGATCTTGTTACGCAGTTGAACACGGAAATAGAGCAGCGGCAAGAGATTTCAACGTCAATGTTATAAGTTGCTGTTGGTTGAGTGAACTGTGTTGCTGCTTTATTAAATACGTTTTACTGACATCTGATCATTCTGTTAGTATTTCCTTGAATGGAGCTCCATCTAGTGGATGCATTGTAGATTGCGTCTTATAATGCGGGTGCGTCCAATGTATGAAACAAATTCCAAAATAGGCCATTCATTGAAGGTACGCCTCATAATCCGGTGCGCCTTTTAGTGTGGAAAATACGGTACGGTCGAACCTTGTTACAACGTACATCGAGGGATATGACCAATGATTGCACGACTTAGCCCGGCGAGCATTATCTCACGTCCAATAAAGGTGTCTCTAAATGATCGATTTCACCCCCCCACCCTTACCCCCCAAGTCGGTCTCTGTGTCAGCTTATCAGTCATTTCATCAAAAGAAATCATGTCGCGGGTAATTCTGTTACCGCAATCGCCGAGAAGCATGAATAATTGGTGCGACTTGTCCTTCCAAGTGCTCACTTGGAATATCTTTAAATCTTCCACGGAAAGAATATTACCTTAGCGGGGGAGCTAAAAGGGGAGTTTTTCATTCCCAAACGATGATGGGGGGGGGGGAAAAAAAGAAATTAAAATTCTGGAGGGTTCGGCGCAGGGGCCAGCTGAGGACTGTGGAAATTAGTGTTCATGTGTTCTTAAATGTCATGCAGTTCTTGCTGGAGGTCTTTCTTTTTTTTTTTTGCGTGAATTATAATTTAGACTCGGAGCTAATTTGTAAGCGTTTTGACTTGCAGCAATTGGCCCAATTTAACCCGGCGAATAAAAAAATGCCGCGTGAACGTCGCCCGTCAGCGGGGACGGCGAGAACTTCGTCGACTTCCGAGGTGGACTCTCCTCGGAGCAGGCGAGCCCCTCCATTAAGCAAACTAATTCCACTCGTTACCGGCCCCCTGACCCCTCCGCGCTTTCGCCGAAGCTGCTTTTTTTACGAGGCAGTGGCCGCACCAGCCGTCACCGATCTGTCGCGGTGCCTCTCTGAGCAGTGATAACAAAATTGCCGATTTAACGTGCAGGAAATTGACCAAACAAACCTCGAACCTTAATATGCTGTGCTTGGTTTTTGGAGCGAATCGGGATGAGATCACATGATAAGGAGCTTGTTTGCGGAACAAGGAGGAGAGCAAGCTCAAAATAAAATAAAAAAATAGGGTGTGTGATTCTTTGAAAGGTCTGTTTAGAAACGTGAACCGTTTATAAAAGAACTCCTAATATGTCTCCATTTAGTTTCTTCATAATCTCGGATTCTTATTGATTAGTCAAGCATCGAGCTCTTATTCAAAGTGATTTCATGAGGCTTGGCCTCGAATGTCTTCCCTTTTTTCTGGTTAATTTCGACGGAACGTTCAAGGCTGGCTGCACCTTGTCCATCAACTGAGATAACTGCCTGTGTGATTAGAGCGCCGCATTAAAGCTCACGGCCGTTCCCTCCGTGAGTTATCGCACTGGCAAAAGATGCCGCCCGCCTCTCGCAACCAACGACACCGCGTTCCGTCAATCCGGCAGGGAGGGGAAAAAACCCTTTCTTGAAAGATTGTCTTGCGCCCCCCGGGGTGGGGGGGGGGATGCTTGTCAGAGGGCCAAATGCACTTGAGTGCTTTCTGAAGATGTTCACCAAGCAGCAAATGTGAACCTTAACTGAACCTACATGGCCCAGTCAGGTGTTTTCGCATTGACCAGCGCGCTTTATTTTGTCAGAAATAACCTTGTTGGAATGAATGCAAGTTCACATTCCCCGATGTCGGCCAGATGGCACCAAAATCCTTCAGTCAGCATTTTAGGACCAGCAACTTTGCTTTTGGTAAGCTTCCAGTACGATGGGACGGCATCCTGGAGAGTGAAGAGCATTTGCGGGGGTGGGGGGGGGACGGTTCGATTGTGATAAGCAAGCAGTTCAGTATTCATCTCCTCACAGGGAGCGTAACGATTTACCTTGAATCGGCCTCTTGCGTATTTCCTTTCACATCCTGACGTCCTTGTGGTCAGCGTTGACTTTTCCAAAGGTTTCCCCGACGGTTAAAATATCCCCGAGCGGGCTCGTTGAATGGGAAACCAATGTAGGGGAAGAAGTATCGGAGATAATTAAACATGTGCAATTAAGAACCAAGGGTGTCATTATCCTCGAGGTCGTCATCATTAGGACGGAGTTGACTTCAAGCTTGTCTGTTAAGAGCTTCCGCGCGGCGCTTCCAGAATTAAATATTTCTGAGGCGCTCGACAATAGATGCGGCTGTTTTTTAGCCTTGACTTCGGTATAGAATTTCCCTCACCTTACATACACAAGACAACTCAATGTGCTTCACAAAAGCCCAACACTTCAAAGCATTTCGAGCTGAAGACATTCCAAAGCAAAGCAAAGAACAGCAAAAAGAACGTATCATAGCACCCAACGTGGGATGTCGCAATGCAAGTGAGTCCAACTCACCATAAATGAAACAGCGACTGGTCGCCTCTCATCGATTTTTGTCTCGATTTCATGTCTGGCCCAGATGATTGCTCGTGTTGCTCAGCTGGGCCATTCTCTCACTTTTGTGTCTCGCCGTGCCAACGGGCCATTAGGCGAGGCGCCGGAATATCTCTTCTAATCCTGGGGCGGCGCGGATCGGATTGAAGTGATTACACGGCGGCGGCACCTGCATCTCGCTGAGACAAAGAGCCCGGAAACGACGGGCGGTGATGCGCCGACGTCAACAGCCATCGCAAACCCCCGCAACCCCGACTTGCGCGGCGGCCTTTCTTTCTTTGTTTTTTGTAAACGACATAATGGGAAAGTCGACGGAGGCGGCGGCCGCCGGCGCCGCTGATGAATTTGTCCTTGCGCCCAAGATGCAAGGCTGAAAGATAAATACTATTCACTCCGTCAAGCTGGGGCCCGTGACGATGTGTTCTGATATGGATTTGTACGCAGCTGCGCTGAGGACCAAGACTAATATCGAGCGTCTTCCCAAACCGTTCGGAACCATCTGCGCTTTTAATCAGAAGTCGCAGCATGTGAGGAAACAAAATACTTTTGCGCTGTCAGCCGCGCACCGCGACTCTCGCTATCCAGGACGCGCCCAAATCATCGCAAGCCCGCATGGAGCTCTCAACTTCCAGGCTCTTGAAATACACCGCAACCTCTGCTTTCCCTTAAAGTTGTTCGGATGACGACCGAACATAGAAAAGCAGAGCACGTGCTGCAGATCAGCAAAGATGCGCTCGCAGCGGGCGTAACCGACACCTGACAGCGATAGACAGAAATAGCTCGTCTTGTGTTTGCTCCCCGATCGTAACGCCGGTCGCGCGTTCCCTGCCGTGAGCGCTTCCATGATTGACGTGACCCAAGCGGTCATCTGAGCTTTATCAATGTCTCACATTTCATTTGGGCCGAGGAGTGCGGGTTTTGTGTTGTCTCCCCTCCCGCATTTAGAACCCTATTTCACTATTCTGCTAAAATGTTCGCCCGGCCTTTCCACACTTGAAAATACTTTTCCATGCCTCACACTGTTTTTCATGAATCGGCAACGAAGTGAGAAATGAGTGATGCTTTTTGTGGTCAAAGATACACGCTAATTAATTCCTAAACTCGGCTTTAGAGATGCCACCGCCGCTCCGCAGGCACTTTGTGTTGTGGTAAAGACGCGTAGCGGTACCAGCTGATTGAGTCACGTGACTTTTTGAGGTGTGGCATTTATTTGTCCGGCACCACTGGTGAATACTTCCTGTGGTGTGTTAGCACTCGCGCTCAGGCTAACGTGCACTCGAGTGACGCAAGGCAGAACACAGACAAGCATCTGGCTCTGCTTTTTTTTTTACTCCGTTTTCTTTCGAACAATGTGAATTGCCGGCAATGATCGGAAGCAGGTATCGTAGCTCGATGGCCGTTGCTAAATCCCCAAAACTTTTTTGGCGAAGCCAACTAGTTTGACGACCTTCTGGAAAAGGGGCCTGTTCATCCCTCAGCTTTGATTCCCGCTGCTCTTTTCACGGCCTTTGGCCTCCCGTCCTGTTTTTCCGAGCACTACGCAAGCCACTTTAGGCCTCAAATGACCGCCATAAATGTGATATAGCGAAACGATTTCCCGTCAAGGGCCACACTTGCCTGATTAATTCTGCACTTTAATCGCCCGCGATTGCCCACATTCAAAATCAGCTCGCCATTAGCGCGAGGGGGGAGTGGTAAACGCCTCGGTAATGTCAAAGCAATGTGGCATTACATATTTTGAAGCGGATCCATTATCATTCCAGCCAGGAGTCGGGCTTAAAATGAATACCTGCACCACCTAATGAGCCCACAAAAGATGAAGCATCATTCCCCTGTTGTGCAATTAGCGGGGCAAACGACAAGCTCTTTGAAGAGTTGATTATTTCCCAGCATGACTGCAGTAATTGTCAATGTGTGTGGGGTGTTCGTTCCATTTCCTTTCCCGGTGACTCTGAATGACAGCGCCCAAAATGAATGTCAGCGGTGTAATACAAAATAAATAAAAGGGCTTGATGGAAAGTGCGCGAGTGGATAAAGGCAGCCTCGCGGTCGTATTATTCGTATTATCTCCGCTATTGTGTTTCTCGGGGAACAAAAGGGCATCCTTTTATTAGAAAGGCGAGGCGGGGACTTCTCATAATGACAGCTTTGTTCGCTGCTCCCCGAAAAAACGGCTTTTTGAATAAGACTTATTCTTCCCGCAAGGACGCCCCATTAATAATTTTCAAGTGCAATTGGAGCCGCATGCAAGTGTGGCCATCGGAACTTGCTTCAGACTTGTTGTTGGAGCCCAGATGAGGACGCGGTGGTGTCGTGAGCTGGAACTGCCTGATAATTAACCGGAGAGATCCAATGATGGACGCACAAGGCGGTCACGCGCCATTTAGCCCAGAGTGGCACAACGCGGCATCGGGCGGCGCATCATCGGCTGACTCCATTAGAGGATGTCACCGCTGTTGGGTTGTTTAATGTGCTGATATTTTGCCGACAATTTTTTTTTTTACCTTGACCTGCTTTCACCTCACATCATTGGCCGACGGCTCACTGGGCGCCTCAGCCACATCTCCAGTCGTGTTTCTCTCGTTATCGGACCATTTGCTCATTTTTGTTTCTGCTTCTCGTTTATATGTACCTGTGTGTGTGTGTGTGTGTGTGTGTGTGTGTGTGTGTCGCACATTGTCTTCAGCAGGCTGCACCAGAGAGACTGGAGGAGTCATAGAAAGGTGTCATTTTACCAAGTTCAGGATGTTTTCATGGGTGATTATCAACATGTGAGTCAGTGTTTCTTCGGCACAAAGTGCTGATCGCAGTATTTCACCTCATTTTGCGTCAATTTTTGGGAATAATGCATGAGCGGTCGTGATAAACTTCAGGCCGGTACAGGAGATGGGTATGATCTAAATTTAGATTTTTTTGCATTTCAGCACCGACGGGGTGCTGTCTTTGTAAAGTCCTCTTTTGTCATGAATCTCGGGGGGGGGGGGTTGGAGGCACTGGGCTTGGTGAGCGACGTCTCACACCGCCTCAAATTTCTCTGTTCGAAAAGGGAGCGGTGATTTATGTGTAACTCTGTGGAAATGGTTGTCAATGTCGCCGTTTGGTTCCCGAAAACCCAAACAAATGCTTGACAATTACCAAAGATGACGTCATGTCCTTGATTGGAATTGAATTTAGCCAGGATGAAAGAAAATAACAGGTCCAGCTTTTTCTCTGCGAGCCTTTTTCTGGTTTACGAAACCCTGATTATGCATTGCGTGCGCATTGCATCATTTCCACGCCATCATCAAATTAGTTTGGGGAGAAAACTATTTGGTGATTCCACTCCAAACTTCACTTTTGCCTCCACAGCGGTAGTGTTAATTCAATTTGCGCATCACTATCTCAAAAGTTTGGTTGTCCTTCAATTTGTTATAACTGACTTGGGAATAAAAAAAAAAAAAAAAAAAGTTTTTAGCTGTCAAAAACCAGACAAATTATTTGTTGTGTCCCTGACACTTGACATGCACGGGGGACATCAGAAAATTGAATGCGGTTTATTGAGCCGCCGAAACAAACAAACAAACAAACAAAAAAGGCCGTGAACACAAATGAGTTTGGTGGGCTGAAAATGAACCACCGCTGTCAAGAAAATATTTGTGCGCAAAGGTTAACAGCGCGTCTCTGTGCAATCAAAGGTGGTTGCAAGAAGAACACCGTTGTTATTGGAGCAGGTCGCTCAGCAAAGCCGAAGCCGAGCGCGCGGTGCAGAACGGCTGCCGACTCATTTGCAAGTCTCCCGTGACAATGAACTGTAAATGATTTGAAATGAAGTGTGAACAGCTCTTAAGCTGACGGGCCTGTCGGTTGGCTACGCATGGGAGCATCATTGACGACTCAAACTCGGAGAGGAGACGCAAACTGTTTAGAGAACTGCCAAGCGCCCTAATGAAATAAGTCAATACAACTGGGGGGGGGAAAAAAAGAGTTAATATTGATTTAATTTTTCAACCGTTGACAAAAACGTCAAAATGCAGCCACATTATTATTATCGCATGAACACCAGGCCCTTTTGAAATTCATGTCCTAACTACTATTATTTCGATGATTGAATTACCTTTAGGGGGGCTCACCATGCCAGAAAACCCGCCGATGTCTGCATGTATCCTGCTAAATATTTCTGTGAATGCAAACTTCTAAACTCTTAATTCGGATGTTTTGGAGTTGGTAAAAAGCTGCTTTGAGTGGCTGTTGGAAGTCAAATCTGAGTCGATTTGCACTCCAAGTTTACGCACTTGGCCAATGGGTTTAAAAGCTCAAGCTAACTTCTCTTTAGTGCCAAACAGAATAACTTCAGTTTTGTCTTCATTTCATGTTCGAGCTCTGTATTATTTGACCCGGAGGGAGCCATGTACGAGTCGAACAGAAGAGGACCAGGGACTGACCCCTGGGGCACACCACAGGACATCGATCAGAATCATTCCACTGTCGATCGTAACAAAATAATGCTGGCCTTCTAAATAGGACAGTTAAAGACTGTTCTAGAATTACAACTCAGTTTTCCAACCTATCCAACGGGTTTTTGTGGTCGATGAAATCAAATGCAGCACCGAGATCCGGCAGAACCAGAACCGTCGCATATACTTTTAGCAAATTCCAGCAGTGGTCCAATGCTACAATGTGCATCATCACAATGCTACAAGTGGAATTAAAGATGTGCTTGATTGGATTCTGAGCGGGCGTCTTCAGCTTCATCCACATGAGCATGATTTTAAGAGATAAGTAGCGCGGGGACCTGTCACTTAGTGGCAAACTTGATCGAGCAGATAAACAGGATGTCGATGAGCGTGCTTGAACATGCTAATTCCAGGTTCGGTCCGTCCGTGTTCCATTTTATGTCCTATAATCTCTTTTCGTCTTCTGATCAGGTCACGGAATGTTAATTAATATCCCGTGACTTGATTCTATCTCTGCGAGACACCTTTTAAGCGAAATATTATTTTGACCTTGAGGTCCGATTGTTTTTATGCAGAAGACGGTGTGGCGGCAGAGGCATTTAAGATTTATTTTTTTTTTCTTCTTATGATTGTGATACAGCCGCAAAAAGTTGGTTGCCATGGCAATGACAATATTCTCAACGCACATGGCGCTTATTTTAAACTCCGGGACATCTGTGGCGTTGCACTGAGGCTGCATGGTGTGAACGTGAGAAACTGCATGGACAGTCGATGATGATCTGTCTTGAATCGCCTTGTTCAACAGAGAGAAGTGAGAAACTTACAAGAATAACACGAGAAAACGAGAGTTTCACACCAGCCCATCAGTGAGGCAGCCTGTTTGCAGTCCGAGGCAACAAAAGACATTCGAGCTGAAATCGCCCTCTTTGGGAGCATGCTAGCTCACAGCTAGCTTGTGAGTCACAGCGGTTCGGGGTTCTACTGTCGTGTTTAGATTCAACAAATACTTTTGAGACGTTCCAAGGTGCGAATGGTCGTCTCATTCGCTGCCAGTCATTTTCCAACCCCATCTCCAAGCCCACATCTCTGAGAGGCAAAATGCTCAACAACTTTGGGTTGTTTGCTAGCATGTTTGCATATTATTTTTTTTCTTCTTGCAAAGTCATTGTTTCGCTAACAGTGGCATGTGAAAATACTGTCAGTCGTGCCGTCAATAACATGATGATGAACATCAGTTGTTTGACTTGTCTGCTGTTTACCGAGGACGCCGAATGACATCACCTTGACAAACAAAATGGCCAGACAGACTCGCACGCATCTATTAATCGCTCACATCCCGGATGTGGATTCGTCCTTAATTTCCTGGTTGAAACTCTTTGTGTGTTTACACAAATTTTATTGATCTGCGCCGTATAAACCGGATAAATGTGATTGTCGTCGTAAAAGTGCACGTGGCTGGCGTCGAAAGAAGTGGCTCACTCCGCACGGGGGGGGGGGATCATTAAGTAAGTTAATGAGGCACAGAGTTTACGACGGAGTCGACTCTTACTGCTCTTTCTCCATCAAAGCCTTTTCACTGCACTTTCCTCGCCGCCTTCATCGAGACATCGAAATCGGATTCCCGGTATTAATTGGAGATGAAGCCGTCAAAGTTGCAAGTTATAGATCCCTGCTTGAGGTCACTTTTTAGTTTGGATTTTTCCAAAAGTGCTCATCGTCACTGTTTATCTCCGAGCACTGACCTCACGTTTGGATGAATATAATCGCTCTCAGCGCTGTTTAAATAAGCTGAAGGGCCTCCAAGCCTCCCTCGCTTGCCGTTGCCGTCCCAAAAAGCGAGGCAAGCCGGGGGACCCTCAAGGGGGAGAAAACGGGAATAATGGCTCTTGTCATTGCAGTGAATACAATTAGATTTGATGTACAACTTGGTGTTGAGCTCTGTTAAGGGGAACACCTGCGTGTCCGCGCTGATCATCTCATCATAATTTAGTCGGACATCATCCAAATAAGGTGACAAAATGAACTGTAACATCGCGACAGACTAACGAAGACATTTCAAGTCAAAATATCATTAATAATGGTTACGCAATAAACATTTTTTGGTTCTGCTCTGTGAAGAAACTCATCTTTCCACAATATAGGAGGAAAATCCCTCGGTAATGACACCGGTTATATGAATTATACCACAAATATGCAGCACAAAATAGTGAGCGTCATTTACGAGACTCTTTTTGATTTAGTCCACCACTTTCGAAATATCTTTACCCAACATTTTACTTTGAAAATGGACCAGCATGGCGCAGAGATGAACCAAATTTCCAAATAGGTGCAAGGAGGCTTCCACTGGCACGAAAATCAAGATGTGCCGGTATTTAGCCTCAAGCGCAGCTGCAATTTTGACGAAAAGTGCCCAAAAATGTTGTTGTGAGGCGTTATCTGCTCTTGTCTCGTTGATCTCTTTTGGACGGACCAAAGTGAAGCTCCTAAAACATGGTGGATCTCTGGAATTAAATTAAATTTAGAAGTAGAGGCAATGATATCGTGTACGTACATACACATGCATATGCACACATGCGTGGCTTGCATGCACACACGCGACTAAATACTACTACTAAATAATGTGCAAAATGTTTGTCAAAAGTACAATTGATACACTGGTGATTAATAATCAAGTAAGTACATTCTTTGTCAAATCAAAATGTTGGTGCTGGTATTTTAGAGAGGAAAAAGACTTTGAGGTGTTTGAGGCATCACTCAAGCAAAAATTATGACCATCAAAGTTTCTTCTTCTCCTTAATAGTTGATTTGGGGGGGAAACAAATCCATATTCTATTGCTGATTACAAAAAAAAAAAATAGAGTCAAGAACAACCTTTTTTGTGTGATGGAAGAAGAGAATCTTGCCTTCCGTTTGCTAGTTTGTCTGTTCGCATTGTCATAAAACGCAATTTTTCTGTCAGCCTTGAAAGATCGGTCAACTTACTGTAAATTGTTTGCCGTGCGTCTGGTTCGCTTTTCGCAAATCATTGTGCGTAATCAACAAAGTGAAGGCTAACCGAAGACTAAACTGCGCATCGGCGTCGGTGTGAATAGTTTTTCGTCTCTCCTTGAATTTCCCGTCCAAACTTGGAAAACGTTTGCAAAGCCCGAAGTTAATCATCCCAGAAGGAAAGGCTTCTTTCTGCTTCAGAAGAGTCGCGAGGAGCTGCGATTTGCTTCTATCAGAATGATTTTGGACCAGCATGGCGCAGAGATGAACCAAATTTCCAAATAGGTGCAAGGAGGCTTCCACTGGCACGAAAATCAAGATGTGCCGGTATTTAGCCTCAAGCGCAGCTGCAATTTTGACGAAAAGTGCCCAAAAATGTTGTTGTGAGGCGTTATCTGCTCTTGTCTCGTTGATCTCTTTTGGACGGACCAAAGTGAAGCTCCTAAAACATGGTGGATCTCTGGAATTAAATTAAATTTAGAAGTAGAGGCAATGATATCGTGTACGTACATACACATGCATATGCACACATGCGTGGCTTGCATGCACACACGCGACTAAATACTACTACTAAATAATGTGCAAAATGTTTGTCAAAAGTACAATTGATACACTGGTGATTAATAATCAAGTAAGTACATTCTTTGTCAAATCAAAATGTTGGTGCTGGTATTTTAGAGAGGAAAAAGACTTTGAGGTGTTTGAGGCATCACTCAAGCAAAAATTATGACCATCAAAGTTTCTTCTTCTCCTTAATAGTTGATTTGGGGGGGAAACAAATCCATATTCTATTGCTGATTACAAAAAAAAAAAATAGAGTCAAGAACAACCTTTTTTGTGTGATGGAAGAAGAGAATCTTGCCTTCCGTTTGCTAGTTTGTCTGTTCGCATTGTCATAAAACGCAATTTTTCTGTCAGCCTTGAAAGATCGGTCAACTTACTGTAAATTGTTTGCCGTGCGTCTGGTTCGCTTTTCGCAAATCATTGTGCGTAATCAACAAAGTGAAGGCTAACCGAAGACTAAACTGCGCATCGGCGTCGGTGTGAATAGTTTTTCGTCTCTCCTTGAATTTCCCGTCCAAACTTGGAAAACGTTTGCAAAGCCCGAAGTTAATCATCCCAGAAGGAAAGGCTTCTTTCTGCTTCAGAAGAGTCGCGAGGAGCTGCGATTTGCTTCTATCAGAATGATTTTGATATCTCGGCCGCCCACGTCGTCTTGGTGGATGCTGTACCTTCCCGCTCATATTAGCCACATCTATACGTCCATTATCAGCGGGCGCTCTCATCACTCTCCATCACGCTAATGTTCCTGCCGGTTGCGGCGGAGGGCGACGATTACACGTCACAAATCATCAGTCCGGCGCCCACGTAAATATTGCCGCTTTTATGATGCCGCGTATTAGCCCGGCGGCGATTTAGCTCGTTATTTTTTTTTTTTTGGGGCGTCGCTCCCCTCGCTTGGGTGCCGGCGCCTGTCGTGCTTTGCCGTCGCCTTCAGGCCTGATTGGATGGATGGCCGTCCTCATAGTGTTCCCATTTGTCTCTTCGCCGCGTTTTCTCTTCATCCCCCCCTGCTGGCCTGGATGCTTTTCTTTTCTTTCAGTCTTTCCTGGCTCCAGATCCATCGACTTGGCCGTTCAAGCCTCATTAAACCGGCCAGCACATCATATATAAAATATAATTATAAGCTATAAACCTTGTGAGACCACCGGAGCACTGCTAACCTGCTGAATGCGGCCGCTCTCGCTAATTGTATTGCATATTTATGCATGCATATCTCCTAATTGTCTTTGAATACCCGAGTTTTTAAATGTACACTAAATATCAACCACGGCAGCGTGTGCATCGGAAAATTACTTTTGCGCGTCATAAAAATGCTGCTTACGGAAATGACGCTTAAATGGGAATTGGGAATGTAATAAGCTGTGTTAAAGGCTCATGCTCGTTTCGAGTGTTTTTCTTGTCCTGTCGGAAAGAGAAAAAAAAATTACAACCAAGCATTGTTGTTGTTGTTTGTTTATTTTTTTTTTTACACACCAGTAAAAAAATTTTCATTACCTCCACCGGGCTGTATTATGGAACAGTTTTACGTGCGGAACGTTCAGTGGTTTCGGTATCGGCCAGTTTATAGTTGAAGGTCAGAGCGGCTGCGAGTCATAACAGCACGGCGCTAAGCAAGAATAAAGCCGCGCTCCAAAATGGTGCGCTGAAGATGCTGCGTTGGCAAGGACGTTGAGTATTGATCACCTCAGGTGAGAAGTCGTCCATCGGGGGCCGGCATTCCTGCTGATTTATTCCACATGATTGTACTTTCGAGTACTTTCTCTCTGTGCGGCCCACAGATGAATCAATACAAATGGTCAATAATGCCCGTGACGGGTTTGTCGACATCTGTCGAATGGAACTCAGAAAGCAACTTGTAAACTTCCTTGGATACTTTTCAAATTAAATCACGAGTAACTTCAGTTACTTTGAAAGTAATCGCTAAAGTGACGAATTTAGTTTTTCAAGGTAACTACGGCAACATTGTCGGTTAGAGGCGATTTCATTTTATTTCTGTATGAATGAAAAGACGGTCTATCTGTTCCATCCGTCCAAAAGAGCCGACTCCATTACGTCTTTAATTGAATGTGGCTTTCTGCGGCCTTCCTTGTTGCAAAAGCAGCCAACCGATGCTCGTCTGTCTGTTAATGACGTCTCTTTTTCTTTTTGGGAGCTGCCATCGCACATTTAGCCCGCGGCTGCGGCGATGGGCTTCACGGGGTGAATGAGCTTCAGAGATGAGATGAGACACCGCCACGACTTCCCCTCCCGAGATTTTGGGGGATCGAATTTCAAAGCTATTTTCGGCGGCGGTGTCAGGTACGGTCACGTCACCCGGATTTGACGTTATTGGTTGAAATGGGCCGGAACCGCTTGCCAATGCGATGTATGCACGTCACAGGGGGATGGGGGGGGGGGGGGGGGGGGGGGTCTGTGGGTGTGTTGTGTGCATGACAGCGAGCAAGGAGAGGCGTGAGGAGCAGTTTGAATGGATAAGGTTGTGGAGGTTAGTGTACACTGGATGCATGTTGAACATCTTCTCACTGGAGTGTAGAAGGGCCACACAAAAAAAAAAATAGAACAAACATGAGCACTGTATCACAGAAGTGGAATGATTAGTTTTTTACCCCTTAAAATAAACGATTATATGGTCGTACTTCATTGGCATTTGTGGGGGGGGGGGCTTGGAAAATCTCCTTCCCCTTCGTTCTTTCCTCCAAACGTTTTCAAGACATCCATCTGACAGGCCTTTTGCTGCGGGATGCACAAATCCGGCCCGATGATCGCTTTGTGTGAACCCTTGCGTCTCATTTCAAGAGCCCTCTCCTCAAGCTCAAGCATGTTTACACTCCGGCGGCGAGCGTGCGCGCACCCCCCCCCTCAACACCCCCCCCACACCCACACCCCTTCCCCTCGCCTCTCCAGTGTGCCTCCGATAGCCGCACGTTTGCACTTCCTTTTAAGGATTCATCGGCGGCGATTGCCCGTTACCGACATGTGTGTAGCATCTGCGCAAACAGTCGTGTGTTCACCCGAAGGCCCCCAACCCGCCAGGCGCAAAGGGTCGCGTGGCGGAATTAGCCCTCACGCGAAAATAAAGCGCAGACGCTGGCAGGTTGCTATTTCAAAGTTTGGATTGAGCCTTCGGGGCGGCCAACGGCGTTCCACGTTGACGCGTGGCCGTAAAAGAAACTTGAGCCTCATTTATCATGCAGCCACTTTTGTTTTTGAAGCGGACGCACGGGTATGCGCTGGCCCTCGTCCAAACGGCAGATTTACTGTAAGAGGAAGAAAGAAAGAAGGCAGCGTTGGGAGCAGCGTCATCTTCAAGCATTCCGGTTTGACGCGTCCCCCGTTTTTCTTCCACGCGCCTGAGATTTCTCTTCCTGTGACGTATACATTGCACAGGCGTGCCTCAATGTCGTTGAGCGCCATGTCTAAAGAGTTCCAGCAGCCGAGACCCACCGCAGAGGTTAAGGATGTGTGTGAAATCCCAGGAGCCTCCAATGCTGCCCAAAGCACATCCGCGTGTGCATTACGCTTCTCACCTGCTATTTTAAGTCAAAATCACACAGGCAAGCAAGACCATAAACAAAACAAAAAACAGGACAATGGATCAATTTTATGAAATGCAAATGAGTTGGCCTCAACACATCCTGCTTGGAAAAAAACAAGCCCGCTAGTAGGGGTCCCCATAAGGGACATTTCTGAATCTCGATGTGTCGTTGTGTCAAATGGTGTCCAGATTTGTCGTTGATATGGACCAAAGTCACCTTACACAACACAAGCCGCTAGCTAGCAACAGTTAGTAAAGGGCCCCGTGCGGTGGTCGCCAAACATGCTGTCGTCGCAGTGCCAAAACAGTTTTGTCGTTCACGTGGGCCAGCCGTCACTCGGGACCCCGTTTTGTTGAAAGGCCCGGCGGAATTGCCCGATTTTCCTCTCCCGTTGCCGCGTCCCTATGTCTGATGCCAGCGTGCTGTGACATTCGAAGCTCCCGTTTGATAACCCTGGAATGGCAACGTACTGTTTGATCAGTTACCCGGTTTGGGCTCATGATGTGTGAAGAGCGTGATGAAGAGGACTGTTTGAAGAACAAGTGTGTGGACTCATTCAATTAGGTGTGTGTGTGTGTGTGTGTGTGTGTTTATATATATAGCAATTATTTGAGCTGAACCTAAATTATACCGTGCTGTCTAAATTACTCATGTCATGCATCTTGTTTTTGTGTTTTTTTTGCGCAAACAGTCTTTGCAGCTAGCTAACTGCTGTTGGCGGCATTCCACTGGCGGACATCCCTGGTACCCGGCATAACCTCTCACTCTCATGAATATTCTTATGATTCCAGTTCCCCGCATTGTGTCGGTAGCGCAGCCAGCCCCCGTCAAGCCGCCGTCTGTTCCTGGAGCTGTCGGTGCCAGAGCGAGAAGCCTCTCGGCTCCACTAATCTGGATTGCAGAAGCAGCAGCAGCAGAAGCAGCAGCAGCAGCAGCAGCAGCGAGTCACCTCAATAAAAGAGCAACTCCTGGCTGCCCGGGATCATAAAGGAGAATAAACAAGGTTAGGCAGAATAATTATGCTGAGCCGCTTCCTGGTATTAAGGGACTGACATGACTTTGTCAGTCCGAGACATAAAGCAATCCGTTAGAAGTCACGTCTTGCACCTAATAACTTCAGTCTGACTCCAAAAGGGTTGCTTTTGCATGACAGCAGGTTCCCGCGAGCAACATTTTCATGTATTTTACAAAAATTCGAGGTGAAGCGCGGCTAGGCGTAAGGACCGAAATATCTGAAAACTTGCAAATGCGGTGTTAAATAAATGATGCGTTACGCAACGGCTTGGTGCACGCTTCCCGCGGGTCGGCGTGGAAACCAAACGTGTGAACAACAAATAAATAAACAACAAACTTCACTCTGCCATTTTGTTCTTGGCCGAGCTCGCGTCACGACACCGTTTCACGGGCAGTCGTGTCAGCGCATTGGTCAACCGACTGAATCGGCGGTCAAAATACTCACGCGACGTATTTTGTGGGCGTATCCAATTCATGACAGGAATTAGTTTCCCGTTTTTATATTTGAGACCAAGGACAAAAGAATGCAAAGGCCCTCTTGGATGTCTTTCTAGTTATTATTCAAATGAACAACTCAACTTTCCGGGCCTGAAAACTCATCAACTTTCTTGAGTGAAAAAAACGGATGTATTTTCAAATTCCCCAACAGGACCACTAAAATCTCACTCGGGTGTGCTCTGTGAAAAATTGAAACACAAACTAGCACCCGCATACCAGTTTGAATGATTGGCATGAACTCGGGTGGATGCGTCGATCGTAACAAAACGCATTCAAAAATATCGAAGGAGCCATGTGAGCACGAAACGGAGCAGAAAGTTGCTTCGAATCAGCCATTTTGGATGGGGGCAGACTTCATTTGATTCGTTTTCAAGGCAGGGTCTCATCTCACATATCCTCATTGGCCATGCTAAATACGTGCAAATTAAGATACACCAATGTTAAAGTCTTGTTCCATCATTTGATTCTGGCTTTTTTTTCTCCCATTTTAGCAGTCATGAGAAATAAGCACAATATTTGTTCATTGAAGCACACAAAGACAACAGGACAAAAAAGGGAGAGAATTGCATGAGCCACACCAATTGTATCCGCCAAATGTTGACTTGTCTGGCTGGCGGTGGGATGGACCCGAGCCCATTCGCGAGGCTCATTCTAATCAAGAAATACAAAACAAAATGAAGGCAAAGCGCAAATTGCACAACAATGCAAAGTGTCATCAAAACCTCTGAACGGAAACCTAATTAACGGCATTGCTCATGCTCGGATGCTTTCTACTATTTACCGTTTCATCATGTCGAGTTGAGTTAAAAAAGGAATTAAAAGAACACAACAAAGCCTAATGACTGCAAAAACAAAACAAACAAACAAAAAAAAAACATCGCATGGAATATTTCCACTCCTGAACTCCCGACCTTGGTTTTCCTCCCGATTTCACACCATAAACATTGCGCCTTCGGTGCGCCTTTGGTGTTTGCCGAGCTCACGCGGCGAGCGCTCCGAAACATGCTGCGATAAGAGCCTCCTTAACGGGGCCATCGAGGCGAGGTGTGCCACTTGTCTCGGAGGCTAACGTTTCCAGGTGGTAATTGCTAAGTGATAAATGTCTCCCATTCACCACTCAAGAGTTATTTCTCCCCGAGGCACGAGATCGTAGATTCCGCAGCGCCATAAGAGAAAACGGGGGAACAATTTCTCCGTTTGATTTAAACCGCACCAATTCACCAAACAAAATAGTTCCGGTGTGAAAGATACGCCGAATGCTTCAGCAAGTCGTTTGGGCGTGACCCCGCCCCCAACGTGCACCAGCGCGCCAAGCAAGATCAATCAAGACATGGATGAGAGAGTTTGATGTGGATGACTCGCCCGCGCAGTCCTGACCTCAACCCGATCGAACGCCTTCGGGGTGAGACGGAGAGCCGGGCCGGGCTTGTCTCCTCCGACAACACAAATGCGCCTCTGGGAGATGGTGGAAAATTCCAAGAAGCACAACTTTCAGACCTCGCGGAGAGCCTTTGCAGAAGAGCTGAGGCTGTTATCACTGCAAAAGGGGCTCGACCGACATTCACGCTGCCAGGAAGACCCGCAAGGCTTCCATCATCCCCTCGCCTTTATCTGCACACCAATATCTCTTCCGGTGCTCAGAATAAAATTGTCGCAATTTACAGTATAATGCCGGAATGGAAGATGGAAGCCTCCGAGTGTTGTGACCTCGCTCGACCGTCTTCCTGGTCAGTCCCTGGTTAACAGGCAAAACCCAGAATGCTCCATCAGCACTCGCACAATCCGCGATTGAACAGGCGACACGTGAGATGGAGCAAACCAAAGCAGGCCAATCGGGCAGCCGCGGGGATTTTTGGCACACAGACGGAGCCTCTCAGCTTTCATTTTCGCACGGATGTTCCACATCCGAAAGGGAAAATCTCCCGAAGCCGCAAATGTTATAACAGTTATCAACGAGGACTTAGTCAAAGATCTTGTGGGCCGGCGGTTTACCCGTTGGTCAATTCCCATCCCGATTAGAGACAGCTGGAGGGATGGAGCAAGCAGATGGTTTCCCCTGCAGGCTTGCGGTCAACCTGCTTTTGAAGTCCATATTTGTGGTCCCGGTTACTCCCCGGCCTCGCCCCCGCTTCCGGTTCTGTATGTCAGCGTAGCTCTTGGTTTGCGGCCAACGCCGAGGATCAAGCGCTTTGCCTTCGAACGTCCTCCCTTAAATCTGCCTCAATGAAAAAGTGTCAACTTCAAGAGCCGACTGCGCTCGGTTGCGGCAAATCCATCTTCTTCCGCCTTGGCTGCTTCTTGTCAGTGGGGGGGTAGGACCTGACACCCGGCCTTGTGCAATAGAGACGGACGCCATCCTGCGCAAATGTTATTTATTTATTTCTGAAAAAGCCACGTCCTTGTTGGGCATTCTAATGTCCCTACTCCACCGTCACAATTTGCCGAACAAATTATTATTGTACGTGATGCCAAAAGGTGAGCTTAATGCAGCGGTGTCAAACTCATTTTTGCCGCGCGCCACATTTTAGTGACCGTTTCCCTTGGAGGGCCGTTATGCCTGAAACCATATCAAGGAGTCATGAATTAGCCGTTTAATCAACTGTTGTTTAAGTGACCATAAGGAGGTGTTTGGTAACAATAAAATGCGTCCAATATCTCTCATATTTCTTACGTGTGAGAATTTGGGTAGCGATTTTATCAAGCATCATGGACATTGATGGGTTTTTATTTGCTTTTGCGGGCCACATGAAATGATGCGGCGGGCCAGATTTGGCCCCCGGGGCCTCGAGTTTGACACCCGTGGCTTCGTGTAATACCGTTTTGTGGAAAGTGAAATGTGTTTTGCCTTGTGCTGTCAGGGCAGTTCGTCCTCACGAATACTGCTGCTGATGAGCCTCATGTAAAAGTGCTTCGTCGGTGGTGAATCATTTAACGACTTGAATACACTAGGTTGGTGCCACAACGGTTTTATGATTGTGTACATGCTAAATGCATGGTGTTAATGCTTTGTGAGTTTGAAGTGCTCTAATTGCGTTTATGTGCAATTAAAAAACCCTTTTCGGAGGCACGGTGTCAATTAGCTGAAGATTTCTGCGATTTACCGGAGGACTCCGCCCGCTGTGTGTTGCCGCAATATGACAGGCGACACTGAGAGGTGTACCGGAAGTTAGCATTAAGCTAGCTCCTTTTCATAACCCCCCCCCAAAAAAATAAACAGTTTATTTATTTCACTTGTTTTGTGTATCAGGTTACCAAGAAGTCAGAGTGATGAACAAACAGCTTGAAGACAGCAAGCTATGGTTTTATTTTGTCTTTTTTTTGTTTTTCTTAGCTACCGGTAGAAACATTGACTTGATGAATTTTTTTGGGTTTGAACAATGCACAGCATTTTGGCGCATGTTTTAGGCACTTTACACCGATAATGGTCGAAGCAGGTGACTACAGTAAGTTGGCCGAAAGTATTTACACTTAGCAAAGCTTCCGCTGCACTCTTGACGATAAGGCGACGTTTAAAGACATTTATGAGGCTGCAAATGTCTTGGCGGAGTGGTTGGGATGACCCCGCTGGATGTCGCGTACGGTGAGTTTGCAGCAACAAACTTTCACCTTTTCAATCTGTGCGAGCGGAGTTTTTTTTATGTGAAAGCGCTAAAACGGGAAGTTCACGTGGAAGTTCAGGACTCTCCCGTCTTTTGTTTAGTTGTGCGGCGGCGCCCAACGTGTCTTTGCGGAGGTGAGCGAGCGAAGCGCTCACGCCAGGGTGAAAGTGAATCCATTTATCTGCAGCAATCTTTGAGAAACTCGTTTCGTTCGTGGAGCCGCGACGCTCAAACGCACGTTTAATGCTCCTTGCTCGCTGCTTATGTTGCTGGTAAATAGTTTGCGGCATTTCATATTCCGCTCAAGCATGCTACACGCGTTTACATATTTACATTCCATTCGTCGTGCCTTACTGCCGCACCAAGCATTTTTCTTCTGTTACAGAGATATTTGGTGATCATTTCTGCTTCATCAAATGACCCAATAAATTCATTGATTACCCCGATCAACAACTTTTTACTGATTTTTTTTTTTAAATCAGCGACGCTAGTAATTTTTTTTTACCTTATTTTTTTTTCCGGATTCCTAATCTCCCTTTGTTTTGTTTTGTTTTTTCTCTAGCACAGTTGGTTTTCATAACATAATAATAATAATAATAATAATAAATGTACTAAAGTCATATATTTAGGAAGAGTTATGAATTACGGTCTAAGGTTCAGCGACAGGTGGAATTTTTGGGGGGGCTTCATAGCAAAAAAAAAAAAGAATGGTCCAGTCCCTGTTGCGCAAGCTTTTATCGGTGAAACTTTCATAGAATAAATAAATACATACATTAACTAATTATCTTGAATATATGTTGTGCTAGAAAAAAAAGACCAGCGTCAAAAATACGTTTCGGGACACAGAAAGCTACCTCAAATTTTGTTGCCATGACGACGGGGACGGCACTCGAAGAGGCGACTCAGTGTTAGCAACTTTGTCGCGAGTGATTATTTAGCGACTTTCTTGACTTCTCGTGACTATTTAAAAAAACAGGCGACTAGCAACAAATCTAACATTTTGTGTTCAGAAAGTCTTCTAAAGCAGAAGAGGTTCAAGATACACACACACACACAAAAATGATTTTACCCAATTCGTCAAAGCAGTAAAATGGAGTAAATTCAACACACCACTTTTTCCAGTGTACCTTATTTGTTGTCGTAAATAAATATTTTGGCCCAATGAGGAAAAAGCGGATCATTTCCACGGTCCACCTGATAGCCTGTCAAAGCAAAGTTGTTTGAAATCGCTCAACTTGGTTGTCATGGTGCGCGCATCCACAAATGTGATGTGTGCCTTGTCAACGAGTGATTAATCAGTGTGCACTTCCTGTGCTGCGGTCACTCGGCGATAATTTGCATCCTGTACGACGGCAGTTCTGCACAGTTAACTCTGAATTAGCTTATGTAACCTGTCCCATTTTAGAATGAACTTTTTTTTTCTTTTCATGAGTCTTGAGTCATTCAAGTGCTTATTTTCAACCCAGCAAGAACAGCATGAAGTCTTTCAGGAGAGTTTTTGCCTGAGTTTTTTTTGTTTTTGTTTTTTTTGTTTTTGTTTTTTTTTACTCTCCCTTGAAAAACTTAGATACACTCACGTTGAACAAAATGGTGTGTGGAATTTAGTCCCTTTTGTTTAATCAAGTGGTTTCATGAAATCAAATCATGTGGATCCAGATGCATTTTTTTGTGAAGTCGACTATACATGGACTTAAAAAAAAGGCATCTCAATCCAGATGATTTTGTGATGTGCAGGCACGTGACAAAATTTCTTTGAGTGTCGGCCTACTGTTCACTCGCTGGCCACAATTTTAGGTACACCTGCACACTGGATGAGACATAATACCTGCCATTTTTATAAAAAAAAAATGGATCATTTACCATTTTCAAGCTATCAGGTAATGAGCGGTACGTTTATTCTGATGGACCCCTACACTCCATCATACTTAATATTAATTTGATTTATCAATGTGTTCTTTCTTCACCTCATTTTTTTTCAGCCTTTGGCACCACCATCACACTAAGCTCCCTGCTTTTATTTGATTTAGACAACCATGTGCTGCTGTCACACCAGTGGCCACCATGAAAGTGTTTTATTTATATACTGTGTGTGTGTATGTGTGTGTGTGTGTGTGTATATATAGATAGATAGATAGATAGATAGATATAAGGGTTCATGCGGAGTTCAGCATGACCAACAAGAAGTCACCACAACTGAGCTACCGGAGCTGCAAGGTTGCCTTTGGGCTATTTGGGTTCTTTACCTGCTCAGTGGGAGCGCTCTCAGCTCCAAATGCCTTTCCCAGTGGGATGACTTGCTCCGTGTGTGTGTGTGTGTGTGTGTGTGTGTGTGTGTGTGTGTGTGTGTGTGTGTGTGTGTTTGTGTGTGTGTTTGTACACAAGCGGCATCGTGTGACTGATTGTGCTCAATTGCGTGTGACGATCATGTTTTTTTCCCTTATAATTTGAATGCACTCGAAATTGTCCCTCGGTGTGAGTGTGATCGAGGATGGTTGCTCGTCTCTGTGTGCCCTGCGATTGGCTGGTAACCGGTTCAGGGTGTCCCCCGCCTACTGCCCGAAGACAGCTGGGATAGGCTCTAGCACCCCCTGCGAGCCTTGTGAGGATGAAGCAGATCGGAAAATGGATGGATGGATAATTTGAATGAGCAATCAACCACTGTATGTGCCACATATCAGACGCTACATCTGATAGCGGATGTTAATCGGTGCAGCCAACCACATCAAATGCAGCTCTGCTTACCGATTGCCGTTGATGCTTGAAAGTGGCTGTGGATCTTCAACCGGCCTCAATGATCATGTTGTGTGCGGAGAATTGTGGGAAATACATAAATTAGCATTGGCCTGACTAAATTAGCATAAGCATGCAGAATGGGTCGGTCACAGATCGAGCATTGTATTCACGTCTTTCAAACGTGTCTTCAGTTCAATGCATTTCCTGTATTATTTTCAGACATATTCTAATATGGCATTTGCTGCTATTGTACCTGATGAACACTCCTTTGCGTTTAACCTTTCCGAGAACAAAGCGAGGTGAAATCAGGTTTCGCTATAACTGCTTGGCAACGGATGCAATACGCACGAAGCAAAATTTACCGTCGAACGTTTTGCTTTAAAGGCACAGACATTTGAATGCAGATGGTAATTACAAGGCGAAACCTGGTGCCACTCTCCAATGCATAATCCAATTATCAAGAAACTGCTTTGGACAGAAAACGCAACGTTTGTTATTGGTCCGGGCTTCCTTAAGTGACCCTCAAACTGAATTGCAAACACCACTTATGAGCCATTCGCAATCAAGTCTTTCACTGGGTGCGTTTTAGTGCCGACAGAGCTCGCCGGTTTCTCTAAATCATAGACAAACGCTGGTTTCGTTTTGAACTCAAATCCAGAGAAACGTGCCCAGCATATCGTGCTCTAATTGGAGAGTAAAAAAAAACAAAAAAAACGACCCAGTCTGTCCTCTTGGGCCCTTGCGGAGTGAACAGATGTAGACAAGCTGAGCTACATTTTGACAAGATGGATCGATAGATTGATGGATGGATGCATGGATGAAGCTCAGTGATGGGTACCACCACTGGTGCGCAGGCTCCCTCTAGTGGCAGACAAAGAATACCTGCCCGAGTGCAGTTCACTTGGATTTAAAATGCATTTGAATTTCATTTTTAATCAGTACCAGCGCTTTTCTGACCGTCTTTTACCCTAAGTCTTGGGGAAAAAAAGGGGAAAATATATCAATAAATACCTGCGATTGAATGTGTGCAGTCTCAGAAGACATAAATATGGGATCATTTGAGATCATTTATTGAAGTGTACAGTAATGGGCAATATATTTTCATTGGATCATTCTTTTTCTTTCCTTTCTTTAAACGCTGCCTGGTGATTTACAATAATATTAAATGTATGAATAAAACTGCCGCCTCAGACCTTCTGCGCTACCGTATTTCAAAATTCTTCATGATAGTGGCGCATGTTGGCACTTGGTGTCAAGCAGCATTGAGGGGCAATTTTTTTTGTTTGTTTGTTTGTTTACAAAATTTAAATCTAATGGAAACAAAAATATAATCCATATGGTCCACAATTGGTGTGAAGTGGCACAATATTATTGACAATGCTATGTCATGATAAAATGATAAATTACAAAAGTGGACAGCCGAAAGTCTATGAAACTGCTGACAGGGATGTTCTATTGTTCTATTGTTGAAACTTTGTACAGCAAACTAATGAAATGTAAATGTGCTACTCATGTCGTCACATCTGAACAATAAGTGTAGATTGAGAGGTAGGAATGTGGATGATATACTAAGCCTTGTGCAGTAATTTGCATAATATTGATTCTCAATACTGTACGTATGATGTCTAACATTGTTGCAGTGTCAAGAAGTATTTATCTGACACGTTATGCAAGTGAACGGTATCAAAGATGAAGTAGCTTTCTACCGTCACCTGGTGGACACTTAACGCAACTGCATTTTGAAATGAATTTTGTGTGCACTTGTGCGCGCACTACTTCCTTGTGTCTTACGTGTCTTTCCCTCTTCACTGTTTCTCTTCATCAGAACATGCCAGGACATAACGATGAGCTCCAACAGCACAGACTCTTCTGGTCTCTTCCTGATTTCCAACACCTTCCCAGCAGCAGGAGCAGCAGTCGGACTGTCCCCACAAACCACTTCTTTCCATCAAGCAGGGACAGGACCATGGTTGGTTTTTCACATGACCACCCCGGGCGCCAATTCCTCTTCTGCGAATTCCCTCTTTAACTCCAGCCAATCACAAGATGGGAACGGGACGTCGGGCCCGGATCCCTTGGGCGGGCACACCGTGTGGCAGGTGGTCCTCATCGTCCTGCTGACGGGAACGCTCTCGCTGGTCACCATCATCGGGAACATCCTGGTGGTGGTGTCTTTCAAGGTCAATCGCCAGTTAAAGACGGTCAACAACTACTTCCTGCTGAGCTTGGCGGTAGCTGACCTCATCATCGGGGTCATCTCGATGAACCTCTACACAGCCTACCTGGTGATGGATTACTGGGCTTTAGGGAACTGGGCCTGCGACCTGTGGCTCGCTATTGACTACGTGGCCAGCAACGCTTCAGTGATGAACCTGCTGGTCATCAGCTTTGATCGCTACTTTTCGGTAACCAGGCCTCTGACGTACCGGGCCAAACGGACGACAAAGCGAGCCGGGATGATGATCGGCCTGGCCTGGTTTGTTTCTCTGGTTCTATGGGCCCCCGCCATCCTTCTGTGGCAGTACTTTGAGGGTCAAAGGACAGTGCCTCCGAATAAGTGCTACATTCAGTTCCTCCAGCAGCCCATTATAACCTTCTGCACAGCCATGGCGGCTTTCTACCTGCCGGTAAGCATCATGAGTGTGCTTTACTGGCGGATTTACAAGGAGACGGAAAACCGCTCCAAAGAGTTAGCCGGACTGCAGGGCTCCGGGGCCCGCGGCGGCGGCGGGGTCGCGGCAAGAAACGGCAACGGCGGGGTTGATCGAGCCCGTTTTGCGCGTCAAACCGGGAGTTCCAGAAGCTGCAACAGCTACGAGCTGACCAGGTTGTCCCAAAGAAAGAGCGCGTGTCGGGAGTTGGTCAGCCGCCTGCACTGCTGGCCCGGGGTTCAATCCTGGAGGCCTGGCAGTATTCGGCAAGGAGAGCGGGATGCCGACCAAAGCAGTAGTGACAGTTGGAACAACAACGACAACGCGGTCTCACTGGACCAGTCGGGCTCGTCAGATGACGAAGACTGCGGGGGGCGAGACAGCCACACTATTTTTTCGATCGTTCTCAGCCTACCTGGCATAAAAGCGGCTGTCAACTCCCAGCTCACTTCCTGCGAAGACCTGGACGAAGCCTCAGAACAGGACCCTCTAAGAGGGGCGGAATACAACAGAGACAGCCTCGCCGCCGTCGCTACAAACACCAGCGTGGCCGCCAGCCCAGATGGGGCTAACGACGGTGAAAACAACTACCACCAACGCTTCTGTTCGCGCAAAATCCAGTCCTTGCCGAGCATGCGGGTGACTTCGAACTCTGGATCTCTGGACGATGCGACGGCCGCGCTCCCCGACTCGACCGCCACCAGCACATCCACCAAATCCTCCTCCGTTCCGATGTCTATCAAAGAGGCAGCTCTCGCCAAGCGCTTTGCGGTCCGAGCTCGGACTCAGATGTCCAAGAGGAAGCGTATGTCCTTGGTGAAAGAGAAGAAGGCCGCTCAAACTCTCAGCGCCATTCTCTTTGCGTTCATCATCACGTGGACGCCGTACAACATCATGGTCCTGATCAATGCCTTCTCCGAAGCGGCCATTCCAAAAACCCTGTGGGCTGTGGGCTACTGGCTATGCTACGTCAACAGCACCGTCAACCCCATGTGCTACGCCCTGTGCAACAAGACCTTCCGCACCACCTTTAAGATGATCCTGTTGTGCCGCTGGGACCAGACAAAACGGAGGAAGCTGCAGTTCCAGCAAAGGCAGTCCGTGGTCTTCCACAGGGGGCTTCCCAGAGAGTCCACGTAAGGGACAGGAGAGCGGCTTGATGCATCAAATGAATAATAAGAAGCATCCACAGGCTTCTTTTGGGAGTTTCTCTAAGGCACTTCTCAAAGGGCAATCCTTTGCAGCGGTTTCGATGTATGTGCTCGTGTCCGTGTGCATGCAAGAAGGGCTGTGCAAGGTGGGATCCAGAAACGCAAGACGGCTATCTCTTCTGGAAGAACTCTACCGATTCATGTAGGTTTGTTTATCTTCGAGTAAGCGAGCGGGATGTGCTTGAAAAGGGCTTGAAACAGAACTGAACATCTTTTGTTGTGGGCTGGAGCATTAAAGTGCAATTGACTCAAGGTTAAAAAGAAAGCTTTGTCACACGGTTAGGGCTCGTCGGTTCTGACCGTTTTCTCTTTGTCTTTAGCTAGATTTGTAACGTGCAGAGTCAAGTGCTTTTGCCTTTTGTCAGCAAACGAAACTTTGCATCTGTAACTTTTCACCAAAAGCCAAGACATACTGTGTGTTGTGTTAACTGGGCCTCGACTTTTTGACTGGCATGTTATTTTCTGTTTGTTTGTTTTGGAATCAGATCTTCTGTGCATTGCCTTCCTACCTAGATATAACTTGTGTTAGATGGGATATAAAATGGCGTCCACCAGAGCTTTTATTTTTTGTGCTGCTCATCTGGAACTTTTGAGGCAGTTGGAAAATGACTCTTCTTCTTTTGTGTATTCTGTGTGGCACCGCAGTCAGTGAGCCGCTGTTGTGATACAATGTGATTGTTGTGCTTTGGAAAACAATGGCCACGACGAGTACATCCGGTTGTGTTCATGTACTTGACGTCATTGTGATGATGATGATTCTGATACTGGTGATGATATTGTTAGTGTACTTTTACAGACCCCCCCCCCCCACCACCACCACCACCACCACAACCCCACACACACACACACACACACAAACACACACACAAAATGTCGATTTTCTTTCACGCGACCTTTTTTGAACTTTCAACTGTAATACTTTCGTCACTTCGCGATGGAGCCCTTTTTTTGCTTAGCTGTGGAGCTCGGGCAGCCTCTAGTGGTGAGAGGAGGACATAACATGCTCACTGACAGTTTCGCTTGTCTGTCGTGCAGTTCCAATCACAACCCAAGACGCAGTTTGTGGGGGGAAAAAAGTAAGTGACATTTTAAATCAGATTGTGTTTCTGTAACCGATTCAAATTTACCTCGACAACTTGATGATACCGTGTATACTATTTCTATCATATGTATTCTATTTATAGATTTATTGATTTTAATCCACATAACGTGTTCAAATCTATTGACTGTATATAAAGCGTGGACAAACTAATGATTTTAAACTGCTGAGTAACCTTTGGTGGCCGCTTGTGAAAGAGGCCCTAACTAAATAGCACAGCTCCATGTCGTAAGTGAATGGTCGAGGGGGAGACTGGCAATTTCACAAATCCCAAAACGTTGCTCGAGCCATCCACCCATTTTCTATATAGCGTAAAATGGAGCCTAACCTAGCTATTTTTTTGGCACTTGTCACATCCTGGACTGGTTGCCAGTCAATGGCAGGGCACATATAGAAAATTAAGCAGTCACGCTAACGGAGCCGATGAGTTCAAGAATCATTTCAATGGGTATATAAGCATGACATTTGCCTTCCTACCTACATATAACTTTGTGTTGGATGGGATATAAAATGGCGTCCGTACGTCCGTGTAATATTTAATTCCCACGCTTTTCAAAAATACTTTTCGCCGCTCAAAATAGCCCCCAAATCCAAGATGTCCGATAAACAATATAATTGTAAATTACTTTCCGATTTGTATCGGAACTCGGTTTTGACTTAACCAAACCGAATTGAAACACTTTAACGTCCTTGACTCATGTTACACCCCGTCTGGCGAGATATGTATCGAACTGTGTCTTATTGAGAGATGCACACCCCTAGACATCAGTGTAAAGTACAATCAATGAATTGATAGCAAATTGATTACTTCTTTTTCAGAAAGTAAGAAGAGAAAGTAGAATGTGTGTAATCAAAATAAATCAATTGCAAACATTTACTTTGGAAAACAACGAGCAGTATCTTTGCTTAATTTCTGACGTGTTTCAAAGCAAAGCAGTAACTGAAGGGTCAATAATTTATGTTTGTGCAATTTCTGCACTATTAAATTGGAAATTATGTCCTTTTTTTAATGAATGACCGAAAGATTCATTGATTATTCAAATACTCGTTAGCTGCAGCTCTAATGCCGTACATCATGAGTGTGTTGAATGGTTGTTTGTCTATATTTGCCCTGAGCTCGACTAGCGACCAGTCAGTCAGTTGGGAGGATGCAAAATGTATAGATGGATTTGTTAGCATTAAAAAAAGGGAATGTGACGTGTGATTGAAAGCTGCTGTTGTTGTATCCATCTTTACGTACAGTGTCTGCTTGCAGCAGCCTAATGTGTCACGTGTCATATTGTAGAAAAGCGTGGACGGGCAGCTGCCATTCTACTTTTATGTACCGTATAGAGAAAAAAAAAGTTGTTCTTTCAGCACTCGGTATTTGATATGCATTCAACACGGAGACTTTTTACATCGGTGGGGAACTTTTGTTCTCAAATATCGGGAATGTAAACATGGTGAACACAAATGTCTTTTTGTTACGTTTCCGGTATGCCAATCATCTTTCAAGTCAATAAATGGTGCAAAATGATTGTGGCACAAACTAATATTGTGTTATTTCCAGCAGTTATTTTATTTCGACTGGGGCTCCAGTCCCTTTGAGCTGTCACTTGCCAGTCTGAATGTGAAGTGAGATCTGCGCTAGCTCCCTCTAGTGGTCTTGTCGTGGAATTGATATACAGTAATGTAAATAGATGCTCAAACTGCACGTGTGGCTTCAACTTAAAAAAAAAAAGATATATATATTTCCATTACACTTTTGTTTTCAAATATTAATATAGGTAATATTTTTATGAAACGTATCTATGGTCAATCAATTTTAGTATTAAAAACATACATATTTAAGCACAGTGTTGATGTTTAAGTTGTGCATGATGCCTTACATTAGTAAGGAAAGCACATAACTCATTTTTGCTGAACGCTTAATAATTATAGTTAGTATGGGGGGTACTTGGAAGCCAAATCTTTTTTGGAGGTGGCGTATGTTTAAAATAAATCAATAAAGAAAAATACGAACCACTGCACTAGATGACTGAATGTCATCAATTCATGAAAATAATCATTAGTTGCGGGACTAAATATTTCTATACTTTTGTGACATTTTTATGTGGTGTTGTCCTGTGAGATTTTCCGAATGCAAAATACGTGGCTGGACTCAATCAAGGTTGGGAGACATTGGCCGAAGTCACTCACAGCTGATTGGAGAATGCCTTCACCTGTGTCTTGAGTCATGGGACGGCCTTAAAAGAGCCACCAGGATGAGCATCACTCATCACACTTGTGTCTTCCAAGCGTTGTTCACCTTTCTCCACAATGTGACACAGCACCTCAACAAATATGGTCCCGTAATGTATTTCTCCCACTAGTGTCGCGTTGTTATAGCTAAGACCGCTGATAAAGTCACTGGGGGCGGTGGTGGCAGCGGGCGGGGGTTCTAATGGGAGATGGCCGAGCAAAGCAGACATGTGATGAGGCAAACGGCAACTTCATGTGACCCACGGCTAAGGAGAGGCTTGTAGAAGAGGACAAACACCCGCCTGTGTTGTTTTCTTCAGTCAGTCTGCTCGCGCCGCATTCAGGCAAGTCGACTCTCCTTTCTCTCTTCTCATTTCATCATGTTCCATATTCAACTTGATGCGCTTTTTTTAAAGAGACGGTTTGACAGAAGGCGAGCTCGTTTGGAAGATGTGTTCAGGAGGAACTTGACTTTTCCATAGTTGTGGGCTTCAGTGGGCCTTTTAAACATTCTAACTAGAAGATTTGTTATGTTTTGTCGTCTTCTCGGCACACTTGAGTCATACTTCAAAAAAAACACAAGGATAAAGTACATCTTGATTATTAGAGTTGGACTGTGCTGCTTTTTTGATGACCGTGGCGCACATGAAAAATGACCAAATGATGGAAAATAAGACATGGTAAATTAAAGTCAGGGATTGAACCTTTGGCTTCTGTTTTGACATGTCAGCTGACATCTCGATTCAAATTGACGCAAAATGGTTGCAAGTAATTATTTATGAAAACAAGAATTAGTCACCGTTATGTACTGACTGGCTTCTTTTTGTACATGTCAGCTGAGGTCCAAATTCCATGAACGATTCACCATCTGATTCAGTTTGTCTCACTGTACATGAGTCTTATGGGTACACAAAAAAATGTGTGTATCTATATTTTTGTTCATGCGCACGGGAAAAAATGTGTTGTCATCTTAACTACAAAAATCTAAAGCTGACTGAATGAAGCTTCGAAAAAATACAGTAGCTTCAGTCACAGAAGTTACTTAACACAGTTGGAGTATCTCATTTTGAATCCTAAGAATGGCTTTGAGTTACATAATGCCTTTCAGAGGACCAAAGGACACTCGCTGGCTTAGTCGGGTGAGCGGGGGGGTGGAATTGTGCGCAAAAAAACAGAAATGTTTGTCAACGTTGGATCAACTCAGTGGTCGTGTCGGATATAATCAGCGGCACACTTAGATATTATATTTGTAATCATATATTCCTTTTCGTGTAGGTTTTCCTTTTACTGGAATTTGGTCAGTATCTGCTGTGAATATATATTTTTTTTATTCGTTGAAAATCAGATGAGCCCGATTTTGTCGTTTCCTGTCGCGCCCCGTCCTGCCTTGTCATGTGCTCTCTTATTTTGCTACTTGTTGCATCCCTTCCACCGCAGGGTGCAGCACTGCCTTCCCAGTTCACATAAAACGGATAGAAACGCCTTCAGACAGATCGATCATGATCAGAATTATTCAAATTTATTCGTCCGAGATGCCTCAAAACCAAACGAATCAGCTAAACGTGTGTTTCCTCTCTTCGCATCAGCCAAACTCGCCGGTCCTCCGCCGAGAGTGACGCCACAGTGGCCACGATGCAAACGATCCAGACCGTGGAGACCCAAGTGCCTTTTCTCAAAGAGAGTTTCTTCACCAGCACCTTCAAAAACAAGCGGAAGAGCAGCGCCGCCAGCGTCCCACGCCGCCAGCAGCCCTCTTTGGGAGCTCAGCAACAGCCGCCAGCGCCGTACATTTCCGGTCTTCCCGAGCATCTCTCCGCTTTACCCTCCGAGCATCGGCGCTTTCGCTCCAACAGCAGCCCGTTATGCAACAGATCTGAATGGAGGGGAGCAGATGGGGCCGGGAAGGAGGGGCAAAGGGAGGGGAAGGATCAGAGCGCCAGAGAAGCCCCGACTGGGAGGGGTGGCGAGCGGGGAATGAGCGTCGGTGGCGGCGAGCCCACAGCTGTCACCGCCAGTCTCCGCCTCCTCTCGTCATCACCGGCAGCAGCATCCTCGCAGCCGCCTCCGACGGCGGGATTTGGCCGAGGATCCCGCGAGGACCCCCGGCCGCATGCCCACCCTCGACCCCAGCAGCACGGCCTCTTAGCCAGGGGGGTCCGCCTGCTCCGCAGCATGGGCAACCAGGAGGCCAAGCAGAAGAAAGGAGGCGACGGCGCAGGAGGCAAGGATGGCTCGTGCGAGGCCGGCGAGAGGGAAGCCGAGAAGAAATCCAAAAAGTCCAACAAGACCGGCAAAGGGGAACAAAACGAGAAGAGGAAATCCAAGTCGGATTCCAAGGTTTCAGTCTTCTCCGGGATGAAGCTCAGGAGGACTTCCAAGGCCAAGGGATTGTCCAAGGATGACTTGCTGGATGACGAAAGGTCGGTAAAAGCGGGCCTTAAACCCGGAACGGGGGCCAGCCTATCTGCCGATGAGATGGGAATGCTGTCGGATTTTGAGGGCGATCTAAGCCGCTTGACGGCAAGCAGCCGGCAATCCATCGCCGACGAATCGTGCCACAAGGCCGGCTGGGGATCCGACGTGGACGACTACAGTTTCCACTCGGCGGCCGCCGACACCGAGGATCTTCTGTCCGACATCCAACAAGCCATGAGGGTCCAGCGCGAAGACTCCGCCTTCCGGGGAAGCGGTGCCGCCGCCGAGAAGCTTTTACCCCATCAAACTTTGATCTTCGACAAGGACGTCCCTTCCCGTCAGAACGACAAACCCGAGAATGAAAGCGCGCTCATGTCTCGAGATCTGTCTGCGCCCGGATCGCCGAGCGAGATCGGACCACCGTCCTCCGCGCCGGACACGGAGAGGAGCAGCGGAAGCCTTTTTCCAAAGACCAATAGCACCTACAGCTTCCCGGACACTTTGACCACCACCCCCTCGTCTTACGAGAGTGCGGAGGATGACCTGGAGAGCCCGGTCCCGCGCCGCACTCAAGATAACTGGACTCCTCAAGGCAAATTACCTGCTGCGCCGTGTGACCGGGTCCAACCTGGAGGTCCAGGCCCCGTGGTCGCTCACAAGAGCGCAAGCAGCATGGACTTGTCTTCGGAGCGAGGGAAGGAAGACCACAATACCGGACGGGACTTCCCGTCTCTGAGGAAGAATAGTAGCCTCTCCAATGGCCTGCTGACGACCGAGAGCCCAACCGCACCCACATCGGCCACGTCCCCGTCCACTGTCAAACTCTACCCGCCGGTGTTCCCCTCATACGTCAAGACCACCACCAGGCAACTCACGTCCCCCATCGGCTCTCCGCTCACCAGCCCCTGTGTCCCCAGGAGAACAGATTCTGGGGAACCCGAAGTCTTCCAGGGAGTCAGGGGCCGCAAGCAGAGGTCCAGCTCCATCGCGGGGCCACTCGGCGCATCGGCCGACTGGTGCGGAGAGCCAGACGGCGGAGATGGCGCCGTCTTCTTGGAACCAGAGCAAGCGGAGAAGGGAGCGGCGGGTGGTGGCGCTTACTGGACGCTGGGCTCCAGGAGAGCCCAGTATGGACACTCCAGGTCTTCCAGGGGGGCAGCTTCCTACCTGGACATCTTCTCCGGTGAGTTGCGATGAAACATGCGTTGTTTGTCATTCTCTGCCGGCTCAAAGATCAAGTTTCAGCTGCAGCTTTGCAATTTTACGCGGGGTCTTTTGGAGCAGTTGGACGCATGCGTCGTAGAATAGTTCAGACCTTTAAATCTCGAAAGATGATTGAGGCCTCATTTCCAATGAGGACATCGTACAGAAATTACAACAGAGCCAACCTAAAAAATGGATACAGTCCAAAGCCAAATAGTCCTTAATCATAATCTTGGTACAATTGTGTTGACCTGAGTTTGTGCCGCATTCCAGGAGCGTGCGGCAGAAAAACAGACCAAATTACCAAATTCAGTCTCAATCTGGGCAATTTTGATCAGCTAACGGTCACGCAAACATGTTGACTAGTTAGCACAAGACCAGTTTAGTGACTCAGTGGTGTATGATAGCATGCTTCCTATCGGGACTTTGTAAATCAAGTGTGAATGAAGACGTTTTTGGTTTTTTTTTTTTTTTTTTAATTACACACACAGAAAATTAACAAATGGTGTGTCATGCTGGTTTTTCATCATTTGTTGACCACAAAGCTCAATCTGCATTTGACCAAAAAGTTATTATGGAACTGTTTAAAAAAAAAAAAAAAAATCATCCTAATTTGCATCGCAAATTTAATCCCGTTCAGAAAATAACCTTTGCTCGAAAATCTGAGTTATGATTGGAAGTGAAGGCGACATAGAACACTCGAGGTGCTCTATTGACTGTGCGTCATTATAAGGCCTGTCTATTAAAACAATGCTACCTTGTTCCTCTTCTGACGCATTAAATGAGCTCAGCTGCTTTCCGATGTGTGCATGTGTTTGTGTGCCCTACAACAACTGACGACATGGCGATACACACATTTACCCACAATGCATCAGTGGAGATGCTAAGCCAAAGTGGCACTTTATCTGCGTGGCAAATATGAGTCATGACGTGACGTCATTTCAAATTTCATCAGACCCAATCCAACAAAGAGGTGCATTCTTTTAACAAACAAGTTGCATTAGTGTCCTTTCGCTGTTGCAAATCTCAAGAATTCCGACAGTGTGCGAGGGCGTGCGCTTGGTCTCACCGTGCACTCCGTCAGCACCGCATGTGATGCTGCGGAATTTTGTGGAGCTTTCCAGGTCACACGCAGCCCTGAGGAGGGAAGACGTCGAAGGGGGAAGCAGAGCCACAAGGATTTGCAAGAGCCGGCCATGCGGAAAAATTGACATTATTCCCTTTTCCTTTTATTGAACTTGATTTCTTCGGCGACTGGAATACAGTTTTAGACTTTGGTTGAATTATGATACAGCATCCTGTGTGCGCAGCTGTCCCCAAAAGTCTCTTAAAATTACTCTCGCACAATTTCACGACAGCCGGTTCAGGAGCTGGAAGATAAATTTGGCCGCTACAAAATTACGAGCGCTCGGTTTGGAAAGACGCTGTCAGATGGGTCAATTTATACATAATACTAAACTGTGTTATTTATGTTGTATATGGTTTAGCCAGACTGGAGCGCGGGAAAAGACATCAAAAGGCCCCCCTCACTATGATGCAATGCAGTTCTACAGATACTGTATTAAAAGTTATACACATGCTGGTGTACCCAATGAAGTCTCCAATGAAAAATGTAACTGAAATTCCATGTCTGTTACTATTTAGCTTCCTTTGTTTCCAGTATGGGTGAAAATATAGCAAAATCATAAAAGAAAAAAAAAAAAACACTCCCACATACTTTTAAAAACTTTTCACCTATTCTTGCTCTCGTTCATACAGAAGCCCAGCGTGCTTGCTTCAAGCGGCGTGTCACTCCCAGTTGAAGTTTATCACAAAGCTGGCAGATAGAAAGTAATATTGAATTAAAAGCCCACCAAAATGGTCAACCAAAGCATAATTATTAACCTTCATTTCGTCAAATGAAAGTCTGCTACCTTCATGAAAACTCTTGCAAAACACCCTAAACGGGCAAATGAAAAATAGCAATCAAATTAAGTAACTGAGATCACGTGTTTGCATAAGTGTGTGTACCCTCTGATAACTGTGTACCCTTTGCGCTGCATGACAAAATCAGGTGGAGCTGCATCGTTAACGCCTTAACATCACGTGGCAGAAATTTGCAAGTGTTTAATTATCACCTTCCAAAGTCTCATGTCTATTTTAAACAAGCCGCTATCGTCAACTCCTCAGACGAGTCTGCGTTGTGTGTCTGAAGGATGAAGTTCTTCCCATTCCGCAAAACGATGTCACTAATGGAAGTGTGTCTTCAGGCCGCGCTCTGCTGGACAGGCTGTGCATGAACCAGGAGGACGGCTCGTCAGAGGAGCAGGCCGAGGAAATGTGTTGGCGAATGTTGACTCAGGGCCTGCTGCACCCCTTCAGCGACAACGGAGGGGCCCGCCGCGGCGACGCCAAGCCCGCTTTTAACGTAAGACCGCACCCCACAAATAGGAAGGCTAATTAAAATACAAGCATTGAGGGAAAGGTGCACAATGCCATCACTCTCATCTATCCAGACATGCTTTTCATGGGCGGAGGTGGCAAATGTACTCACACGCTGCACTTTAGTAGAAGTACTTGTGTCAACAAGAATTTGGGTAAAGTAGAAGAAAATAAAGTACAGACATTGAAATGTGTCAAGTTGAAAATACATTTTGCACTGGTCAACAAATGAACTCGCTGTTTGAATCAGAGATGCAAGTACACATTTCTAGATGATTTTATTTGCGTTAATCCTTAATCTGATTTTTTTTTTTTAGTCTAGCACATCAGGTTTTCATCATAAGAATGCAGCAATGTGACATAATAATCTAGTAGACATTGATGAATATTCTTTCTGAAACTTCATAGCTAGAAATTACATCATATGGGAAAACTCAACATTTTGCAAGCTTTTATTGGTAATAAAAAAAAAACTACAGTACTACTGCAGTGTTTTCAAACATGGCATGCAATTGTGCAAGTGTGTAGTTTTAGTAAATAGTCACCGAGGACACTGCCCAGCTTCAACAAAACAGCAGCTAGAAATACTAAGCTAACCATTCGTTCTGTAAACAAGCTAACATTAGCCACGGCTGCTACGCTGGGAGCATATTCATATTCATCCATCCATCCATATTCTGATCCGCTTATCCTCACAAGGGTCGCGGGGTGTGCTGGAACCTATCCCAGCTGTCTTCGGACAGTAGACAGGGGACACCCTGAACCGGTTGCCCGCCAATCGCAGGGCATGTTGCAAACTCAGTTGTCAGGGTAAAAAGTCTTGATATCGTTCTTGACAGTCATTATATTTAAATCCCCTGTTTAGTTTTTAATCTTAAGTGGTTACAAGCACACTGTAGTTCCTTGGCTTTTCAATGTCATCTCTTCCGGCGATGCGTGCGTCTTAAGGAAAGGCATTCTTGTTTGATACAAAAGGCCATCCTGAAACACACTCATCCACGTTCATGGCCTTTCCACGCATGACTGGATTAAAACGCCTCCGACACCCACTCACACGGTCACAATCGCCGATGCTCGCGTAGACCATCTGCTGACCATGTTATGTAACCGCTCCACGTGACTCTATCCAGTTTAGCCATCCTGCTCATTCCAGGCAAAAAAAAAAAATAAAACTATTCAGTCAGAGGTTTGGACCAGCACAGTCCTTCGTTATTCAATTACTCAGTCTTGCCAAAAATAACTCTGGGGATTGTGCATTCACTTTTTCTCTCTTTTAAAACTCATGCTGTGCATATTGGAGATAGATGCAAAGGCTTTAGCATCATGTGAAGGCGGTAAAAAGAAAAGGGAGGGAAAAAAATGGAACATTTAATTGCCTTTAGGGGACATGAAGCATAAGTGGCTGAAATTAATTAGCTTTGGGGAAACATTAAACATGAGCTGTGCTTTTTGTTCAACATAATTGAAGTACAGTGTGTTCACTGAAAGAAAGAAAAAAACATTCGATCTTATTTACAGCTTGTATATGCCTGAAAGGAAACACATTTTATTTTATGGTGTTTTTATGTTAATTGAATTTGCCATAATTTTGTTTTTATAATCAATTTGTTGTTAATAATATCAAATCTAGGGTCAACTGTGTATGAAGTGACATACAGTTAACACTTGCTAAATAACGGTTGAGACTTATTGTGGGTTCAGAGCATCGTGAATTAAAATTTTTTTGTTAGCTAATTAAATATAGCCCAACACGGCTAATGAGAGCGAATTGTAATCCAGGACAGGTGGTTAAGTCAGAAACAACCATTGGGACTCTTCCAATGACTTTATTAAACAAACAATAACAAAACACAGTTAACACAAGCACATTAACAAACACCTCAAGTAACACCGCCAGTGAACACCCAAGTGGCTATGCGTATAGGCATTAACTAGCCGGACGTAATTGCGTCCTCACACGTTCACAGGTTAGTGCTGACAAAAGAAAAAAAAAAGAAATAGTTTGACAAGCTTGGTTTATATTGTGGCTCTGAATCAAAGTCAACTGGGACAGGCTCCAGTTTTTCTTGTGATCCTGAACAGTGCCCAGTAATTGACGAGTCCATGGTGTACCCCGCCTCTCGCCCCAAGCTAGCAAGGATAAGCGCCAGCTCACCTGATGGCGACGTTAATGAGGACAAGCACGACACAAAATGAATAAATGAATAGAAAGTACAATTTGGTTCTTTGTCATAGGAAGCGACCATGTATTTGCCACTCTGTCTTACCTGCCTGCAGGGGGAGCAGCTGTACACGTGGGCGACTGTGGGGCTGCCGGTGTCCTCGCACCTATGGGAGCTCTACGGTGGGAGAACACCGACCAGACCGCAGAGTTCCAGATTACCTTTGAAGACCCAGTCAGCAGTACCATCTCAACCTCAGGTTGGTAGCATCTGTGGGTACTGCAAGGGGGAAAAAAACGTAAGGACCCCGGGAAACATTATGAGCCTAAGTGACCCCCCCCCCGCCAATCGCAGGGCATGTTGCAAACTCAGTTGTCAGGGTAAAAAGTCTTGATATCGTTCTTGACAGTCATTATATTTAAATCCCCTGTTTAGTTTTTAATCTTAAGTGGTTACAAGCACACTGTAGTTCCTTGGCTTTTCAATGTCATCTCTTCCGGCGATGCGTGCGTCTTAAGGAAAGGCATTCTTGTTTGATACAAAAGGCCATCCTGAAACACACTCATCCACGTTCATGGCCTTTCCACGCATGACTGGATTAAAACGCCTCCGACACCCACTCACACGGTCACAATCGCCGATGCTCGCGTAGACCATCTGCTGACCATGTTATGTAACCGCTCCACGTGACTCTATCCAGTTTAGCCATCCTGCTCATTCCAGGCAAAAAAAAAAAATAAAACTATTCAGTCAGAGGTTTGGACCAGCACAGTCCTTCGTTATTCAATTAGTCAGTCTTGCCAAAAATAACTCTGGGGATTGTGCATTCACTTTTTCTCTCTTTTAAAACTCATGCTGTGCATATTGGAGATAGATGCAAAGGCTTTAGCATCATGTGAAGGCGGTAAAAAGAAAAGGGGGGGAAAAAAATGGAACATTTAATTGCCTTTAGGGGACATGAAGCATAAGTGGCTGAAATTAATTAGCTTTGGGGAGACATTAAACATGAGCTGTGCTTTTTGTTCAACATAATTGAAGTACAGTGTGTTCACTGAAAGAAAGAAAAAAACATTCGATCTTATTTACAGCTTGTATATGCCTGAAAGGAAACACATTTTATTTTATGGTGTTTTTATGTTAATTGAATTTGCCATAATTTTGTTTTTATAATCAATTTGTTGTTAATAATATCAAATCTAGGGTCAACTGTGTATGAAGTGACATACAGTTAACACTTGCTAAATAACGGTTGAGACTTATTGTGGGTTCAGAGCATCGTGAATTAAAATTTTTTTGTTAGCTAATTAAATATAGCCCAACACGGCTAATGAGAGCGAATTGTAATCCAGGACAGGTGGTTAAGTCAGAAACGACCATTGGGACTCTTCCAATGACTTTATTAAACAAACAATAACAAAACACAGTTAACACAAGCACATTAACAAACACCTCAAGTAACACCGCCAGTGAACACCCAAGTGGCTATGCGTATAGGCATTAACTAGCCGGACGTAATTGCGTCCTCACACGTTCACAGGTTAGTGCTGACAAAAGAAAAAAAAAAGAAATAGTTTGACAAGCTTGGTTTATATTGTGGCTCTGAATCAAAGTCAACTGGGACAGGCTCCAGTTTTTCTTGTGATCCTGAACAGTGCCCAGTAATTGACGAGTCCATGGTGTACCCCGCCTCTCGCCCCAAGCTAGCAAGGATAAGCGCCAGCTCACCTGATGGCGACGTTAATGAGGACAAGCACGACACAAAATGAATAAATGAATAGAAAGTACAATTTGGTTCTTTGTCATAGGAAGCGACCATGTATTTGCCACTCTGTCTTACCTGCCTGCAGGGGGAGCAGCTGTACACGTGGGCGACTGTGGGGCTGCCGGTGTCCTCGCACCTATGGGAGCTCTACGGTGGGAGAACACCGACCAGACCGCAGAGTTCCAGATTACCTTTGAAGACCCAGTCAGCAGTACCATCTCAACCTCAGGTTGGTAGCATCTGTGGGTACTGCAAGGGGGAAAAAAACGTAAGGACCCCGGGAAACATTATGAGCCTAAGTGACCCCCCCCCAACCCGCCCCCACCCCCTTATAGCATGTCCACTAATCCAATATACTGTATATGGACACAATATCAAAATCCAAAGGTTGCCACCAGAGGTCAGGCTTGTCTCATTTGACCAAGCACAGGGGACCCCTTGTTTCGTGCAAGAACTAATAAATAAGAGAATGGCTGAACGTTCTCTTTCCGTTCAACTATGCGACCACAACTTGCAAATGTATTGTGGTAGTAGTGGTCCACCCTGCCCCCTCGCCTCATCTGAGGCCCAACGAGACTCACTGTCTCTGGGGTCAAATCTCTCGCTATCCCACTCATCCAGTCTGGAGCCATGAGGTCTGATGGAGTCTAGACATTGTAGACTTTGTTGACCCGCATGTAGCTTACAACTGGCTCTTTTTTTGATTTGGGTATTTGGGACTGATACAGTATATATAAGATAATAGATGATATGACTAGAAAAGTCCGCCAACATACACGCTTGGATGTGTTATTCTTTCTCATTTGCATGACCGAGTGAATTAGAAGTGTTGATAGGGACTCGATTTGTTATTATTATTATTTTTTCCAAGTTGCGATCTGTCACTTGGTTTATTATTTATTTTTTTCCCGTTCAACTAAACAGACCAAGGTATCAAACCAAGTCAGTTTGTTCGTAAAGTGAGACAAGATCATTATTATTTCAGTGTACTTTTTGTGAATTGTTATTTTTTTGGGCTGGTGTGAGGTGAGATTTTTGTATGTATGTAAAATATGTTGTGCCTTGGCTCAGTAAAGGTTAGGTTACAATGTTCTGATGAATCTGTTAAGCACCGTACATTTGACTTGGTCATGGTTTCTTGTGCGCTGACAGACAGAACCCAACAGGTTGAGGTCAGCGCAGTCTTCCTCCGAGGACGACGGTGGCGTCATATCCCAGCTGGAGAAGACCATCCTCGACCTTCGCGTGAAGATGGCCGTGCTGCAGAGTCAGCAGGTTTCCTCGACGAAACCCAGCGGGGATGTTGGCAGGAGCCAGGAGGCGTTTGTCCAGACCTCGCCGCTGGGAGATGGGCTTCAGATGGATGGGACCAGCGGCCTCCCCAAACCTGAGGGCTTTGTCTGCACGTGCCAACAGAGGCAGCAAAACAAGACGATGCCACCTCCTCCCCCACCTTTACCCGGACTTGGATCTTGTCCACCCCCTCCTCCACCACCTTTACCTGGACTAGGATCTTGTCCCCCTCCTCCACCACCTTTACCTGGACTAGGACCCTGTCCCCCACCTCCACCACCTTTACCTGGACTAGGCCACCGCCCCCAGGCTTAGGCCCCCCACTGCCACCACCGCCGGGCCCCGGGTTCTCCAAGATGGTCCAGGAAGCCGCCCCTGCCAAGGCTGTGATTGAGCCCCCCAAGCCAATGAAGCCCCTTTACTGGACGCGCATTCAGCTGCACGCCAAGAAGTAAGAACACAAAGACAGATAGGCATCGCTGGCACCGAGCTATTCCCCACGTAGGAGAGAGGAAACTTGTCCACTTAAGATAAAGATCTGCCGCATACTGTGAGGCGATAGGGATGCTAAACCTTGCGGAAAATGAATGTGATGCAGTCCAGGCACTGTGACTGCAAATGAATTGTCATGCAACACATTTTGGTTCCTAAATTAAGTTAGGCACATCATAGTGAGAACGAGAAACAGGCTGCCTAATTTGCCCCATAATTGGCAATTCATAAATCAGCATGGTTAACATCGTGGTTAGCATGTCTGACTCCCAGTTCTGAGGTTCGGGTTCGATCGAATTAGTCTTCCTTCAGATATATCCCAAAAATTTTTGATTCTTTCTTTGTCCTGGTGACACTCAAAAATGTTTATGAGCCAAGACTGCAGTGGAAAAGGTTTAAAACTGAACACGTGATAGCTTTTGTGCAGTATTGTACTCGTTATACATGTTTGTGTGTTTTCACTGAACATTATTTCTGTCTTTCTGCAGGCAGAGCGGTTCATTGGTTTGGGAGAAAATTCAAGAACCAACCGTGGACTTTGAAGAATTTGTGGATCTCTTCTCCAAGAGTGCCGTCAAGGAAAAGAAAAAGCCAATTTCTGACACGATCAGCAAATCCAAAGCCAAGCAGGTATGATGTTTTAAAAACTTTAAAATAAATATGTACTTGGATGCTTAGGGATACCTCAGGGCTCTTTTCTTGTCCCACTGAGGAATGCTTACAGGGAGGCAGTTATGTGATGTGAGCTCTGGCTCCCGTCAGACTCCCGGTTGACCATATGATGGCAGCCGGCCAGTATTTCGCGTGCGGTGAAAAGAAACCTCGCGGTGGCAATGACTCCTCATCGAGAGCAGGGGGAGGAGGAGAAAAAAAAAAAAAAGAAGTTAGGTTTGGGGGATCGAAGCCTGGGAGCCGTATTTCATGATGTGGTTCCTCCCATTGTGCTCGCTGTGTGATTCACGTTTCTGTGCCAGAGCGTCTCTCTTTGCCAGCACGCTTCATGCTACGCCATCAATCAGCCAGCGACGAAATGTTTGATCTGCGATTCAAACATGTTCTTGTCATGATTTGTATTATTTGTGATAAAAGCAAAATTGTGTGTTTCAATTGTGAATAGCACAAATAATATTGTTCCGGGGAAGTGCTCCTCCCGTCCGTGAGGAATCATCTGACAGTTTACGAAGAGGAAATGTGGTTTTTAGGAATGAAAATGATTTCATGAGAGTGGGTGACTTCCAACCGACATGCGAACATCGACCAAAAACTTTCCGTTGAAGTGAAAGTTGGATACTTCCTTGAACATGTATCACGAAAAAAAAAAAGTCCAATAAAGACCAATTGACTTCTTTTCGGGGGCCATCTCATATCAAAAGCTTTGAATTCTTTTTGTATCCGGCCTCTGTTCTTTTTCATTTCAATGAATCAAGCAGTTCTGAGAACAGTTAAGTGGACTTTAAATCACTTTAATCTTCATTTCATCACTCCCTGTGAACATAGTGAGGACAGAATGTGGCCGCCATGCAGCCAAACATTTGCAAGCATGGAGCTCAAAGCGTTGTACTCTCTTTTCTTCCATTTGAACATTTTCAACCAGATTGTGTCTGAATGTGATTTGCCATCTGATGCTCTTGGCTTTCACAGGCAAAATGCTTTTAGCCTTTACACCTCAAATCACTGACCACTGATTCTCCAGCTATATTTCTTTTATTCAATGTAACAGACTGCAAAGGACGTTTTCCCATGCAAGTAAGCGTTGCTTTACCTTCAAGATGCGTGATCCAGGATGTTCCGTTTGCCAATCTTCCCACTCGTCCGTGGAGAGCCGGTGACCACATCACCAAGCAACTCTTTTCTGGCGTCCGTTCCATGATTAGGAAAGACAAGTGACAAATTAGGAGAGACAAATGACAAAATGAGGAGAGACAAATTGATGGATGTGGTTCGGTTCGATGCCAGTGATCATGGCAGCATGGCATTGCTTTTGGATGTTCTCAAAACACAACGCAAATGAGAAAATGACCGCCAAAAAAAAAAATCGTGCCTGAGCCCATTTCTTTCGTAATGATCTAAACCGAATAATTAGAACTTAATGCTTGTTTCATAGAAAATTCCCAAAATGGACTGTCATTTTAAATTTAGATTGGAGGAGCCCCCCCCCCACCCCCCACCCCGATATTTCATAAGAGCAAAAGCTACAATTTGTCCACCCCGAACCAATTTCATGAGGAGATACATTGTCAATGGGCTTAGAAATATGCAAAAACGAATTTCCAAACAGTTCTACACATCTATGACGTGTAACTTGGGATGGTCCATAGGAACTTTTCGATGGTTGCTCGTAGCGTAGTGATGTTTTGGCCAAGAGTGATGCGAAATATACTACAGAAGCATTTGCGACATCCCCACAAGAACCTGTGAATCATCTTTACAAGGAACATCGATCAAGGTGGACGGCAGCGACTCTAGAAGGCATTTTTGTGACCATCAAACGAGATACAGACAGAAGCTAGTCCTTTACTTTCAAGTTCAATGATGGATAGACTGGTTAAGATATGCGTTAACCACAGGCTTAATCATTTGAATCTATGCTAATTTCGCTCGCGCCCTTCTGGTGTTTCATATACAGTGTTAGCATTAAGCTAGTGAACGTTTGTTAGACGTGTGTGAATTTAATTGTGCGTTTAACTTAAACTGAGTGACAACAAACAACTTGGTGCAAGTGCAGTTGGACTGTAGTTCAAAAAGTGTTCGCTATCTGCCAAACTACACACATCACACTCATGGAGTGCAGCATAGTCGTCGTCGTATTTTTACCGCAAAAAAAAAAAAATCTATGATTTAATGTTAGTGTATTCAGGCACTATCATTTTTCTTTTCTCTTCAGTTTGACCTTACAACATCTTTGCCTTGGTTGGCGAATAATAACATGAAACGTTTTCTTTTTCTACCAGCCGTAGACGTTGTTCGTCATGACTTGGAGATGACGGTGGCGGTAAAGTATATTGAGACATCATAAATCAACGAGACAGCATTATAATTTCATATAAATGTTTGTGGTTAGTCGGCTTGTGTTGCACTCCCACACAAGGAAAATGTCAAAGGGGCTTGGTGGGGCGGGCAGCGGCGGGAATGAGCCTGTCTTTTGTAACATGTCAATTATTAAATGCTTTCAAGAGTTTTTTTTCTTGACTGTTGCTCTCGCATAGTTATCTTTTTTGTTGTTGTCCACATTGATTTTTAGGTGGTGAAGCTTTTGAGCAACAAGCGTTCTCAGGCCGTCGGTATCCTGATGTCCAGCATACATCTTGACATGAAGGACATCCAAAATGGTGAGTTTCTAATAGGTCTCGTGAGGAAATGGGAAATTATCCAAGTATCCCCAAGTCCAAAAAGAAGAAGAACTGGTTAAATCTCAGCGGAGGGCCAAGTAAAAGTTTCATCAGAATTGAACTTTTTGGAGAACGTGTCTTCCATAAACCGAGAGTGTTTCTGAGCAAACGAGGCAGATTGGATTGTGTTTACATTTGGGGAACTTGTCATCTGCTTCCTCTTTTACTTGAACAAAATCATTTCCTTGGCCTAATTTGGCCTTGGCTTCTGACCAGAATTGGCTTGCTCTTCTACTCTAATAAAGCACAGTCCCTGTGCTTTTGAGCAACGTCTGCCGCCTAGTGGTGAATCCTGCTATTTCAACTAAAAACTCATCGGCAACGGTAAACATTTTTAATCTTTAAAAGTGAATCAAACGCAACTCCGAGTGCGGGCCAGTTGCTCATCTCTGCACTCGACCACGCCGCTTTGATCGAAATACAAAATATTGCAGCTTGTGTAAAGCGTCCCTGCCTCCATCCTCCCACCATTTTGCGCTTTTCTTTTGGTTTCATCCCCTCTAACAACCGCATCCGACTTGTCATCATGTTGTCGAGCCGTCTTTTGTCAAAGTGATGTCACTCGGGAGATGATGATGATGATGATGATGATAACGGAATGTCTTCCTGTTTTAGTTTGTCTCTGATTGCTCCGCCGCCGTCACTCATCGACATGTCTAAACACTCGCTCTCGTCAAAGAAGATTTGCTTTGGGGGTGGAGAAAAATCTTCACTGTGATGCTTTCATCAAAATGGATTTAATTCGTGGAAAAATATTCTGGATGCTTACATTTTTTTTTTTTTAGTGACTGTAATTCACTGTTGATGCCCTTGAAGCATTTCCACTGTTTCGTAATTTGGTTTGGAACATTTGCACATCCATCAGAGGTCAGTGCCGGAGGGCACGCGAGGGCCACGCTCGTCAGCACTGTCGTTCATCTCAAATGTTAGGACAACTTTTACCGTAGTGCCCCATTAGCGCTGATTGGAAACGTCGGCGGATCACAGAGCGCAAGTTGAGAGAGCAGATACAAGAGCTTGGGCCAAATACACGTTCGTCGAAGCCCAACAGTGAGTCTTATGCAGCACTAGCTTGATAACGACCAAAAATGCGTGTTGTAAATAATTGATCCTATGACAGAAAAAGTCTTCAGTTCTGTGCTTGTTCCATTCGATGAGAACTGCTTCTCATTTAAATTCCTGATGGATCAGCATAGTGAAACCGTCATAGAATATCGAACGGATGGACAAATGGGGACATTAGTAAGTGACGTATGCGCACCACTGAACCAGTGCACTTTGTGCTTGGGTCCAACCCTCTTCAGGACGCTTATGCGAGTTCAAGTCCAAACGCATGTTTTCATGTTTGGGATTCCGAAGACATCTGAGCTGGTCGCATCTGAGCCTGTTAACTATCGTCGTTAACGTGTACTGTTTAAAAATGCTTCTCTCGGCCCTCCAGATTCCCATTCTTTGCCAGTACCCTGGGTGAATTGTACATAAAACACCTTTTTCTTTTAACAACAGCCACCTGCCTGGCATCCCGTCTTGCTAATAGAAAAGTGTGTCGCAGGCCATGATGCAAATTTTCGTTGACAGAAATGTTGAAATTTAATATTTATTCTACACATTTTTACAGCATTGGAAAACGTTAAGAATATTTGTATCTTGTTTGTCCTCCGACAGAAACTATATTAAAACGAAACATTCCATCCCCTATCTTTTTCCTTTTTCAGGAATTTTTTAAAAAGCTCCAAAGGAGCCACTAGGGCGGCGCTAAAGAGCCGCATCCGGCTCCAGAGCCGCAGGTTGCCGACCCCCGGTTTAATGGATCGATGCATGCATGTCACTCAGCTCCGACGTCATGACTGAGTGAAGGAATAGGTGAAGGTCTGGACTTTTGTGCCATGCCATTGACTTGTGAACCACTCACTGATCAATGACTATCCCCCAAAAAGATTTGAATCGGAGTCTGCAAATAAAAGTGTCACTCCTCCAGCCATTAAAAAAAAAAAAAAAAAAAAAAAAAAGACACAAAGAAGCTCAACCTACTGATAGCGTCAGCAGTGGTCGTTGGATGTCCGCCATTGTCTTTGGCGGAAACGCGGCATCATTAGACAATGTTCCCCAGAGACAGTGGAAGGGGGACTTCATCCTGATGTTTGAGAGATGGCGGAGAAACGAACCCCGCTTCACACGCTTGATTAACTATCACTTTTGATGGTGTGAATCATGCGTTTTATTTGCCGGTGATAAAGACGGCGCCGGCTGTCATGGTTTCGACATCTCCAAGGGGAAAACCACTCCCGGTTGACACGTTCAGACGCTCCCTTGTGTACGTCGGCGCGGTTGCTCGGTGACCAGTCAACACATGGCTGTTGTTGTTTGTTGTTCCGCGTCCACCCGGCCCGTGACACGGTGTCTGATGCGCCAGATTTCAACGAGCCACTCGATTGGTGTTGCAATCTTATAAAAGCAGCTTGCCAGATTCTGATTCCGTTTGAATGAAAAGCAAATGGTTTGCAGAGAAGCAAACGAGGATCCAGGGGCAACCAAGCAACTTATTTTTGAGTGACAAGAACAACTACGGTTTCGGAATTCCTCTGAGGCTTCAGGAGAACGAGATGGCAGATCCGATGGCTTGAAGCGCTTCTCTTTCAGTCGTCCGTTTCAAAACAAACTTGCCCACTGAGATCAATTATATTTGGAATAATTAATTCCAGAGTTCAGACTGTGTCCCTCATAAAATTTGCTTCTTCAAGGGGGCACATTTTGCATTCAAGACAGCTTGTACCAAGACATTTCCTGACAAAGGCAACTCAATAAGACGCACTTGACTTTTACTCATTGAAAAGGATTGAAATGTCATTAATCTGTTCCAGGCTACCCCTCGAAATCAGTCTCAGTAGTGTTTGTGATGACATGTGCCGCAGTTTTATTTCTGTTCATTTAGCCACTCAATGCTCAGCTAGCAAGTGATGAGTGCAAGACGCTAACGTAGTTGACACTTTTCACTCGGTGACAATAGATTCAAACACCAGTGGGGAAAAAAAAAGATCCAAGTCAGGTATTTGAGCACAAAAAAAAGATATTCGATACTGACTGAGAGTCTTGTCAGTTGAAAAAAAAAAAAAAGGGGAAGTAGAAAATCAAATTCAAAATCAGCATCGCAATGTAGTAGAACACGATTTTAAAATAACAAAGGCTACAATTTTTTTGGGGGGGGGGGGACCAAACTACTTCATTTTGGTCAGCTGGTAGGCATTATTTTTTCAAAGTAGAAATGATAAAGGAACAGATTTGTTGTAATATTAATTTTTGCAAAATGCAGTGAGATTATTTTTCAAAATTGTTCAGCCCGAACTAAACCCCTTCGCTCGCGTTGAATTTAAAAGCACTTCTACCTGGCTGACCTGACTTCTGCAGGCAGCTTATTCCATTTGCGTGCAGCATAACGGGTAAACGCTACTTCACCATGTTCGCTTTGTATTCTAAAGACCACTAACTGACCCGAGTCTGCCAGGCCACAGTAGGCGACGAAGCACATAAATGTTTACGTTAATAGGTTGTCCTCCCAAACACGAACTCACTATTAGTATCAAAAAAATAAAATAAAATAAAATAAAACATAGATATTGCCCAACACGTTCCATCTTTGGTTTCAACTGATAATGAAGCTCAGTGCCGTTTCACACCCAAACCACGAGACAAAGCGGGAACCTCTTTTCCACCTTGTTCCATTTTCTTTGTACACTCCTGACACCTTGCACAAGAGAACAAGGGGAGTCGAAGGTGGCCCGATGAAATCCTAAACATAGAAGTGTCTCGACGTTGAGTGTTTTGCCGGGCAATTACACACCCGTAGCGACAACACAACGGCGTCAACGCCTCAGACCCCCGGGGCCGTGTTTGTCTTTAAACGTTTACTTTCAAAGGATTAATGCTCGCGGGCGCCTGGGTCCTCGCGCCGAGACAAAAAGGCGACGGCAGGAATTCAAACACGCGAGTTCAAACACACGTCAGCGTAGCACCGGCGCATTTCGAAGACCTCCGTATTTAGGTTGTACTTTGCGGCCCCGATCGCGACCGGAGCTGATAAATCTGAACGTGGCCTCATATGACGCGCTGGGCTGTGCGGGGAAAATGCGAGTCGTGTTTCCATCCAGCTTCAAACCGCAGCCCAGCTCTCAGCTATCATAAAGGGGACAGGTTATGGGAAATTGCCATTTTATTGCTTGTGTGCAAATAGTTTTGCGTCTCCGGAGTGCCTTTCCAGGTATCAAGTGTGAAATTACACAACCAAGTCAATCTTTTGTCTGCCTACTTCTGAAAAAGGGAGCTGTTCCCCACTTCCACCCTAATGTAACATTAATTTTTACATAATAACCTCCTCACGCCGGTTATGTTGGGTGAAGATCTCGCGCCGCTTTCAACCTGAGCTGCGACTCTTTTGAGATGGAAACATGAACGTTGGGGAACAGTTATTGTCGCGAAGCAACGCAGTGAAATCCCCGCTCTTTGCCCAAATAGAAGGCAAATCTGAGAGTAACTGACAGCTCTTTCAAAAGGTTTTTATAACTGCTGATAGATACCACAAGATGGTGTCGAAGCACTACTTATATCTTAAGGAAGCTCCTCAACTCACTCCAACATAGTTCCCTGGGACAGAGATGCTGCAAGATAGCGGCAAAGCACGGCTTTTCTCTTATGGGAGCTCCTCAACTCACTTCGACGGAGATCCTCATCACTAAGATGCAACGAGATGGCGGCGAACCACTACTTTTGTCTTAACGCAGCACCTTTACTCACTTCAACAGAGTTCTTTGGGAACAAGACCACGTTTGTCGAAATGAAGCGCGCCACCTCACTTCAACATAGTTCCCCGGCCTGCCACAATAGAGCAAAGTGCTACTTTTGGCTAGACTCGAATGCTAAGTCATGAATATGCTGAGGTTCTCCCCACTTGAATGCTCGGTGAAGTTGTTGGTGTGTCGTGATGGACATGTGTCATTCGTGCTTGCTCCACTTTAATGTTGTGATGTCAATTTTCAAGATTCTATTGTGTTTATCTAGCCCTTGCCTGCTTTTAATACCCTCTCCTCCATCCATCCCTCAGCCGTCCTCAATATGGACAACACAGTCGTGGATCTGGAGACCCTACAAGCACTTTACGAGAATGTGAGTATCAAAAAGAACGGGCGGTGCCATAGTCGCTCCGCCTTTTTTTTTTTTTTTTTTTAATCTTGAATGGAAAGATGAGTGAGTCTCACTCACGCACACACACACACACACACACACACACACACACACACACACACACACACACACACACACACACACACACACACACGGCGGCTTTGTGTCATCAATCTCGAGGCGTAAACATTTCGGCGCTTTACAAAATACATAATCACGCAAAGTGGGGCAACAAAAGGCTCACACCAACACAGCGAAACACTTTTGCCCTTCTTCTTTCCATTTAGCTTTTATTTTGAAACCGTCGCTTGCGGCAAAGAGAAAGAAACGCTTGCACATTTCACACCGTCTGCACAAACAAACCGGCTGCTATTTCATGGCAGAAGGCAACCTAAGAAGGATTTGGCGAGATGTGATTCATCGCCATTCCAAGCAGCTGAGCGTCCACTGTTTGCATTGTTTTTGTGTGAAACCACAATTCACACAATTGGCTTTTCCTTCAAAAGCAAAAAGCTCAACTTTTGCAGAAAAAAACCCAAATCAATTCAATTAGGCTGTTGTGTTTCCAGAATCAAGCGACATGTTTTTCCACTCGACGCCACTCTACTGTGAAGAGATTTTTCACTTCAGATGTGGAGTTTCCTGCCCCCCTGTTAAAGGGTTGAACCAAAGGACATGGGCATTAGGCACCAAAGCAAAGCGGCTAGCTGCAAAGCGTGTGATGTTAGGAGTGGGCCTGAATAGGGGAGCGGTGATTTAACACGGTAAATATGTTTTTGTCACGCTGGATCTAATCGACTCCACTTTTGCTCTGGGCGAGCGCTCCTCCTCCTCCTCCTCCTCCTTCTCCTCCTCCATCATCAACATGTTTGACAAGGACACTTGCAAGCGCATTGTGCCTTCATAATATTTGCATAAATGCCTGTCGTCGGCATGTTTCAACGCTCCGACAATAAAAGCGCATCTCGTTATCCGAAGGGGCAGTAGAAAACCACCGGGAGCCCACACAGTAAAGAACAGCCTATAAAAATCAGCATGCGTTCCAGTTTGAAGATGCTGTGAAAACTCTGAATTCCTTTTTGGCCAAGGCCGCATTAAAAGAAAAAAAAAAGTCGCTATTCAAAGGCAGTAAGTAATGAATACCCCCTTCTAAAAAATGTTTGGAATTGTCTATATCAATAGTGTGAACCATAATTATACCACAAACCTTGACCCCAAAACCCTTCAAAAATCACATGGTCTGTCGCTGCTTCCTCGTGACAGAAAGCAAAAACTCGTACCGTACATTGGAACACTCTTGGTCCCATTTTACGTACTTCCTTGACACCAACAGCTATTTTCCTCTTTAGCCAGGGCTCTGGCGCCATCTTGTGGCATGTTAAACCCTTTTCACCTGCACTCTGTGTGAAAACGTTGCACGGCAGAATGCTAAAGACAACGGCGGCCTGGGTGCCGGCGCGCCCATGTTTGGAAATGCTAACATAGCAACCGGCTAGGAAGTAAACAGGGGGACATTTGGCGCTGGTCTACATGAGATGTAGCCTGCTCCATCTTTCATTTTTGTAAAACAAAGCCGTAGGGGAATGGGTGCATCCTTTTGCAGATTTCGGGTGCGTTTGGAAATTCAACCTGGCGCTTTGGCACGACTCTGAGTGTGTGTTTGTGTTCAGAGAGGCAGAGCTCGCTGAATGCAGCCCTACGTTACAAACCAATTAGTAGCTCGCGCTTGAACTATTTCCATCCGAAGTGCCTGACGATCTGGCCATACCCCACTAAGTGCAGTGTGAAAAGGGCTTCAAGGTGTCACAGAAAGAGAACAAAACATTGGTGAAGTTTTCAGAACTCAACGGAGGATCGGGTTCGACAGAAAAATCCGTACATCGCCGATGTCGATCCTGGGAACAGGACAAGCTGCCGTTTCCGAACCAACATGTCAAGAGCCTCTCCTAACCTCTCAACCGCTCACCCCGCGATTTGGAAAGGCCTCTCGCCCCTTCTCCTTCTCCCCCCCTCCGCCCCTTCGCCGCCTCGGGCTGTGTTATTGAGTGGAGGAGCCAAATTGTTTCCCTTTTGTATTGCGAGACTCCATCCTGTCTGTGGGTCTCCAGACCCCTAAACCACAGTTGGCAGCACAGTCAGCCTGTCTTGAGGAATGCGAGGGGGCTTCTAATGGCTACGCCCTCGCTCGCTCTCCGGCTGCGCAAAGGACAGGGCTGCTCTCCCTCACTTTCCTCGCCGCGCCTCGCCTCGGCACAAATACGCTCGCAAACAAACTGAAACTGAGCGCGCTCTAATTTTTCTTTTTTTTCTCTCTCTCTCTCTCTCGCTCTCTTTCTGCGGGCGTAGAGTCGCTCAGTCTGCGATCTTGCGGATTATAGTCACTCCTGTGCTTTGAACAATAAGCCATTAAAAGCGGGTCGCAGTGATAGTGGGGAAACGGCTCCCTCCCTTGCAATATCACAAGCCATAATCTGGGCCCAGACTGGCTGTCTGAAGCTCAGACTGCTGACGGTAGCGAAATGTCACGCGGGTCAGTCCGAACCACGGTCCCTCTCGTACGATCTTTTAATGATCGCCTCTTGATTTTCTTCATGGCGTGCGGCTTCTGATGTCTTTCGATGTTTATTGCATTATACCCTCGCCCATTTGGAAAGTATTCTTTGCACTTCAGTGCACAGAGACGCTCATAAACGGCACACTGAGTGACATAAATGAGAGAATTAGCCGTAGTCGGCTCCCTTTGCCCAGAACCAGAAAAGCGGATAATGAATACCACTTGGCCAACGACCGCTCGAAATCTGGCATCACCGAATATCATCCTACATTCCTTTGCATTTGATATTCCACATGGGACTGCATTTCCCATGCTAACAACCGTTGCAACATGCCCTTGCAATTCAAAGATCACACGCTCATGCCTACTTGTCCCCAATTACGCCAAACACTGCTGAGCCGCGCTGCCGCCCTTTGAAAGGGATCTGCTTTGTGTTAAATATATTTACACTTGAAAAACGTCTCGAGAGGAGGGCGAAAGGGAGCGCGCCCTTGCCCGAAGAAGGTGGCGGTGTGCGGAATACTAATGGGACCCTCGGAGTGTTTGATGCCCGCTATTGATGTCCGCCGAGGATCCCCGCGAAGGCCGGCCTGCTCGGGGGTTTTTTTGGACAGGACAACTGGGGGAGCGGCAACTTTACGTTCATCTTCCTGCTTTGGGATGATATGCAACTGACAAGATGAAGCGTTTTTTAATATGATCTTGAAATATTCATCCATTATCTGAACCACTTTATCCTCAGGAGGGTCGCGGGCGTTGCTGGAGTCTATCCCAGCTGTCTTCGGGCAGCAGGCGGGGTACACCCTTAACTGGTTGCTAGCCAATCTATCTTGAAATATTATGGAACAAAAAGTTGCGTCTGTGATGCACCCGCCCACCCATTAAGTCATAAATTAAACTACCAAGCGAATCGTTGGTCATCTGCCTGTTAGTGAACAGCTGCAAGCTGTTTTGAATTTTACCAGGTCACAAATTTGTCGAATTTATTGTACAAAACGCATGCCCACGCACCGGGTTTCTCTGCCCATGACTTGGAATCTAGACTGGGAGAAGCTCCAGTGTCACCTTCAAGCGACCATCCTAAGTTTATGTTTGCTTGAATACATTTGAATTGAAAAGAAAAAGTAATTAACAATAAATCCACCTTTCCCAGAGAGCCCAAAATGACGAGATGGAGAGCATTGCGAAACACATGAAGTCCACGCAAGACAAGGAGGGCGCAAAGCCGCTGGACAAGCCCGAGCAGTGAGTCTGCAGTGCACCACTTGCGACTCGAGTCGTCTCGGTGAATGAAATTGAACATCCGTCAACACTCCTCCTTCAGGTTCCTCTTGCAGTTATCTGAGATCCCCAACTTCTCCGAAAGGGTCTTCTGCATCCTTTTCCAGTCCACTTTCTACGAATGCATAACCTCAATTGTCCGCAAAATGGAAATACTACAAAGAACATGCAAGGTGAGCCACCGTAACCCTGAGCTCTTTTCCCCTTTTTTAAAATTATTTTTTTTATTAGCATTAGTGTCGCTGACTTCTGTTTGTGTGTGTCTCAGTCTCTTCAGAGCGGAAAGTGCGTATTGCAGGTTCTGGGTCTGGTTCTGGCTTTTGGTAACTTCATGAATGGAGGTAATCGAACCCGCGGGCAGGCTGATGGCTTCACTCTGGACATTCTGCCCAAACTGAAGGACGTTAAGAGCAGCGTAAGTGCTTCCGAGAAAAGAAATGCTCACGTTGCAATAAGAAGGGCAAGTTTTCATGGGAAGGAAAAGCCAAAGCAAAAGTTGTACAATTTGCTCATGTTTAGAGCATGATGACGAACGCACGTACCATGCTAATGATTAGCAAGGTTAGCTTGAGAGCAAAATGTCTCCTGCTCCTTTTCTATTACATATATGTCAAATGTCATCATACGATGAGTATTGTATGTTGGTGTTAGACTAAATGAATCATGAACTTTGTGTTAGCTTCTTGAACTCTGGGTGTGATAGTTACTTTACCTGCAATTTTTTTTTTTTTTTTAATGTTCTTTGTGCCTGGAATGAATCCGTTCACTTTACATGACATCCCATCGAACAAAACGGTTTCAAAATGAGAGCAACGGATTGCGTTGACCTTTGAAGGCTCCGCCAGATATAAAAATAGTCGGGAGAGAAGTTATCGGAAAATCTTGACCTCCGGTGGCTCCCCCAACCTGCAATTAAGAGTCCAGTCTTGGAAGTTGTGGTCGGCATGAGCCGCGGAGCTTTGGAGGAGAGGCCATCGTGTTTACTCTTCTCGCTCAATCTCACACTGGTCCCAGTCTGCCCTTGGCACCGCCATATAAGGCCATGATGCTGCTTTGCGCTGCGGTGGAGGTGGACCGAGCGTTGCATCCATAAAGAACATCCCACTCTGAATTATGACAGCCAGCCGAGCGTGTTGTTACATTGTTCCCCCTAATGTCATGATTGATGCTCTCCCCCTCCTCCTCCTCAGTCCGCTGTTTCTATTTTGGTGTGCCCACGCACAAATTGAAACGTCCTGCGCCGAGTTGATTAGATTAATAAATAAAGGATTTGGGTTTATTTATTTAGGTCTTTTCCTTTCTTTCAGGATAACTCCCAGAGTCTTTTGTCCTACGTGGTTGCTTACTATCTGAGGCACTTTGATGAGGTATGTTTTCATTTCTGTTTATTTGGATCACTTTTCCGTTCGGGTCCGATTCCCTCAGAAATCCTTCCAGAGCCCTCTTTTCATCTCCTCTCCCGCCAGAGGATACAATGACTTATCCTTTATCAAATTATTTATTTTTCTTTTCCGTATATACGGCAAACTGAAATCTCGCTCCTCCTCTGTTTGGCTCGTGATTTTCTGTCTGCGTTTCACTCTTCATCTCTCGGCCTGGGTTCGTTCAAACGGGCCGTCCGTTCGCTGGCACGGCATCTAAAGAGGCGCCGGTGTAAATAATTAGTTTTCGCCAGATGAGATGAACTCAGCCCCGAGTGCCGCTTGCCAAGATCAACCTGCGTTACGTGCTCGCCGAACTCATAATGGCCTTGGAGCGACAGTGATGGAGAGGATTGTGATGATTTTTTTCCTGTTTGCCCCGCTTAATTGGTCCTTAATGTGTTGCAAAACCAAACAGATCTTCTCTGACTTGTTTGAATTGTTCGTAAGTGCGCGAGGGCCATTTCAAACATTTGTATCAATCCGGCCCGCCGTTGATAATGTACACAAGCGCGGGGCCTTGCCCAAGTCGGGGAGCCTCCAGTGTTTCTCTGCATGAATGCGCGTGTTGTGTTTCACCAGCACGCTGGAAGAGAGACGTGCGCCTACCCTCTGCCCGAGCCGCACGACCTCTTCCAGGCCTCCCAGATGAAGTTCGAGGACTTTCAAAAGGACCTGCGCAAGCTACGGAGAGACCTGACCGGTAAGGTCACCCGACCGCACTCCCCCGACCTGCTTCTGAAGAGCCTGGACGCTCGCTTGCTGCCCGCCCGCCTTTCCCTTCAGCTGCCTTTAACTGTGACCCCGAGGTGTTATTTGTTTATGGGCAACGCGTGAGGAAAAGTGAAGCCCTGAATTATGCATGAGGCCTTTAACTTCACGCGCGGAAACGGAAACTAATTTTCCCAAAAGCCGAGCATGCTACGGCCGCGGTCAGATTGGCGGAGGTGTGTCAACTTGCCAGATAACATCTGGTTGTTGTCGAGACGACAAGCAGAAACAGATGTGAATGGTTCGGGACGAGACCCCCGTGGGTTCGGCAGAGAGCTCCTCATGAAATTGAGATCAGCGTACATAATGGAGAGGTGCTCCTTTTACTTTCACCCAGAGTAAACCCTTGAAGAAATGGCTGGAAAATTTGGAGATTTAAGCATGATGTTCATTGCGTCCTGTTTGCAACGGCGTCCGCGGAAAATCCAGAAACTTTGCGGTATTAGGTCACACTTTTGTCAACTCATCCTTGATGCGCATGGTACTTTTTTTTTTTTTTTTTTTTTACCTGAGACCCAACAAGCAGGGTGTACAGGAAGAATAGCTGACACGGTACAAAGTACCAGTCATCTGAAACCCAACAATATAGGGGGGCAGGGGTTCCCGAGTCCGGTCCTCGCGAGCCCCTATCTAGCCAGTTTGGAATATTTTCCTCTTCCAACACATCTGACTCAAATGATCAGGATCGTTGTCAGGCTCCTGCAGAGCTCGCTGATGAGGTGATGATTTGAATGAGGTGTGTTGGAGGAGGGAGATGTCCCAAAACAGGCTGGACAGGAAGTGGCCACCCCGAATTTCGCGGTTTCAGAACAAAGTATCAGGAGTGTACATTGTTGTCTCCTGGAACTAAACCAGATGCCCCAATTCACGATCACCCTGTTATTGAACCTCCCGACCCCGCCGTACTCATCTCTAATATTGGAAAACCAGTATAGAAATTGAATGGATGGATAATCCGGGATTTTGATTGACCTCCGTCAAGGAAAGGTTTGAGATGCAATCATCAGCAATGGAGGCAAAAAAAAAAAAAACATGAATGCATTGTGTTTCTCAGCCATGTGTTTTCTTTTGGTGCGCTTTTCTGTCCTGCTCACTGCGGTGGCCCATTTTTATGGCATCTACAGAAATCTACAATGTGCTGTCACGTCTTCATCATCTAGAACTCGAAATTCATTTTATTTTTGGCAGCAGAATCTCTCCTCGTGTCTGAGGCAATTGTCATTTGCAGTTTTGAAAAAAAAGAAGCTACCTCAATCTGGTTAAACGTTCCCTCGTGAAACACATGGAAAAATAATTTTATTGATCGATCAAGATCTCTGTGTGCTGCTTGGCTTCCACTTGGACACCAAGTGAAGACCGAACGAATGTGGCTGTTGGGAAATGGCTCATTTCTCTTTCCTGAAGCATTCGGCAGCACTTTCCAAGTCCTGACTTGTGCACGGGCGGTTACAAATGTGTTTTTGTGCAAATAATAAAGCGCCATTTTGTCCCCATAGTCAATTCGTCAAACAAGGTCTGGTCTCTGGGATGTTTTATGCGCCTTTGCTGCTAAACCAATCAGGTTGTGCCCTATGCTTTTGCCAGATCGTCTGTTCTCCTACCCCCCCCCCCCGGCGTAATTTGTAACTCGTGAACATTTAATCACTCACGGAGGGTAGGAGAATGGACTTGTATGTTACCCTGTCCGGATGGCGTTGTTGCAAACTGCCCGCACATAAAAACCTCATCCCCTGCTCAATCTGTGGAGCTCATCATTACGAAGCGTCCCCCCTGAGGTCCCCGACAGACGCGGGCTTCCCAAATGGGAGGCTGGGGTGTTCCGATAAGCGCCAAAATGACATCGGCTAATGCAGAGAAGACGAGCAGAAGTCGTTGGGTCCCACTCGGAGTGGCGACATATGGTTTCTGAATTTCATACACAAACGCGCGCTTCGCTCCTCGTAGGCCTCATCGACATTGCAAATCTATTCGAGAAGGAGCGAGAAAATATACAGGCGGTGATTCGTGACCCCGCCACGACGTATACTCACGCGGCGTTCGCATCCTTTTCTTTCAGCGTGCTCCAGAGAGACCGAAAAAGTATGCAAGCTGTCCTCAGAAGACAACCTGCAGCCCTTCAAGGACAAGATGGATGAGTTTGTTAGCCAGGGTGAGTTACTCTCACTTTGTCACTTTTTGGACATACATCCACAGTTTGACACAGACTTTGATAAATGTACGGAATTCCGGCAGGACACAGGATGCGGTACATAGTCCAGCTTTATTCTTTTTCCTATTTAAAATTGTATTTTGCTTCCCTTCCGCTTCAAATGCACTCACTCAAATTGACCTTACTTATGTCAGTCAGGCGCATGTCTGCCTCACAGTTCTGTGGTTTTGGGTTTGAATCTCAGACCTCTCTGCTTGTGTGCGTTTTCTCTCGGCGCCTACCACAACTTCAAAAACACGCTCGGTTGAATGAAGACTCGAAATCAAGGGTGCCCAAGTCAGGTCCTCGAGAGCCCCTGTCCAGTCTCCCTGCTCCACCACAGCAGATTCAAATGATGAGAATCGTCATCAGGCTTCGATGTGTGACCTGCAATGCAACTGGGCTGATCACCAGTCCAGGGTGTACACCGCCTCTTGGCTACGTAGTTGGGAGAGCATCTTGCTCACCCGTGACCATCATGACGATAATCGCGGTAGACGGTGATTAAATGGACCTCATTGGCGTAATATTGGAAACAAGAAGAAGCCTCTCACCTTGTTGAACGCGCCTCCGTCTACCTATTCAAAATCAAACAAACCATTGTTATCAGATGTTTACCAATAGGGCTGTTCAAATGATGATGACGAATTGAGGTGGACCTCCTCTTTCACCGCCCATGTTTCAGAATGTCGTTACCCGACCACAACCGTATATGAAAAGTGCTTTCATTTATGCCCTTTCACACTTCTAATCCATGTACGGCTTCGTTTTAATAATGTGGATTTGATAACCAGTAGAATCCATCTTCCAAATAGCGACTTGTAGACTTAGCGTCGCATTTCACATGTCAACAGCCCCACTGAGAGTGGCTTTCCCTCGCCTTGGTCTCACATGGTTTTGCTTCCATAAATGTTCAAATTACCCAATATCTCCCGGAGGAATTAAAGATGAGAGAAAAAGTGCTGTCAGGCTGGCAAAACAAGAATCGGCTGAACTATTTACTGGAGACTTAGCGTAAGGAGTCTGCATTCGACATTGCTGTTAATTCACTACAGTGCATCTTTAAGTTTAACAGTCTTGATGTTTTGTGCAAGGGAACCATAAACGCGAACTGAGACGTGAGAGTTTGTCACCAGATCGACACGGAAATCTTGATCTCGTTGATATTTCGGAACTGTGACAATAACCACATCTTCTGTGGTTTGTCCGTAAAACAAAACGATGTTTCACTAACCGCCCAATGAAACTGACATAAATGGTTTAGTAAAAGGGTTAGTGAAGTCAACCCTCGGTATATCGCGGTTCACCTTTCACGACTTCGCTGTTTCATGGATATTTTATTTATTTATTTATTACAGTGTGTTGTGTTCTGCATTCCGATTGGCTAAGTGACTGAAGACCAATGTCAACAGTCTCCGCGCCTCGCCTACAGCTTGCTAAATTTACGTTTGCAGCTTTTGATCTTTGGTTTCATTCGACAGTACAGGATTGTAGTGTGAAATAATTTTGGAAAAAAAATGAAGCTAACTGTAACTGTCGTGATGCTCAGTTCGTGGTGTCCGCCCTCGGTCGTCATGGTAACGAACTCCTTACTGAGGAGTGAAGCGGGCGGGGTGAGCCGTGGCTCAATTTCATATTCAGGCTGTTGAGCGCCAATGAAGCAATACTTACATTTATGCTGCCGAGTTTGACTATTGTGAAGAACTTTTACGGGCCGTGAAGGATAGTTGACACGCGTCCTGCAAAAAATAAACAAACAAATAAATAAAAAGCCATGACGCTGACGTTCAATAGGGAAGCTTCAGAATTAGGAAAGCGCTATTGTGTCGCTTTTGTTGCACAACTGTATCCAGCAACATTGTTTGCTGGGTGTTTTTATATAACAATAAATGTATTTGTCTTCTGTTGGCTTTGACCCAGGCGGCATTTAACTGACTGTGACCAATCCCTCTGAAGGAACATGCCACAGGCTTCGCGCCGACTGCTTTTGTATTCAAATGAGGAAGTCTAACGCGGAGCATATGTGGCTCGGCGGTAAAGCTCGCTGTCCGTTTTTTTTTTTTTTTAAAGGAAGTCTGCAGATGAAAAGCTCCTGGCGCCCTCCATTACTCCCCTCGCTCCCCTCGGTCCCCTCTCTCATACGCTCCCTTTCTGGGTTGGGGAGAGAAATATGGAAGCTCCCGCTTTGATTCACATGACAAGGTTTTTCCTCTGAGAGACGATTGCGAGCGTGGAAGTTTCACTCGCATGGCTCCAGACGGGATTCTTGGGGTTCCGCCACTGTGGCGTTAGAAAAGAGGAGGAGGGGGGTGGGGGGGGGGGGGCGAGAACACTCAAAACAAAACAAGAAAACAGCCAAATGTCATATTTTTTCTGTTATTTCGCTAATCTCCAAAAAGGCCCGTGGGTTCAACTGTTTCTGGCTCCATCGTTTTTAACCGCCTTTGTTTATTTTCTGGCCATGAAACTAACCACAGGATAACAGTGGAACCGGACATGTTGGGAATCCGTTGTTTGGTCTCGCTGCTTTTTTTTTTTGTTTTTTGTTTTTTTTGCCGCTCGCTTCACAAAGTCTTTCGCCACTCTTTGATGCTCGCTCTTTGGGCCCGGTTGGTTAATCTGTTTCTGATAGACCTCCAGATTACGAGGGCGGGATTACATCCATTCTCCCCAACTCTTCTCAAAAACGTCGTGAGACGTTTTTCATGTTTTGCTCACCATATCGTTGCCAAGCTAAGTAATGACTGTTACTGTTCTATCATCACAATCTAATGGCAGCGCAGGTATCCCCCCCGGGCTTTGTCAAACTACACCTGGAACGCAGAGAAAAATCCTTCTGGTTGCTTTCTGTCAAACAATAAAATCACAAAATTTGGAGGTAAAATGTTTTTCATCAGAAGCTGACTGTTTATCCGTCAACCGTGCAGTTTTTATTGCACTTGTCCCGATTAAAGTCACAGTTGAGTTGGAGCCTTCCCAGCTGACCAAGAGCGCGTAGAGACAATTAACCCACTACATTATTTTTTTTTCTTTTTAAAGTACTTGGAGAAAACGCACATAAGCACAGCCCAAACATGTCAACTGCACAAGCGAAAGGCTAAGATTCGACAGACAGTCGTGCCAACCACTCGGTCACCATGTCAAAAGATTGCCGACAAACGCATCACCGACGCGGACGAGGTGCCGCTCACTTTCAACATCCCGGTGAACCGCGTTGTCGAAAAGAAGGGGACCAGCTCGGTAGCGATACGCACAACGGGGCACAAGTTTGCTGTTGTGCTTGGTTGCCGTAGCAATGGGCAGAAACTGCCCCCCCCCAACCCCCCAAGCTTTCCGGCTGGAGTATGCATTAAGGCAAATCGAAAAGGCTGGGCGGACGAGGAGAAAATGAGAGAGTGGCTCAGTCAGGTGGACGTGAAGAGACCGGATGTTTTTTTTTTTTTTTTTCCCCACGCCTGGATGAGGATTGATCCATAAATAATGTGTATATTGTTAAATGCATAAATACCACCAAACTCAGTTTTGCTCCCGTTGCCTTTTAAAAAAATAATAATAATAAAATACGCGAGAGTGCATTTATGTTATCGTATTATTTTAAGCGAGCATACATTTTACCATAACTGTATCCAATAATGCAGTGCGTCTTGTGTACGTCTTGAATACAGCAATAGCAGCCATAACCGACACTGCGCCTTTTAATCCGGTGCGCCGTATGAGCGGGAAAATACGCTACTTACTTTTCTCAAGGAACAAAGCGACTTCTCGATATGAAGCCTCGTTCATATTTATCATAAGATATTGACGAGCTGTCATCCCGGAGGAATTGGACTGTTGGCCCGATGGGTGATTTAGCGCCGTGCAATTGCATCGGTCCCAGCGGGTTTCTCCGAGATCTTAAGATGCTGCTCTGGCTTCAATTACACATCGCAACCAGATATTCCCGGGATAAGAGCTGAACATTGATTTGCGCCAGGAAAGATTATCTGTTCTATCTGCAGTCATGTCTGCCTCGCAAAACGAACCCATGAGGAGAATTGACTCGAGGACATGGCCAATCATTGACAGTTTAATGCAGTTTTAGCATACGTTTATTGAACGCGAAGACAACCGGCTCCCTCTTTGACGATTATACGGCAGTACAGTTGACGGCGCGACCCAAGGGGGGGGGGGGACATACGGCTGGATCAAATCCGCTGTTGCTCTTATTCTATTTGAAAATAGGGAGCCTGCGGATCAGAAATGAGATAAGTTAACTGCCATCGAGCCAGGCTGTCACACTCCACTGCCACTCCAAGTGACCCCGATGGTCGCTGAGATTAGCGCGCTGTAGCCTGCTCGAAATGTCCACGAGTGCCGCGGTGCCCGGTCTTTTTTTTTTTTTGCATCAGGGACTTGTTTTTGATGTAAAGTAATATTTTCACGGACTAGCAAAGAAACAAAAACATGATTGAAATATTGACCTGACCTTCACCGCCACGCCACCGCAAAGTGAGAATCACCTGTCACGTTAAACCTGTAAGACTGCTGATTTTAGTCTCGTAAATGTAGCTTTTTTTTCTCTTGTAAGTCGTCTCATCCGTCGGCTTTTCTCCCTTTACGAGCTTTGGGCTAAGAGCAAGTTTCAGAGTGGAGTGGGGAAAAAATGTAGGAGTTAAGGTATTGGAATGTCGAAGGCTGCAGCTATCGACTATTTTGGTATTCGAATATCCGACTGAAAAATTCTGTCGAATAATTGGGTATTCGGATTAAAAAGAGAGGGCTCGGTGGTCGAGGCTCCAGCCTACCCCCCCCCCACATTCCAAAAACATTCATGGCAGGCTGATTGAACACTCTAAATTGTCCGTAAGTGTGATTGTGAGTGTGAATGGTTGTTCGTCTCTGTGTGCCCTGCGATTGGCTGGCAACCAGTTAAGGGTGTCGCCCGCCTACTGCCCAAAGACAGCTGGGATAGGCTCCAGCACGCCCCCGGACCTTTGTGAGGTTAAAGCGGATCGGAAAACGGATGGATGGATGGATAAAAAGAAAAATTAGATTTTTTTTTTTGCTCAGTTATGAATACAGAAGATGCAAAACTTCCACTTCATCATGAATGACCAACTGGTGTTCATTTTTTAAAATAATCAACATTTTATACTTGCATTAAAAGCAGCACACGATTTTCCATTCTAGACATATTTTCAAACAAATGTTATCAAACGAATCAACAAACATTTTAAAACCTCAATATGCCCCATTTTTGCTCATCTTAACTTCCCCACCCTCGCCTTCCACCTCGCACCTTTCGCACCACGCAGCCATCCGTCTCCATTCGGAGACAACAGCACAAAGAGGCACTTGTGCTGCGCTCGCTCGGAATCATTTGTCAGTTGCGCAACAGCGAAGCGCTCCAGCCGCTCGGTGGCACACCAGCGACCACGAAAACAACTGTTGGTTTAAGCGACGATGGCAGGCGGGACCGCTCGTGTACATACAAGTCCGCCTGCCAGTGATCTCATCCCCGGCGCGCATTCCTCGCACGGCTCTCGTTTTCCCACCAAATGCCTTTTTCTCTTCTTTCTCTTTTTCAGCCAAAACTGAGCTGGAAACGCAGGAGAAACAACTGGCAGACACGCAAAACACGTAAGCCCTTGATCTTTCTTTCAGGATTAGTCTCGAAGCTTCTTCACCTTCTCTCCGGTCGGTGATTCCTCTTATTCCATTTCGCGGGTTACATAAGGCGTGCTCTTGTGCGTCAAAGCCCTGATTTGTGAGTTTGGAAGTAAAGGCAACACGGGAAGATAAATCCAACAAAGCCTTCAATGCCATATTCACAGAGGAATATAATCTTGCCGCTTTGTCAATATTTAGGGCTTCTCGTTCCTTCGGTTATGAGGAAGGTGCAGGCCATGGTTCCGGGGGGGCCTCAGTAGACGGGAGCCTATTCCACACACCCCCGCGCACCCCCACGTGCGGTGTCTGCGTTGTTTATCTAAGCGAAGCGAGAGTAGACAGCCTTGGCTCCAGGTTTCTGTTACGGCTGGTGAGGAATGCGTTCCTACAGCGCACTCCAAACAAAGAGAGCCCAACCTGCCCACTGTATTGATCCACTGCAAACGGGCTCCCTGTTCAACACCTTGACATGCGTCGTCGCGCGGCACCAGCGATTCTGATGGATCGTTGGTGCGTGGCCCTCCCTGCCTTTACGCCCTAAACACGTGTCCACCAAGGTTCAAGATTTTAAGGTTTCTCTTTATTTGATACTAAATCGGCTTCAACATTTTTGTTTTTTTTCCGCAATTTGGATACCATTGATATTTTCAGTCTTCATTTTTACATACACACTGGCGAATGGAACGAAAACAGAATGAATGACTGCCGGTTAGCATGTCTTCCTCACAGTCAGGAGGTTCTGGGTTCGAATGGTTGTATGTGAATGACTGACCGGCGAGGGTGTCCTCTGCATCTCGCCCAAAGTCAGCTAGGAAAGGCTTGCAGGACAGGCACCACGGAATAATGGATGGATAGATTGCTGACTTTCGCGAGGGTGTCCTCTGCATCTCGCCCAAAGTCAGCTCGGAAAGGCTTGCAGGACAGGCACCACGAAATAATGGATGGATGGATAGATTGATGACTTTTTGCTACCGGGTTAGCATAGCTAAGCGATACACTACATCGCGTTCTGGCTTAAATCCAAATGTCTTAAGTCTGTTGTCTGAATTCACTGTTTTGTTTCGAAAAAACATCAAATTCCAAGATAAGCGTTTGGATTGCGCATATTTGCTTTGACACCGCCAATTTTTTTTTTTTTTGCAATAACTGACGTTGTTTTATCTCATGCTGTAATAGTTTTGTCTGGATCTTCCCGTTTTCTTTTTTTTTTTTGTCCTCCTCCTCCTTTAGCTTCTTAGAGCTCAGCACATCCTTCTCGGTCAAACCCAAACCGGGAGAAAAGGAGGCGTCACCCAACACTCTTTTCGGCCTTTGGCACGAGTTTTCCACGGATTTTAAAGAACAGTGGAAGAAGCAGAACAAGCTGATGCTAAAGGAACGGTGAGTTACGCAGGCCCTGGATTAGAGCGCTAGAATGTTGATGAATAGACTGCTTGTTTGCTAGCTTGCTAGCTATGTGGTCAGATAGAGTCAACGTAGCTGTATAAGCTTTGTGAAATGTACCAAAGTTAGCTTAGCTTAGGTTTTTTTTTTTCCTGTTAGCTAGCTATAAGAAAAATACATACATTTCTAGCTAGCTAGTTAGCTACCAAAATAGTCAAATAGGCTCTATTTCCAATTGGTAGATGGGGAATTAATTTGTCACGGCAGCATTAGCAACCCACAAACACTCACATTCATAAGAAACTACTAAACTAAAAACTAATTGTCGCATTGAGGAACTATTCCAAGAAATGTAAATATAATCTAAGCAAGAAAAACAATTACGCAAAACTAAGCAAAAAGAAAAAAAGAAGCTCTTGCTTATTGGTGTGTTTTTTTCCCCTCCCTACCATAGTGAAAAGAAATTCACTTCCAAATCTGAAGCCAGCTAATGGCTAATGTTAGCTACTCCCATCTGGAGATAGTGTGATAAGGTGTGTGTGGGGTGTTCTAATTTCCTCCCTCTCGTAGATTCAGTGGCACGGTTTCTTTTGAGCTGATTGTACTACAGAATCTTTATTCTTGCAGTTTTGCCACGGTCTTATTCTTGTACAAAGTTTGTACGCTGTTCTTGACTTTTTCCTCTCATATCGCAACGTTGCTCTGGGATAGTATTGTTTTTCCCTAAATATTATTACTTTACATGAGTATTGTATATGGTGAATTCTTGAAATGCTTTTTTTTTTTCCCCCCTCATATTTTGACCCTATCTATTTTTGCTGAATGTGAGCATTTTTGGAAAGTGTCAAATCAAATCCTGCTGTTTCGTTTTGCTGTTGGAAAGGTAAACTCCCAACTCTTGAACAAGTTCAAGTGTGTCGCGCTCACTCTGTAGATCCTATCGCGGTCATTCGGATTCCTCGGCCCCTGTAATGAAAAGAACGCACGCAGCATCCACTTGGCTTCCAGTGCTGTGATAGATACACCGATTACAATGCAGGACAACAGAAAGCAAATTGGTCCATTATGCCACATGAAGATCACATCGAGATATTCGTCCAAAGGCCCCGAGTGAGAGGCTGGCAGGAAAGCATACAAACAGAATGGGAAATCGTTAACCCTTTGACCTTTGGCCCCAAGCTATCATGCGGCTTTCGCTGTGCGATGGCGGTTGCGCAGTTAAAGATTGTAATCTTCCCTCACGCGGTGCTGGCACTGACGGGTCAAGTTATCGCTGCCCTCTTCTTTGAGCGAACAAGCCAACTCGTGAAAATGCTCAACCACTTCCGAAGCTGAATTTTTGTTTGGGTTGAAGTGATCATCGCTCAACAGGTCATAGTCATGTTTTTTTTTTTTTTTTTTGTGAACAGAACACAGGTCACAGTTTTATGAGGATCGTGTAAGTTTTGGGAGATCGTAACTAGGGCTGAGATGTCGAGAATGGACAAAAATGTGATCATCTTATGACAATCATTTTCTTGACTTTTGATTTACGCTACTTTTTTTCTTTCTATTTTGTTGAACAACAGGGTACATTGTGGCTGATTTTCAAATCTTTTAATACGGAACTTTATATGCTAAATTGGATCGTGATGACTTTATTCTTGGAAAATAAAGCCATGGATTCTTTATTATGTACTTTTTTCTCTTAGAATTACTGACTTTGTTTTGGGAAAATTCTGACTGGATTTCAAAGGCAAATTTTTTTTCCCTCAGAAATTTTTGTCTTAATTTTGGCAAAATATGAAGAAAAAATGTAAGTTTTCCCCTATTAGTATTTTTTTTTTTTTTTTGTGACCCAATAACACATTCCGATTTCGTAGTTCACAGACACCCAAACCAAGTTAATAAATAATACAGAACGGTGTTTCTGTTCTGTATTACGTATTTTAACACGTAACAAATTCCAAAGCGTGCGGGAAGAATAATGTTTCTGTCTCTATATTTTGTGCCTTGCGTTTTAGGCTGAAGATGGCGGAGGAGTGTTTCAAACAGGCCAAGGAGAAAGCATCCTACAACGTCAAACCCAAACACGCGACTGGAATAGTACGTCGTCCTTTTTCTTCGTCTGAGTTCTGCCGGTCTACTCTGCTTTATCTCAAGTAGTCTCGGGAAAAACAACCCCCCCCAAAATAAAAACATCTTTTCTCTGTTCCGCAGAAAGCGAAGCTGGGCCAGAAGATGTAAAGCAGAGAAGGGTAATCTCCGAGGCTACTGCGAAAGTACAATCGGACGTGACGCATCAGTCATTTTTACTCCAAAGTATTCTTTTTTTTAAGAAATCAATTTAATACCATCGCAAGTTGGCCCATTTTAAACGTATCCAGCGTGGAATGCTCATCCCGCTTCTGGCAGCACTTATTGAGTTATTGCTTGCAAAAGACAAACTCGACCCTCGGGGATTTGAGCCTGGATGCCAGAAAATGCTCGGCGCAAATTCATAGCAACACTGTATCCGTGCGTTGGATTTTTTTTTTTTTTTGAAGCCATATGTAGAGGATCTTTGTTTTTCCCCGAGTGCAATATCTCCGTCTACTTTCCGGACAAAGCGTTTTACAAGATAGATAACCCTGACAAAGTGCCTTATCGCACACGAGAGTTGACAAATGAGTGCTGGACAACGTGGATTTTAGAAACGTGTCATTTGTAATTCGATATTTGCATTGAAAAGAAAAAGGGCAAAAAACGTGGCTTTACTTTTTGGGTAGCCGCATTTTTCGCCCCTCCTTTGCTGCATTTGCTCATCCTCGAAAGGTCACCCCCCCCCCGCCCCCCTCTTCTTATAAAAGCGATCGTGATGTAATGTCATCAAGCTAAAATCGTTCGCTTTTCTTTTAATTCTTATGCAGGCCATTTTGTTGTTTTGTCATCTTCCTCTCATCCACTAAGGTGCTTACGGAGCAACAAGATCACATGACATGTTTTAGATGGGATACCTTTTGACCCTGAAAAAGATATCGATATATAGATATATATTTATTGAATAAAATAATTTACATTCATTTTACATTTTTGGTGGGTCTTTCCTGCTCCTGTTTGTCAGCGGCTGTGCAACCAAATAATAAAATAGGATTTATATGAAATAGATTTAATATATTTTCACATATGCACACTTACATAACATGTTTATATTGGATGATATATTGCATTGCACTTGAAATACACATGCAGCAGTACAGCCTGTTCTCACATGAATTTTGTACAAGAACAAATGCGTTTTTCTCGATAGAAAATGGGCATTTGGGGATTTCTCGGGGGGCGGGGGGTTGACTTTGAAACATTTTCATTGATGTTAATGCAGAAATTTACCAAAGAGTGGGTGACGCATCATAGCATGTCCACCATATTTGTAGTCCATCTGAGTTTTTGGATGAGTTCCTCCTAAATTCTTGTGAGAACATGTTGAGCAGTATTGTGGGGTGTTTTTGTTGTTCTTTTTGTAGGATATATGTGTGTGTGTGTGTGTGTGTGTGTGTGTGTGTGTGTGTGTGTGTGTGTGTGTGTGTGTGTGTGTGTGTGTCCAAACAGGCAAAAGTCTTTATTGCGTTGCCTTTAGACAACCGATTGTGCATCGCTAAGAACACTGAATGGATTTAAGAGAACGAGACGGATTTTGATCATCTCCTACCGGTAAACACCCTTTCACAGTTTGGGTCCAGTAAGTCATTTAGCTTTTGGACTCTTTCCCCTGGCAACAAAGGAAAATATCAGGCCCACATCAAAACGTAACAGTCTCTTAACACGTCCTCGAGTCTGTGATTGAATCAGTGTCTTCTCCTTCTGCGTTTCATTAAGTTCCAAGCAAAGAGAGGGGCGCTTTTTTTGGAGGGGTGGCCGGGAGGGGGGCATCATTTGCGAGTTTTCGCCAAGGGTCTTCACAGCTTTCCGTGGCCGCTCACGTCCACCGACATGCAGCGACACTGTTTGACCCTCTGCACTTTGCGGTGCCGGAAAGGGGGCTGCAGGTCGGGGCAATCCAGCTGCACGGTGAGCTGCGTGACGCGGTGCGGCCGGCAGAAGGAGCACGACTGAAAGGGCTCCTGGGCCTTATTGTGGCCTTTCCTTCCTTGTCCTCGATTGTGGCTGGGCCCCATGTGCCGGGGGATGTAGAAGGAGTTGCACTGGCCGTAGCAGAAGCGGTTGACCACCGTGCGGCTCCGGCAGCCTTCCTCGCTGATGGTCTGGCGCAGGGGTTGGGTCTTGCACCAGTCCCTGCGCAGGTAGCGCCGCTCGGTCACCACCAAGGCCTCGCGGCTGGACGACAGCACCTCGGGCTTGGGCTGCAGGAGCTGCTGGTGACGCTCGGAGGACAGGTTGGCTTTGGTCTTGTACGGCGACGGGATGTAGCCCTGCGGCCGGGACTTTTTGCTTTCTGCCGTGATGCAGAGCGCTCCAGCTAATATGACCGCGATGGTTATTCTCCACAGCATTCTAAAATCGGACAGAGACGAACGAGTGTGCGTTAGGAACAAAATGCAAAACATCTGTTGTCGCATGATCAGAAAAGATTCATCCCGCCCGCTCACGCTTACCACCTTTTACGTTCTGGTCTTGCTGAAATGAATTTGTCAGCATCGGCTTGTCGTTACTTCTGCAGTCAATCGCCGCCTATTTGTGGTCCGCTCATCACAAACTCGGCTATTCATCTCACCATAAGCTAAAATGGATTGCCCGTGCAGAGATATGATTTAAGTATCTACGTTGACGAACTTCTCTCCAAAAAGTTTAGGACTGATGTCATGAAAGATTTCAAAGCCAAGCGACAAGTTTCCCCTTCGGTGTGGGCCAGACCGCCAAGCAACAAGACCCAGCGGGGTTTGATTGGTTCACTGTGTGACAAGCGGCAAGTTGTGCGAGTGCGACTCGTGGCTGCTTCACCGCGACGATGGCTTGAGCATCTGACACTTCCTGGCTATCCCTCCTCACCCAGCTGGGCTTTATGTGATACATTTTTCCCCCCCTCAGCCCCAACCTCAAGGGAGTCATCAGGGGGAACCGTTTGGAATATGTGGATGACTTCAACTTGGCCGATACGACAGAGCTCCAGTGGATGCTTGAAGAATCCTTCCAGAAGTGGACATCAGGAATATTATTTTGACGGGAAAAACTTGGTTTGTACTTTGGATTTGAAATATGTCTTTTGTGACACCAGTCCAGGAACTTTTCTCACACACCTTGTACGCGTGTATCTCCACTTGTATACCCCATCAATAGTCGATACAATCCGGTCCATAAATCTTTTCCGCCCATAAAATTTTCCCTTCCGTTCTGCTGCTGCCTCATGCGGCAACAAGGAGACCCAGCTAGCTCGCTAGTTTAGAATGCGGCATCTGGCGAGGCAAGACTATTTACAGCACCAACAGGCGCAAATACCAACCAGGATTGGACCTTTGACCACAGTGTAACATGGGGTTCTACTGAAGGGAAGTCATTTTCAACTAAAAAGAAAAACGTTTTTCTTACTTAGACGCGGAAGTTCGAGTTTGAACTTGCAGTACCAGCCAGACTATGAAAAAAAGCAAGTATGTGAAAGTTTTTTTTTGTGTGTGTGTGTGTGTGGGGGGGGGGGGGTTCATTGTTCATTCTAAACTGTTAATACAGGCAATTTGAAAGATTTTTGTGGGAGCCCTCAGTTTCTTGTGTTTTTGCTTTTTGCAGCAGGACTTGATCCCAATCTCCCACAAATAGTTGGGGTTCCCTGTATTGAGGTTTTTTTTTCTGTTATGCAACCGTTCACAAAATAAACAAAGCCCTCCAATCAAATGATGCCCTTACACACACATAACGAGAAGGGGAAGTTGATTTTTGGTCGAGTCGCCGGGCAAAATAATTGGTAATAATTTGTTTGCTTTAGTCATGAACTATGCCGCAAATATGTAAACCGGCATTGGACAGGCCCATCTGCATGCCATTAGGGGAGGAAGACTGGGACCCCCATTGCACCCCCCCCAACCCTCCCAGGCAAGTACCCAGTTCTCATTTTATTCTCTTTGCTGATATACTCTTGTTTGAAATCTGCACTGAGAATGACCTGCCGCCTCTGCGATTGTCTTCTGTATCGTCCTCACGTCATAAAGGGAGAATTGATCCCTCGTCTGCCAGCGTGCACGCTGTCAGTGTTTTGCGCCAGCACATTTTTGACCATCACTCAAGCATCTTTTGAACAGATGTTCCTGAAAAGGACCAACAAAGAACCAAAGCGCCTCAAGGCCATCGTGCGCTTCGATTGAGTCTTCTTTTGCCCAGCAAACGGCTCCGACTTCCTCTCTGCGACCTGCGACTCACCCTGACCTGGAACAAATGACTTCACGGTAATCCGCTTTGGGTTTCGACTCTTTGTGGTGCTGCTTTGCGATCCCGATGTCAAGGCGGCCGTGTCGTCGAGCGATCGCTTCTCAGCGACATTGGTTTTCGTGTTCAACGTCGGCAGCCATTTGTCCCTTCTGCTTCGATTCTTGCGCATTTTTTTTTTTTTTTTTTTGCCTTTATCGTACAGTGGTCATAAAGGTAATAAAAGTACTTGGTAGTTATTATTTTTAAGGGTAATGTAAGATGAGTTTGAAATGAAAGCGTTTAGGGGCTCTAGTTTGTGGTATAGTCGTCATTAGGAATTTGGAGGGAAACATTCAAGTCAGAGCGGCCCGGTGGGCCAGTGGTTAGCACGTCGACCTCACAGTGCACAGGTACCGGGTTCAATCCCAGTACTGGCCTCCCCGGTGTGGAGTTTGCATGTACTCCCCGGGCCTGCGTGGGTTTTCTCCGGGTATTCCGGTTTCCAAAAACATGCATGACAGGCAGATTGAACACTCCAAATTTTCCTGAGGTGTGAGTGTGAGCGCAGATGGTTGTTCGTCTCTGTGTGCCCTGCGATTGGCTGGCAACCGGTTCAGGATGTCGCCCGTCTCCTGCCCGAAGATGGCTGGGAGAGACTGCAGCACCCACCCCCCCCGCGACCCTTGTGAGTATAAAGCGGATCGGAAAATGAAGGAATGAATGAACATCAGGTCAGGCATTTCGAGTTTAAAATCTGATGTTTCTACGGTACCGTGTGAGCCTGCAAAGATAGTTAGAGCTCAAACCAAAGCTTGTGCTCCTTGCTTCCAACACCGAGCGCGTCTCCCTCCTCCAATGCACCTGATCATTCAAACAATCAGGATCGTTATCCGGCTTCTCAGAGCTTGCGGATGATCTGATCATTCAAATCAGGTGTGCTGGAGGAGGGAACTATCGAAAACATGTTGGATCGGAGCCCTCGAGGACCTTCTCACTTCTGACTTCTGACTCTCATCCGTGCAGCTTTTTAGCCATTATCCGGCCTGCGCTCAACCTTTTCGGTGAACTGTGTTTGTTGGACTTCGTAAGAGGAAACCCCGTTAGCAGGAATGATTCTCCGTGAGCTGTCGGGATGGCATGCAAAACGCCGCGGGTTCCAAACCAGAATTTAGCAATGCTAACCGCTCAACCACCGTGTTCCCCTCCCTTCAAACTCCCCAAAAGCCTCGGAGTTTCCAAAGCGATGATCGGGCCGACCGTGTACGCAGGAGATGACAGACGGCCCCTGGAGTCTGCAGCCCAGCTTCCTGTCTCCACCCCCCCAGCCCCCCCCCCAAAAAAAACGGGTCTGATAGTGCCAGTCCTGACAAGCGCTCCTCATCAATCCTGCGGTTGGACAGTCTGAGGCTTCGCTTGAGGGATTTGAGGCTTTGCAAAGGGAGGGGGGCTGTTGAGGTGTGGCGATTAGTGGTCTGAGTATGGAGACAGTAGGAAGGGGGACGGAGAGGTCTTGAGGTTTGGGGTATCTCCCCACAACTTTGTGTTTTTAATTTTTGCCCCCTCCTCTGACATTCCCCTCCTCTGTCACTCCGCCTGACGCTCCCACAAAGCATCCCAGGGTCCCGCCGGCGGAAGGAGACTGTGGTCGAAAAACCCGAGCGTAGCCGGGCTCTCCGTCTGCTTCAGACTAATATCGCCCACGTAAACATCTCCGCGACTGCAGCGCGACCGCAAATTCTTTGGGGGACATGCTTCACTGAAGTGTGGCAGACCTTGCTTCCAAAATTCAGGCCTCTAATGAAATTACAAATACCAGAACCAAATACCAGAGAAAGAACAGCCATTAGGCTTTGCTGCGTTTTATTTTCCACCGCAGCACTTGAAATAGCATCGGCGTGCGCTAATGGCTCCCCTTTCAAAAGCCCGGGCGAGATCTTTTCAAAAGGCGCTGTCATAAACGGCGTTGTCGCGACCCGTCTGCAAAGGAAACCTAAAACAAACAGAACCTGATGTCTCAATTATCGCAGCGCCTCAAACACACGCTGCAAAGTGTGTTCAATTATCGGAGAGCCGCGTCGAACTGGCGCTCGCACGCGTGACCGCACTCGCGCGCGGTAGAAACCAATGTTCTTCTTTCGCTTCGACAAAGAGGAAGCGTGTCGTGATCTGCGTTTGGCGGATTTGGCCAAACTTCCCTCGGCTGTTGGCCCATAAACGTTTGGGATGGATGGATGAATGTTTTGGGGTTTTTTTTTCCGAGGAAGAGAGAGGTGGGGTCCGCTCGGCTGTGTCAATGTGTCAGAACGCTCGCGTCGCCGGGAGGTTGCTCCAGGCGGTTTGGGCAGCCCGTTTGTCACCACAATCCATCTTGATAATGACTCGCAGATATTGAGCTTTTTCCCCCTGTAAAGTACCGACTTGAGCGAGCGAGAAAACGCCTCCGCCTCAGAGGCCAAATGGAACGTTTACGAGTGAATGACGGCCAATTAGAGATACTTCTCGGTTTCGAGTGTTCAATCAAGACGGGGGCCACTTAAATGACGCTTTTGAAGCTCGCTTTATGTTGGCTTTTGTCCAAAAGCCACAAACGTAAACGTTCCCCGATTTGATTGCGTTTAATGTCATTTCATTGATTAAGCTAATTACTCAATCAATGCCTGCTTGATTCATTTGGACAGTTTGGACGGCGGCGTCTGGCTCGGTCGGAACAGTTTGCAGCCCGATGCGCACGCATGAAAACGGATGCTTGGATGAGATCGATGTAGAAGAATTTGCCGGCACTCACCTTGAACCTGTGCGATGAAAGTTGCCACTAGTGTGCACCACTAGTGTGCGCCTATCAGTTTCGTATCCAGTTGACATTAAATTTGAATCGAATAGGCGAAAATAGCCAGTTTGGGGCATGAAATGAGCGCAACGACAAAAACTAAAATATTTCGCAATTTATCTTTGCTCACCTATCGAGTGCTTCACCCCCCAAAAAAAACGGGTCTGATAGTGCCAGTCCTGACAAGCGCTCCTCATCAATCCTGCGGTTGGACAGTCTGAGGCTTCGCTTGAGGGATTTGAGGCTTTGCAAAGGGAGGGGGGCTGTTGAGGTGTGGCGATTAGTGGTCTGAGTATGGAGACAGTAGGAAGGGGGACGGAGAGGTCTTGAGGTTTGGGGTATCTCCCCACAACTTTGTGTTTTTAATTTTTGCCCCCTCCTCTGACATTCCCCTACTCTGTCACTCCGCCTGACGCTCGCACTAATCATTCCAGGGTCCCGCCGGCGGAAGGAGACTGTGGTCGAAAAACCCGAGCGTAGCCGAGCTCTCCGTCTGCTTCAGACTAATATCGCCCACGTAAACATCTCCGCGACTGCAGCGCGACCGCAAATTCTTTGGGGGACATGCTTCACTGAAGTGTGGCAGACCTTGCTTCCAAAATTCAGGCCTCTAATGAAATTACAAATACCAGAACCAAATACCAGAGAAAGAACAGCCATTAGGCTTTGCTGCGTTTTATTTTCCACCGCGGCACTTGAAATAGCATCGGCGTGCGCTAATGGCTCCCCTTTCAAAAGCCCGGGCGAGATCTTTTCAAAAGGCGCTGTCATAAACGGCGTTGTCGCGACCCGTCTGCAAAGGAAACCTAAAACAAACAGAACCTGATGTCTCAATTATCGCAGCGCCTCAAACACACGCTGCAAAGTGTGTTCAATTATCGGAGAGCCGCGTCGAACTGGCGCTCGCACGCGTGACCGCACTCGCGCGCGGTAGAAACCAATGTTCTTCTTTCGCTTCGACAAAGAGGAAGCGTGTCGTGATCTGCGTTTGGCGGATTTGGCCAAACTTCCCTCGGCTGTTGGCCCATAAACGTTTGGGATGGATGGATGAATGTTTTGGGGTTTTTTTTTCCGAGGAAGAGAGAGGTGGGGTCCGCTCGGCTGTGTCAATGTGTCAGAACGCTCGCGTCGCCGGGAGGTTGCTCCAGGCGGTTTGGGCAGCCCGTTTGTCACCACAATCCATCTTGATAATGACTCGCAGATATTGAGCTTTTTCCCCCTGTAAAGTACCGACTTGAGCGAGCGAGAAAACGCCTCCGCCTCAGAGGCCAAATGGAACGTTTACGAGTGAATGACGGCCAATTAGAGATACTTCTCGGTTTCGAGTGTTCAATCAAGACGGGGGCCACTTAAATGACGCTTTTGAAGCTCGCTTTATGTTGGCTTTTGTCCAAAAGCCACAAACGTAAACGTTCCCCGATTTGATTGCGTTTAATGTCATTTCATTGATTAAGCTAATTACTCAATCAATGCCTGCTTGATTCATTTGGACAGTTTGGACGGTGGCGTCTGGCTCGGTCGGAACAGTTTGCAGCCCGATGCGCACGCATGAAAACGGATGCTTGGATGAGATCGATGTAGAAGAATTTGCCGGCACTCACCTTGAACCTGTGCGATGAAAGTTGCCACTAGTGTGCACCACTAGTGTGCGCCTATCAGTTTCGTATCCAGTTGACATTAAATTTGAATCGAATAGGCGAAAATAGCCAGTTTGGGGCATGAAATGAGCGCAACGACAAAAACTAAAATATTTCGCAATTTATCTTTGCTCACCTATCGAGTGCTTCAAAAAGTGATTTTGGTGGACACCCAGAAATGGCAAAAATAACCCTAAAATGTTTGCTTTAAACCAAAATGGCACGCTCCCTGTGTCTTTTCAGTTATGCGTTTTTGAGAAAATTTTTTTTTTTTTTGTGGGGCTACCGATGATGGATTTGCCTCACAGATTTCATGTGGCTAATTTCAAGGCTAGCTTCAGGGGTTGACTTTTCCAAAAACAAATTCCACCGGGCACTACCAAGCCCTTTTTTGGGGGGTCTTAAAAAGTCTGCTTTTCAACCAAAATGGCAGACTTGCTGTTTCTTTTCAGTTATGCGTTCTTGATGGACCTGCTAACGGCTAATTTAAACTAGCAACAGGGACTGAGTTTTCCAAAAATCATCCCCACCAGGAAGCACCAAGCCCACTTTTTGGGTCCTATGTTTGCTTTTAAACCAAAATGGTAAACTTCTTGTGTCTTTTTGGTGGCTCTACCCATGATTGACACGCCTCCCAAATTTCATGTTGCTCCGCGAAACAGGCTTCAGGAGCTGAATTTTCCCAAAACGCAGCAATTTCAAGGTCTTTGAGGGCCTCGCTTCACCTCACGCGTGTCAAAGCTTCCATCAAACGGCAGTTTGAAAGTCTTTATCGTTTCGTAAAAGGACTCGTGTGCCGCCTAAGAAAGCGTAATGTGTCAGCGCGGCGGCTAAATCCTCTTTTATCGTCGGCGCAGACCGTACAAGGCGGTGCAGTCGCCGCAGCGGTAAGACGGATCAGAAGGCGCGACTCTCCGAGCGTTCGCCGCACGCACGAATGGAGCAAGACGCGAGCGGAAAACACGGCGCGAACCGTTCCGCGTTTCGCTCCTAATCTCACCGAGGCGTACTGTCATCGCAACCTGGCAACGCTAATTCCCAGCGATCTGCGGCCACTAATGACTGTTATTTTACAGGACGCTTTTATGCAAGGTACCTTCAAGTTGGGAGATTTGGACTCTGGGTGGGCCGCCGGTGGGAGTCAAACAGCCCACGTTGGCTTCCTCAAGAAGTACAGATGCTCCGATTACACGCTGCTTTGGAGTTATGTCCTGCTCACTGGAAGCAGGTCTGACATTGAATTTCAGATTGGGTCCCCCACAGTTTAGGGCTAAAATTTCACTACCTCTGCAACGTTGTTCGCTTCTAAAAGTCATCTGTAAAATGTTTCACCTTACAGAAAATCCGGGCGCATCCATTTCTGTAGAAAAATAGTTGAAGTGGCGACTTGGTAAGAAATGGACTAATCCATTTCTTGTTTTGTTTTTGTTTTTGTCTAATTGCAGTGGCGTCCAAATGGAGGGGCGGTGG
>NW_017842054.1:2689663-2700629 GCF_001891065.2 Hippocampus comes | reverse complement strand
GAGGGGGCCCCAGGCATCCACCCGAGTGGGCGGGGGGGGCATTCACAACACTCCCCCGGCACCCGATGCAAACAAACAGAAAAGTACTCCAGCTTCCTTATTCAGATTCTGAAATCAGTTTACTCTCAAAGAAATACAGAAATCTGGACTCTGGAAATGTCTTTTTCCATCCAAGTTTAAAAAAATAACGGAGGGGGCCCCAGGCATCCACCCGAGTGGGCGGGGGGGGCATTCACAACACTCCCCCGGCACCCGATGCAAACAAACAGAAAATTACTCCAGCTTCCTTATTCAGATTCTGAAATCAGTTTACTCTCAAAGAAATACAGAAATCTGGACTCTGGAAATGTCTTTTTCCATCCAAGTTTAAAAAAATAATCTCAGTTTTGTTTTGTTTTTTTTTCTAAATAAATGACTTTTCCTTATCATTCCATTTCAGAATCTCCACCCGATTTTTCCCATTAAAAACGGCCATTTTCTGCATCAAATCTCAAGTTAACATCACAGACTCGAATTTGACGACCGCTGAATGGATCCGTCTGCCTATTATTTCATCTCTAATTTAACCGAAATCACGATTGGTGGCTGCCTTTGATGCTTTCAAGCGCTGAAGCATGTGTAAAGTGAGCGGTACCTCTCAGCGTCGCAGGAAGGTGTCAAGGATGCAGTCTGCGCAGGTCATTCCACCTTCAGTGGTCCTCGTGTCCGCTTCCAGACTCCGGTTTCCATGACGACAAAGTCCGTAAGGATCCCCAAGGCTTGGTCTCTCTCTCATACACACGCACACCCTCTTCTTGGAGGGTCAAATTCTTGAAAACAATGAGGAGTCAGTCATATTGTGGTCATCTCTTGGGTCGGTGTGCTGATGTCTCCTGGATGAAGGTTCAAGAGAGCGGCTCCAGCTCTTGCAGTCAAACCATCTTACAGATCTCAGTGTGAGGGTGTGTCGTGAGACTGTGAGAGTGTTCCACTGACTGTAAATCCTTTCGACTTACTTTGAATCACCACCAGCCCCTTCCCTCCTCACGAATGGGAGGCTTTTTTCCTATTGGCCCTGCTCATTGTGTGATTCAAACAGCCTTCACTCCTTCTTTTATTTGTGTGCGTGGGTGACTCATGGTACTTGCCCCTGATAAAGGATGACAGCTTTTAATCACAATCTTTTTTTTTTTTTTCTTGAGCCACGCTTTAGTTGTGTATGTCGTCTAGATGATGCGTCATAGTTTGACTCTTGTCGCCGGAAGATATTATACGGAGCTTAAATGTTAAAATGTGTGTGAAGCACTCAACTGTATTTATAGAGCACTTTAGAATAACCACCGCTGTGTACAAAGTGCTGTACATGGAGCAAAAATAATGAATACAACAAACAATAAAGACCATGGAAATTTCAAAAACAGTAAAGCTAAAAAACAAGTCTCATGCTGAGTCAAAAGCCAATGAATCAAAATGAGTGTTAAGACGAAATGTACAGGGAACCAGTGACGGGATGCCAGAGTAGGAGTGATGTGCTCCCTCTTACGAGTACCAGTCAAGAGGCGAGCAGCAGCAGTCTGGACCAACTGGAGACACTTCATGGAGGATTGGCTGACTCCAAAGTAAAATATTAACTGATTGTATGACTGAGAACATGTCATTTTTCAAGATGGAAAGCACCACCACTGAAAGAAAGACAAAATAATTATGTGTGGATAAGACTTTTAAAAATCTCTTGAAAATGTGAAAATGAAGAAGGGGGACGGAAAACAAAATGGGAAAATATTAAGTGACTGGAAAAAAAGAAGAAAAAATAAACACAGCAAAAAAAAAAAACCTGGGGAAAAGATAATCCGTGAAAAATGTGAATAGAAGAAAAGTGAATAAAGGCAAACCAGGAAACCAAAAACAAAATAAAAAAGGAGTAAAGCATGTAAACAAAATACACACTATAGTTCAAATATAAAAAAAAGAAAAAAATACAATGAAGAAACTCGAAACAAGAAAAACTGGAAAAGGGGATTTTTTTTAATGCTCAAAAAAATGAGCAAAACAAAAATAAATTATGGGCAAAATGTGAAAAAGAAAAAAGAAACAAGCCACTCTGGAAATGGAAAAAGACCCCCCCAGGTCTGGATTTTTTTGAGTCAAATTAAGAAGAAAAAAACAGATTAAAAAGGATACAAAAACAATACTGAGTGAAAATATTTGCATGACTAATCTTGCTCAGACATTCCACTGTCGTGCCTTGAGAAGCCCTCCTCTTCCTTTCATCCTTCCATTTTCTTTCTTCACTTCTGTGGGAAATAACCTAGCCCCCTCTAGTGGTTGAAAGCCCATCCTGCACGATGGCCGATTGAGGAGCACCCCCCCCACACACACACACACGAGCCACAGGAACAGACAGAGGGCCAACTTTAATCATACAAGTAAGTCAAAGTGTCTTTAAATATGGTATAAAAATAAACGCAGAGAGGGGAAGAAAAATGTAGTTATGTTTTACACAAGACAGCAGACAAAGTATCCTCCTCTAGTTTTGGATGTAAACTTTTACAAGTGCAGTGGAAACCAATTATGTGCCGATTATTGGAGTGCAATAAAAGAATGCAAAGAAGAAATAAATAAATTCACAATAAACAATCATAGTAATATAGGTGTGTGTGTGTGGATAGATATATATTATATATTCATTCTGCACAACAATTTTCCCATAGCGTGACAAAGTCTCTCTGACGTCATCGTCACGTGAAGCAATGACATTGGCTAGATTTATCATTTGAAACGGATTTATTTTCTATGTGTGTGTTAATTTGACTTTATTTTCCCTTTTTCCTCGCTCTGACATCATTTGTTATCGTCGGAAGTGAAAAAGGAAGGCCTCCGATCCAGCAGGGAGGATTGAAAGCACCGGAACAAAACCGGATTTGGCCTTTTTTTTTTTTTTTTTTGAAACTTTGCTTTATTTTTGATATTTTTGCATCTCACTAAGTTTGTCAATGTTCTCCCCAGTCCCGCGATGCCTCTTGTTTTTCTTTTTCCTTTCTAATGTCAGTGACTGTAAGAGGAGGAGGAGAGAACGGGAGGAGCATTCCGCTGCTCTCGGTGGACGTGCAACGGCTGGAGGACGACAGACGAACAGATCGGGCCTGGCTCGCTCGTCGCCCGGGCAGGGCCGAGAGACGACGACGACGATGATGGAGAGATGACATGGCTGCTCTCCATGTCCCAGAGAGGGAGAGAGATGGCATTGATTTTTTTTTTCATTCTTTTTTTTTTTTTTTAAGCATGATGGCACACGACTGGTCCGTCGCTTGGATCCTGGCGGTCCTCCCCTACGGTGGAAAGAGACACAAATACGTGGGAGGGGGAATAAAAATCACATTTCATTCCTTGGCAGCAATGAGTCTCAAAGTGTGGCTCATGGGCTCCTAGTGGAATACGAAAGAATCTCTGAATGAAATACAAGTAAAATACGTTCAAACGTTCTTGTTGGCTAAATGCTACATGCTAACGTAATGGTACAGGAATTGACTCGCATATGTGCAGGTCAATACCCCAAGGCATTATGGGAAAATTACATTTAGCCAACATGTATTAGTATTTGCCAGTCAAAATTCTTTACTCCACATTGGCAGTTCCATGCTTCAATCTGTAAATAGGTCGCCTTACCTGGAAAAAAAAACAGCTTTCAGAAGAGGTTCTTGCTCTTCTGTAAGGGGGAAAAAGATTTTGTTAAATGTTTTCATGAACACATTTAAATGTCAACAAACTCATCATGTGAGAAATTTTACTATACAATGTCACATGTGTGAAGTGTCCTCATAAACAGTTGTTGGAGGTTTTACTTCCCGAAGGCTAAAGGTGTTTAGTTCGGGCTGAGAGACCTTTATTTAGACAGTGCCGGTATGTTTGAGTGGAATACATTGAAAATGATCATGCTTGATTAAAATAATATAACTTTCAGTGAAAAGTCTGTCAAGTGAAATTAGAGTTAAAAATATCTTATGTTAAGCTCACTGTCAACATTCTCTTTGGCGGAATATCAGGTAGGAGGTTCTCAGACTAATTAGAAGCAGTCGCTGATTCATGTAATGACGACAGCTTCACAATTCAATTCAATTCTATGTTTCATTGTGGCCTACATGCCAGACAGAACGCCTGATGAAGTGGCCCGTCATCCCCACCTGAAAACAGTCTATTAAAGAAGCGGCTTTGAAATTCCCTGTGCACATTATTGGTATGGCTGGCGCGCGGGCGTCTCTTTTGTTTGCGACGTCCTTCGTTTTGACCAGCGCGTCGCACGTTTCAGCAACTCGGAATCGTTCTCGGTTCTCCTCCGCCATTGTTGTATGCAAGCACAGATATCATTTCTGCGCACACAGAGACGTCTACTTCACGCCGCCTCGCACTGAACTCCCCATGAACCTGCATGAGGTTTATTCCTGATTGCGGTGGGGGGGATGCTTGAAAGGATTCCACGGAGAAACAACACCCCGGCTCTGCTTTTGATGCGGAAAGCAGTGGAAACCAAACCCGAACGAAAAACCACTTGGTCATCACTGGCAACAGACTGACAAAGCAGAATGCATTTTCAAACGCCCCATGCTCCAGGTGGCGCTAGAACCAAAAAGCCCAAGGTCACTTTAGCCAATCCAAAGGCGAAAAAGTCACCTAATTAAAAGACCCACTGGTGACTGGGGGACAAGGAAATAACTACTTGCACTTAATATTTGTGGAATTTTTTAAAAATTGTTATCATTTTCGACCCCCCATAAGATATTTGTGGTAAATGAGCTGCCAGTTATATAGCGCTTGGCATTTTTCCCAAAGTCACCGACTGATAACGAAGCATCAGGAGCAACTGAGGGTTCAAGGCCGGGGATCGAACCGCTACCTTTGGAGTGAGAAACGACCATTCTACCACTGAGCCTTTGGACGCCCCTCCCGTCCCTCCGCTACGTGCGATGGTATGATCGCTATGCAAAATAGTTTTACACGCACACCAGGAGTAGAACTGAATAGAATTTCCTTTTTTACTCTCTTTGTTTTTTAATGAACAAAAAACAGTCAAAACGGCTGTCGTAAGGCTCAAGCTGCCACTAGCATTAGCATCACGTCGTTCGGAAGAAACTAGCCGGTGCGGCTAAAAGGTGAACAAATTAGCACGAGCCTCAACGACAGAATCTTCCAGCAAGCTCACGCAGACCTTTGGCGTCATTAGCACAAGGTGGTAAGTCTCATTTTTTTTTCTTTCATCCACTGCGGCCAAGCAGGACGCTTAATTCACATTAGCCTGTTAGCACCTCTAAAGGTACTCCTGCTGTGTCCTTGCTGTGTAAACGTACAATCAACGTAAATGAACTGCATCAACGTGTCTCTCAGCAATCATACCGCAGAGCTTTTATTTTGTGATCTTATTTGGTTGCGTGTATGATTATTGCTCATGTTTGGAGGTTTTTATTTCACTGAAATGTTGTTGTGTGTATGGATGGATACTTCAACATTGTTGCTAAGGAGTGGTGAAACTATTTTTAGTAGTTGAGTCTCTGGTCTTTGCCGGCTCTTAATGTGTGAATCTACAAAAACACGTACTTATTTTTTGAGCCGCCAATTTAGGGGGAAAATGTCTGGAAGTGGATCATTCTGAATTTTTACAGATTTGTGACATCACAATTGGCCTCTTTTTCATAGTCTGCCATGCTGTCTAGCAAAACTATAACAGAGACCGTGATGGGTTTGCTTTGATTGTTGACTTTTGGGAATTTCCTTCTCAACATCTGGGGACTGTTTTTAATGATGGGGCGGGGGGGGCGTGGTGCTATTTGAAAGTTTTAAAATTCCCAATCCAGTTGTGAATTTTGTTACCTTCTTCTTGGCCTGCAATAACTCCTGGTAGGCACTGGACCGAATGAAGCGGCTGTAGGAATCACTCTTCATCAACTTGTAGATGTGCTCCTGTAATGCATGACAGTCATGCATCGCAAAAAAAAAAAAAAAAAAAATCAGACATGGCTGTCAAATGGTATTTTCACCGAATAGCTTCACCACAGAGTTGTGACTCGTTTGGAATGAAGACACGGGGGCAGAGTTCTGGCAACGAGTCAGATATTCATCGGGGGACCACCCGAGTGCAGAGGGAGACGCGACGGAGTTACCCACCTGTGCGTCTTCAAAGGCGTAGCGACCCGGGTCTTTGACATTCTGAGTGGTTTTGTCGTAGCTCTTGGAGTCCACGTTGATGGCGCTGGGTGCGCCCGGAGCCAAAAACTCCTGCCAGATCTCCTGAACCCGAGTTGGGACTTCTCGGATTGGACGTTTCTTGAGTTCCTGGACCGCTAGCCAGAACCTTTCACATTTAGAACATTTGTAAATTAGACAACAGGCGGTGTAGAACTTGACAGCGTCTGAACGACAACATTAGCAAAATGTTTAAATACAGATTCAATATTGGTCGAGTTAAAGTCTTACAACTGTTCAATGGGTCGATCAATTGAAAAATAAATCACTCATTTTTTTGATCCCTTACTGCTGACACACATAAATATATGAATGACTGTTGAACTGTTTCATAATACTTTGTCCTTAAGTATTTGTATAACTTTTGCTCAATAATATATACATATTTTTTTGGGGCGGGTGTGGAGATGTTTGAATGTCCTGAAGTAAATTTCCACACAGGATATACAATATACGCCTGTGAGTATTGTTAACGTGTCTGTCTACATGTGCTGTTGCACTGCTGGTGTTCCAATCGCTGTAGCACAAACCCAACTGAAGCAAATTCACCAAATATCCCACCTGAGATTCTCCGAGCTGAACTCAGACTCGAGGAACTTGAGGAACTGTTCCCTCCCCACCGGGTCTTTGAGAACCTCGTCGATGCCGAAAGCCCATCTCTTCACCCTCTGTTGGCCGGGCTCCTTGCTGGACGGAGGCGGGACACACAAATGTTATACATTTTCCCCTCGAGGACTGAATATGAAGAGAGAGCGCCATCGGAGCGCATGTTCAGAGGTTAAAGCGCCACCTGTTGCACTGACAATTGGTTGAAATGGGATGAAAGGCACTTGCAAATAGAATCGGTCCTTCGATTGTGTGCCCACCTGGCTTCCAGCTCCCACAGCGTGGTGTCATCTGAGATCCAGGGGTTGGAGGGGTCCGGGGGCGTGAGGAAGGGGTCGTATTCGATGTACTGCTCCGTGTAGCCCAACAAACTAGAGCAGACACAGAAGACGGCGTGTGGAACGAGTGCATTGCGCGGCTTTCGTATTTGTATTTTGTAAGGCTTAGGTCAGGGAAGATCGGTGGCGGTTCGGATCACGTGGTACTCGGGATTTTGTCTGGCCACCAGTCCAAGGGTTTACCCCGCCGCTTGCCCAAAGTTTACCTGGGATAGGCTACGGCTCACACTTGACCCAAATAAGGACAAGCGGGATATAAAATGCACAGCTGGAAACTGTGATCGAGCTGCTTTGGGTCATCATCCACACGTTCTACTGTCGTATCTGTGACGTTGAGCGTGTATGTCTTTAAAAGGCGGGGTCCGGCCTGGTGAATGACGTGAGCGTCTGAGAGTGTAGATGTGAGTAGCTGTTGGGTAGCTAACTCGGTAGCGGGTATTGCTTGTTTGTTTTCTTTCCGTTTTTGTTCACGGAAGGACACGCTAACCTCGGTGAACACTTGCGGAGGCATCACAAGCAATGGGAGGCTACCGATACGCTGCATTCCGATGAATACTGCATTTGTGGATGATCAGCAGAAAAATGCCTTGTCCATCTCCGAGGGTCGGCCATTTTGCCACTTGCTGTCGACTGAAGATGACATCACAGCGCCGAAGGGCTCCCGGAACGGCCATCACGGCTCACCGTGTTTTCTGGGTTTGGTCATGTGACATTCGCAAGCGGGGCCCTTTGGCACTGTGATGCCATTTTCAATTTTGCTGCGTCATTCCTATTCCTCTACGGAATAGGAATCAAAAGACCGTGTTTAAACTTGTGGGACCGCATAGATCGTGCGGTCAAGAAAACGATGTGACTTGTCTGACAAAACCCCGTGTAAACGGGAGACGTCGGTCGCTCGATGGCTCACGAAAGACTTTTGATGGCCCAACTGAGTGAAGTCGTGGCTCGGCCTCGCTCACCTCTCCGCCACTTTGGACATTTTCAGCCGATGCCGGTCTAATTGGAATTGCCAAAATGTGATCTGAAAAGCAAAGCGGGCAAAAGTTAGCCGCCATCGCTCAAGCAGACACCCGAGCGCGTGACGTTAGGTCCACCTGCTCCTGCAGCTCCTCTTCCGTCGGCTGCTTGGCCTCCGGGGCCGGAGTGTGGGTGGGGCTGTGCGCGCGGATGTCGTTCTGCAGCCCGTACACTGACTGGAACAAGATCAACACGAAATAAATCAGCGGCGCGGCATTAAACTCCGAAAGGCGTCTGCAGAACGTCATCTTGCCCCGACTCGAAAAAAAAAAAATCCCAACGGCGCACCTTTCGGGTTTTGTGTGGATTTTTCATTCTGGAGGACTTCTTAATGTCGACCTCTGTTGTATTCACACATCCAGGCTGGGAGAAAGAATGGAGAAGAAAGGGAATTCTTATTTTTTTTTCAACATTTCTTCTGATCCCGTCCGTCCGTTTGCTGCTTAGCTCCCGAGAATGCCGATTTGAAAAGGCGAGGACGGCCTCGTTCTCCGACTGTTTGTCTAATTAGCCAAATGCGCGGGATTCCGAGACGTCTCCGGGGCGATGCATCTGACGTCAGGTCACGCAACTTTTGAATGTGCCAATTCTCGCCGAGCGAGACGACCCCGGAGGGCGCTTCAAGTGTGCAAAGCCGCTCGGATGGAGTAAGTAGCTCAGATCTCTTCAGGAACAACAGTGTGGAGCCGCTCTGTGGTTGCGGCGGCGGTGTGAAATTGGAATTAATATTGATTAAATGGCCCCAAGGACGCATAAATTGAAAGCGTTATTTGCCAATTAAGCAAGAGGCTGACGCTATTTGAGGACGGCCGCGACGGCGTGTCATTAACCTCGAGGGGGGGGGGGGGGAAAGGCTAATGCTAAGCGAGCATGTAGTTAAAGAGCAGCGGTGATGCTGATGTGGAGTGACACTTATCGATTTGGTATTTTGTGTGTGTACGAAGGGGGGGGCGGAGGGGGTAACGTCACCCCTCACACCATTCGTATGCCACATTTGGGTACCATGTATTGCTCGATATAGAAAACATTGAGGATCGGAACGTCGCGTACGAGTGGAGCTCTTAAAGTTGGAGCACTCACCACCGGTCTGTGCACGTCCCAAAAGGCTCTTTCCTGACTGTCGAGAATTTTCCTCTCGATTTTGTCCCTTTTCTTATCCACTCTGAGGAGAACAAGAAGAGACGCTTGAGCGGATGGCGGGACATGTCCGAACGAGGGGCCGCAAGCCCGTTTCCCACCAAGCGCCGGAGTTCACTTGATTGTCGAAAGTTGTGAACGGCAACCAAAGAGCCCCCGCGGCACATTTTGGGAGGCTTCCGTTTAGGTTAGTGGCTAAAGCGAGGCGCGGGAAACATTGGCAAGAGTAGGGGCCTCCAAACTACGGCTCGGGGGCCATTTGTGTCCCGGCTGTCCATTTTTCGGCGGCCCGTGACATAAAAAAAAGACATAATATGAAAAAAATGACATTTAACGAGCCACAAGGTTAGCGAAAAAAAGGTGACGGTGACCAGAGGGAGGACGGGAGGGTATTTACGTTCGAACACAATTTTTTCTTTGTGAAAAACGGTCATTCAATATTAGAGGCAAAAAAAAATTGTTTCTTCCACTTTGTGCGCATTGCATGAATGATCGTCAAGTAACTGAAAAATGGTCACCTGACTCTGGTATGTTCTTGTTTTGGTTCTGAATGTGGAGAAGGGATTCGGCTGCTGTTCAGCGCAGAGCCGGATCTACCCTGTGATCTCGGGGGCCGTTGGCCACCCCAAAGACAACAACTATTTTCCTTCACCCCTTTAACAGAACGCAGATGAAACCAACGAGAGAATGCTAACACGATCGAACTGCTTTGTTGACTGATTTGAGCGTGTTTGAAAAAGCTGACGAATTTAAAGTGGCCCCCTTTCATCCTTCCGTTTCTCTCCATGTGGCACCCCTGCTCTAGAATGTAAAAAAGTTACTTTTCTCATTCGCAGGTACATTGTAGTGGATGGCACTGAAAACAAACAACAACAAATCGTGTTTGGGATAAGTTGTCGGGGGACATCTATTTTTTTTTTTCCCCTCCGATTTGCATGCTCCGAAATGTCAGATTTTCCCACCTCGGCTGAAGTCTGCTCTCCACAAAGTGCCGTTCGAGTTCTCCGAAGTTTATAAATGCGGCCTTTGTTTTCTCTGCGTGTGGCATTGTCGCGGTATTATTTTCATGCCAGAATGCAGCCACCGGAAGTACCGAATGACGCTCAGGTGAACTGAACCGTACCGCTTGGTTGAAACTCGATAATGCGAAAAGCGTCTCGAAACCTACTTTGCTTGTGCTTCTGCTTGCATAAAAATGAACTCCCATTTCCTGGCGAAAGCTCGCTGTAGCCTTGCTAAGCTCTCCTGCAAGTAAAACAAACAAGAACAAAAAAACAAGGTTTTGAGATGATTGGACTGTTTATGTTTGCCGCACATGCCCGTGTACTAATGATCCTTGCTCGCACAGACTCGAGGAAAAACAAATGTACTTTGCTTTGCTGTCGGTGTGGGAGAGAAGAGCGGAGAGTGACGCCAAGGCAAAAAAGGCTTTTTTGGCTTACCGCCTCGTAGTCTGCAAGCTCCAGACGTGCTTTGTTTTGCATTGTTCTTTTGCAGAGGTAAACAGCTGAAAGAGAGAAAGAAAGAAAGAGGCAGGGGGGTCACACGGAGGCGGGTTAGACAACCGGATCTCAGCTCGGCCTTAAGTGGCCCTGCGTTTGACTCGTTTTAATCCTCTCAACTGCACATTTAAAATGGCCCGTAAATCGCAAAGG
>NW_017842054.1:2677196-2689644 GCF_001891065.2 Hippocampus comes | reverse complement strand
CGTGTGTCAGTGGAGCGTTTCGGTGTGTGTGTGTGTGTGTGTGTGTGTGTGTGTGTGTGTGTGTGTGTGTGTGTGTGTGTGCGCGCGCCTGACTTTTGATGTCTCTGCGCATTATCATCCTCCCTTCATCCTATTGTAAACTGACCATTAGGTGGTCATTAAGCCCTTGGACCGTTTTTTTTTTTTTTTTTTTTTAATTCAAAAGACTTAATTCATCAGTCTGCCAGCGAGTCGCTAACGTCGCCGTGACCTATTTCATCTCCGACTCGATGACTCAAAACAAACCGGAGTTATTTAAAAAAAAAAAAAAAAAAAAAGCTGCCGTCGGAATGAAGACGCGTGGCCAAAGCGCATCCGCGCGTCACCATGAAAATGTTGCCGGGTGACGTGCTCAGCAGGTGCATGCACACACGAGCCGCGGCTCAGCTTTCAGTCCCTGTAATCAGTCTGTCTGATGAAATTAGAGGAGGGCTGCGTTCCAATTTAGTTTCTGCTACAGTTAAGTCACTTGTGCTTCGGCGCTGCGACTCTATTACAAAGCCACTGCAGAAAAATGCTCTGACTCTCAAATAGCCTGAAGAGCGGAGGAACTATGAAAACCAGGAGATTTTTATTATGATTTTTTTTTTTTATTATTCTGAATCGGCTCTCATTTTATTCCGAGCATATCCATCCATCTATTTTCCGATCCGCTTTATCCTCACAAGGGTCGCGGGGGGTGCTTGGAGCCTATCCCAGCTGTCTTCGGGACACCCTGAACCGGTCGCCAGCCAATCGCAGGGCACACAGAGACGAGCAAGCATCTGTGCTCACACTCACACAATTTGGAGTGTTCAATCAGCCTGCCATGTATGTTTTGGGAATGTGGGAGGAAACCGGAGTACCCGGAGAAAACCCACGCAGCCATGAGGAGAACATGCACACTCCCCACAGGAAGGCCGCAAGCGGGATCGAACACATGACCTCTGCACTGTGAGGTCGACACGCTAATCACTCACAATTAATATATGTAGTAATAGGGCCGGCACGGTGGGTTTTCTCCGGGTACTCACATTCCAAAATCATGCATGGCGGGCTCATTGAACACTCTAAATTGTCTCTTGGTGTGATTGTGAGTGCGAATGGTCGTTCATCTATTTGTGCCCTGCGATTGGCTGGCGACCGGTTCAGGTTGTCCCCCGCCGACTGCCCGAAGACAGCTGGTAGAGGCTCCAGCAGGTCCTCCTGAGGATAATCATTACAAAAAAAATGGATGGATGGATGTAGTGATATTCATCAATTAAGGGTTAAGTTTAAATTCTTTTTTCAAATCTATCAATGTGCAGGCGAATTGCAATTTTGAGTAGTTGCTCACCATAGTCTGTGTTTTCCGGTTCCCAGCAGTTTGATGGCCAAAAGTACGGCGTCTGGAAACACAAATATGACAAGAAACCCAATGCACGTGGAAAAAAAAAAAAAGAAAAAGAAAAGCCAAGCATCTCTGATGGAGGACCATATGGTGCGTTGTCATGTGATTGGGGGGGGGCAGCTCGCATAGCATCATCATGGCATCTGTCACAATAAAACATTTTGCCTTCTCGTCGGCTCCGCGCATCATCGAAAGCGCATCGGCTCCTTTTCGGCGCGCTCATGCGTCTTGCGCGTCTCGGGGCGACACGCCGCCCGCCTTCCGATGAGAAAGATGAACGAATCGCGCGAGGATGGAACACAAACACCCTCGAGTGTTCATTTCCATTGATTAGATGTGCTCTGTGCACGTGAGGGAGCGCGTTGGGCGCAAACCGCTAAAACCGTCAATGCTGCAAGTGATGCGCTGTGCTGTTGGTGCCTTTTTTTTTTTTTTTTTTTTTAATTAATCTGTTTATATAAGACTCTCTGAATGATTGGCCATACATCCAACACCGAGCTCGTGACATTGGCCTCTGCGGTACTTTCAGTCCGCGAAGAGTGTGAATGCCGCGTACCCTTTCTACACCAACCACAGATGTGCAATGATAGCCGAAAGATGTCTTTGTTTTTAATAAAAGATGTTCCTGTAGCGAGTAAATATTTGATGACAAGAAACATTTCCACCTGTTCCAGAAAGTGCACTAAGCCCCGAGTGAGGGATTAGGAACTAACCCTGCATTAAATAGCACATGGGTGTAAAATTCAAAGCCCCAGGGCTTGAACCAGCTTGGGGCTGCAGCACACTTTTTTTTTTTTTTTGTCTTGGACTTGGACTTGATTAGGACTCCTTGTACGGACTCGACGCATTAGTTAAAAATGTATTTATTTTATTTTATATTATTTTGGGGTTTTTTTTGTTTGTTTGGTTGGGGGTTATTTTTTTGTTTAACTCAACAGCATCCAATTATGTTTACATTCCTGAAAATGAATGTCCTCCTTAAAAAAGTTTTTCAGATGATCAAACTATTCATCTGATTGGTTAACCTAACCTGTCTTTTTATTGATTCTTTTTTTTCATTCATGTCACCCAGCAGCGGCTTTATGAAATTCGGAGTGCCGCAAGCCTTAAAGATAAAGGATCGGCAAAAGTTGGGATGACACTGCGAGGGGTTCCGAATAGTTCCGCGCAAACTCCGTTTTGGGAACAAAGGCGTGTGAAAGAAAAAAATTGACAAGGTGGAGAATGATGACGCAAGGTTGGCTCTCACCTGAAACCTGTAGAAAGTGCCGTCATCTTTCAGGGTGAGGACGTGGTCCGAGATGGGGAAGAAGTAACCGTGCGCGGCCATCAGCGTTCCGAGGTGAAGAGCCTCAACTGCGAAAGAAAAAACATGCCCCCCCCCAAAAAAAAGTAAGCCCTCCTGAACATTTGTCTTTTCCTTTCTGTTGTTTTCCACTTGGAAGCATCTCACTGAGGCTACAGTACTCTGGACTAAAGTTCCGCTGGCATATTCGTCAAAACCGTGCTCGAGGTATTCATTTCATAATATGTCCGTGATTGCGGTTTGACTTCTACGCCGAATCACACCGAGGACTGTCAGTTTGTCAATTGGAACCGAACACACCAGTGCTTGCTCACCGATGAGGCCGCCTTGACTTCTAAGAGGAGGAACTCATCAGTGCAATCAGCCATGTTGTGCCCGCCTGGCTGGCTGCCGAGAAAATCTGCTTCCCTCCGGCGCTCGCTCAACCGGGCCTTGATTTTTAAACCATCACGTCATGAAAACACGACATCGTCACGATCATCAACGTCGTCATGTCGAGAGGTTTTCATGTCGTGCACATTTGCTCATGTGCAGTGACAAAAGAAAAGGGGGAGCAGCTATTCAACTAAAAGTTGAAATATTTGACTCTGTCCCGATATTACAGTTTGCGTCGTTTGTCGGCGCGCACGCAGATGTCGCTGCAGCCGGCGTGTGTGCGCGTCGGTGTGTGTAACGGGGCTCCGTTTATCAATAAGTGATGACTCATAATTTATTCAAAGCCGTTTACGACAAACACTTCCCCTCTGTGGTGTAACCTGAAGGATTAGATTATATAATCGCCCCTCTGGCGCGCGCGCACACACACACACACACACACACACACACACACGTACATTTTTAGCTCTTTGGTGTTTGCATTGTTTTTTTTTTTTTTTTCCCTCCAATAGTCACGCAGTGGCGAGCATGTCTTGCGTCACAGTTCCAAGGTCAGCGTCATGGGGTCTCGGGATCTTCAAGTGTGGGCAATGAAAACATGAAAGCAGAATCTAAATTGTCCGGCGGTGTGAATGTGAGGGTGTTGCTCGAGACGTGTCCTGCTTCTTACCAAAAGTCAGCTGGCATAGGCCAATAAGTATGAGTATCGCTTAAAGTGTGCATTTTTATTGTTTTTTTTAATTTATTTTTAATAGACGTAAAATAACTTTTTACTTGTAGTTACGGTTGATGAAATGTTGGGCTTGCAGTTAAGTTGCCAAGTTGCCTTTGGCGATCTAATTCAATATTACCTCGTTGTTTGCCAAAATACAAACTGACTGGAGCTCCGCCAAACGGCATGCGGAGGAGTTGTAGCAACTTCATTCTGTCGAAGACAAGACCTTTTTCTTTTTTCTATCGATTATTACAAAACCAGGGAGGCAGGTGGCGATTACTCGAGCCATCCATGGAATAATTGATTTTGAAACGATTGCTTTGTGACCGCCCAAGTCCGTTTTTAGCGTGCTGCTAACTGCATCATACAGGGCTACTGTCGGTACGGGATTGCTCGGCGGCGGAATAATCTTCTCATACCTTGGTCTTCGATGTCTAGATTCTTGATCATCCACTGTACAATGTCGGAACCTGAAAGGGGAGACGACAGCGCTCATCAATATGCAGGCGGACATCACCTCGATTAGTTTTCATGGAAATGCTAGCGACGGCGCTCTTAACCCTTCCCGCTGTCCGTCATCATCACAGCGCATAGCAATGCCTCTCGCCTTTGGCGGCGTGGGCGGATGACATCGCAGCGATTATTTTTCTTCAAAGCCACATCCCGTTAATTGAAATGACCGCAGGTAGGGGCGGCGTAATGGAGCGCTTCCCAAATAGAGTAACAACACGATTGAGGGTGACTCACAGCAAACAATTCTTACGGCTGCTTCGCTTTATTATTATGGAGTGGGCTTTGAATGAAATTAACTTTTTGTTGCTTTAATGAACTTTACCACCGACAGTCATATTGATAATGGTAAATAATAGAACACACTTGAATTGCGGTCCCATTCCATTTAGGTTTAAGGGAGACGTGTTGTTCCTAGTTATTGCTCAAGTGTTTTGTTTCCGGTTTTGTAAGCCTGTCCTGTTCATTTGCTTCGTCAAGCAGTATCGTGGATCTCTACGGCTTTTCATGCTGGATCTGTTTTACTGTGCGTTGGGAGCGTTTGATATCCATTGCCATTGTTGTTTGTATTAGCAAATGGACAGGATGTGGCAGGACAGGAGTCAGTCGGCAGGCAGGATGACAACCAATGAGAAAGGGATGTGACGAATAGGACAAATAGGTCAGAAGAGGACAGGCAATGGTCGTTAGCCTAGCAATGTTAGACCTTGTAAGAAAGGGACAAGACAAATAGAAAATAGGACAGGATGAAAGGGATATGCTGAGTAGCAAACAGGATTGTAAGCACGGGACAATGGAGGACAGGGTCATGAGCCAAACAGTGCTGCGCCATGCGATGAAGCGATGAACAACTAGGACAGGAAGTGACGAGACAAGACGGAACAGGAGAGAGAGCTAGACACTTCTTGACCCTGTGAGGGAGTGACATAAGGAAGAGCAAATCGGACAGGACAGGACGGAGAGAGCCAGGTATTTCTTGAGCCCATTGTGATGTGACGAGCAGCAATAGGACAGGACAAAACAGGACAGAGATAGTGAGACAGGCAGCGCTACATTGTGTGAGGAAGGGATATACTGAATAATAAACAGGACAGGACATCAAAACAGCGGTACAATCTGTGAGGCAGGGATGTGACGAGGGGCAAATAGGATAGGACAGGACAGAATCGTGGTAGTCAGCCAGGATGCAATGAATTACATACACACAATAGGACAGGAGAACAGTAGTAAGCCAGGTAGTACTACACACTATGAGGAAGGGAGAGGAGATAGCAAATAGGGCAGGGTGAAAGGGTTGCGCCAACTAACAAATGACAGGACAGGGGCAATGATTTGACAAGATAGAAAGGACTGGGATTGTTAGTTACACCCTGTCAGGAAGGGACATGACCAGTCACAAATAAGGCAAGGCACAGATTTGAGGCGGTCGTCGACCCTGAGGGAACGAGACAAGTAGCAAATGGGGCGGCACAGGACAGAGGGAGTGAGCCAAGCAGTGCCACACCTTTTGAGGAAGTAGTGACATGAGTAGCAAATAGGATAGGACAGGACAGTGGGCGTAAGCAAGGCAATGATACGCGGTGTGAAGAAGGGAAACAAGTAGAAGGTAAGATAGAAGAGGACAGGGGTATTGACAAACGAAAGGGCGGCACACGATTGGTGCATAATGCCGGAATTCTCACACCTGATTTAGAGTCATTTCACATCGGAGCAGCGCACAGCAGCACCTTCTGCTCTCTCCCACCCTCGCCATTTTTCACATCCCATCAAAACCCGCGACTTGTGTCGTTTTGGGCTAAATATATCTGATAATAAATAAATATATCCTCTGAGCGGTTATTGCTGTCTACCGAGCTGTCAGGTGAGAGGACAGGAGTGTGAAATGTCAGACGCTCCCCGCGGCGGTCTGTCTGTCCGTCCGTCCGCCCGCCCGCCATTACGCGTTTTAGGCCGTTTATGAACGTGCGTTTGGTAGCCATTTCCTCTCCGGCGTCCCGACACCCCCCATGAAACCAGAGGAGCTTTTCCGTGGATTACCATTATTAGCTCCAACCTCGTTTCCACAGAGGCACACATGACCCAAGAGAGAGCGATGTGATGTGTAAGGTAATCTTCAAACGAGACCTGATTAATGGATTGCATAATTTGGTTGGGAGTTGTGTGTGTGTGTGTGTGTGTGTGTGTGTGTGTGTGTGTGTGTGTGTGTGTGTGTGTGTGTGTGTGTGTGTGTGTGCGTGCGTGCGCGCGTGTGTGTGTGCGCGCTCGCAAGGGCGCAAACGACAATTTTAGAAGCAGGTGGATGGGAATTAACTTTGCCTCATTAATAAAAGAAAGGGCAATAGCTGCCACGCGAATAAATGGCAACCAACAAAAGAATCTATTAGATACAAGATGTTTTGTGTGACTTGACTGTGCGCTGAGATGATGAGACGCCTTATTTGTTTTCTTCCTTTTCTTTTGAAGGAGTGACGGAGTGACTGTCGGTTGTGCTGTAGTTGGATTGCAATAGCAGCCACAAATATTATTCCCCAAATTTCATTATATCGTGTTTTGTTATTTCAACCTATCAATTTCACACTGGTTACGATGTGTTAACACACACACACACACACACACACACACACACACACACACGCACGCACAAAAATTCCAAATGTTGCTGCAAGCAATCGGACCACAAAGGTTGCGATCGGAGCCTCACCTGAAAAAACGCTGGGGATCTTGGTGAGGAAACTTTTGACTGTTCGGATCGGGATGCCGTTTTTCTCCTCCTGCATGCGCGCTATGACTTCCTCCATCTGCGGAGAAATGTGAGAAAATGCTGTGGATTTCGGTCAAAGAAGGAAAATCGTTCAGGAAATTTAAAAAAAAACAAAAACGCTTTCATAAAAGAATTCACCGAAACAATTCAACTGTATTTCTCGAGCACTTAAACCCTTTCATGCAGCCTGCAACCTGCTAACATGATAAGCTGTCCACTGTAGTAACAACCCTCTTGCGCCGCCGACAAAATGAGTGTCATTTGAAAAGCAAATTCCTTTTCACTTTCAGAGAAGAGCACGATCAAGTCCAAGGTTTCACAGCCGCGGGAAGCCCCGCCTTCATCAGGAGCAATTGCTGGCTGAGTGTCCCGCGTAGAAGAAGCCCACTTGAAATCGAATGCGTGGCACCGTCTTGGGTTCAAGCGCCGCCTTGTGTGATTGCGGCCACCCACTTTCCGGCTCAATCATTTCCGCAGGTCACAGGCTGGGGCGGACGATGTCTATTCGCAACAATTGTTGCTGTCATATTCTTAGTTGTGCTCTGCAACGCACTTTGGTGCTTTCCGGTGGACATTCCTGTTATTTTCCCATCACAGTATGTTCTGTGTCTCGTAAGAGGCCCCGGCGCGGCATTTCCAGCAGATTGGAGTTCTTCGGTGTGCTTGACTGAGTGACAAATTCAAACGGCAGAGTGAAGGGGGGGGAAACAAATGACATGAAAGAATTTGCACGCGTCAAGGTGACCGAAAAGTTATGGAAGTCTTGTGAAGGGTGCGTGGCCCTGAATTGAGTGCCAAGGAACTGAAATGATGAATACATACCACGGCGCATAAAAAAAGTGAAGGACTGAATCAAGGGGGACGGCCTGGTGGACGACTGGTTCGCGCGCCGACCTCACAGTGCAGAGGTCGTGGAGTTTGCATGTTCTCCCTGGGCGTATGTGGCTTTTCTCCGGGTACTCCGGTTTCTACGTAACTACAATGTGGCCCGCGACAAAAATGAATTTCACACGCCAGGGCGAATTGAAACCACAGTTTGCGCTCAACCTTTTGATTCCTGTTGTCGCTACTTTGCTGCCCAATCGTGGCAGCAGATACTCTTGTGAGTGGCTCACGTACATTTTCAGATATTGACAGGTAAATATTTCCTTGGTTGTATAATTTCGTGAGAGGTGGGTGGGCAGGCACTCCAGAGAGCGGCTAGTTCTAATATTAACAATTAAAAACTCGACGTGTCCCAGTCCCCTTTCAAATAAAATCACACACATATTCCCTGCGATGAATTTGAAATTGTAAATGGAATCGGTTTGGATCCGGACTCAAGAGAATGTGGCTTGTTGAAGGATTACTCTGACGATGAACAAGTGAAAAGGTTTGCCAATGTGAAATACTTGACATTGAACCTTTTGTGTCAAGAAAATGGCCATTTTCGTGAGATGTTCATAGCCTGCCTCACCGGCTATCTGTAGAGTTCGTTGCCCCCGAGGGCGACATGAAAGGAATATGGGACTCAGTACGTGTCCCTGGAGCACACCGCAAGAGTCATCATCGAGTAAGAGAGATCTAGCTCCAGGTGTACCCTTTTGAAATGATCCGAGCCCATTTAAACGAGACGAATGAGTCCCGAACGGGCACTTTGTCCCACGGTGCTGAGCTGAAGCAACCTTGTCAGCCAAGCAGAGACCAAAATAAACTCCACTCAGATTTGATTTGAAAGGTGTCAACAAACAACGTCCAGCATCAGATTGTTTATTTTGCCATCCATGTTATCGTCTCGCGGTGTGCGAAGCGGCTTCTTGGAAGTGCCGCCCGCATGCCGAACCGTGAACCTTTTTGTCGTGGGCGACGGGGCGGTGTGGCTGTTACTCGGAAATGTCCGATTGTAACTCGCAAAAGTATTGTGCTACCGCTCTGTCCTCATAAGAGGCAAACAACTCGTCGGCGGCGGAGCTTATTCGGCGAAGGGAAAGCAATTGGATCGCACAAATGAATGTTTTGTGCACCGAAAATGAATTTCTGTGGACACGTCGTTGCGAGCGGAGTTCCTATTATGTTCCAAAATGTAATTGGACTCTTTTTGGATTGAGCGACTCGTGTAGTGGGAGCGTCGCACTTGATTTGGAAACTCGGTCGGACGTTCAAGTCGAAGATAAAGCCGATGGTCAGTGTGTGTGCGCGTCCGTTCCGTTGCTTGTTCACGGTCTCTTCTCGATACGCGCGAGGCCAGCATCGCCACGGCGGCGGCGGCGGCCCTTAATGAAGCGGCAAGGCGGCGCAGTCGCGAGACGCTGTTCATTTTTAACGAGGTGACACGCTCCTCACTCGGTTATTTATTGCGGTGAAGAAGGTCTCCGGCTAATAGGAACTTGCAGACAGGCGCTGCGATAATGAAAGGCCCCCAGAAAATTGTGACAGCAGCTCATCACCAAATCATGCGAGGGGATTTTTCTACCCCTTTAACGCCGACCGAGGGAATTCAAGATGGTTGCTTCGTTTCGGTGAGATGTGCTATAGAGGCTTCTTTTATGTCTGGCAGAACATCAGCGCCTTCATATCTCTGCTAATTAATCCAAATTGGTTTCATCTCATCGCTTTTTTTTTTTTTGAAGACTTGAAGCCGCATGACGCCGAGCGTCCCTCTGCCTCCTCGTCTTTGCTCTCTGTTGGCTCGAGAGCCTCAGACCAAACGGGGACGTTGATCAATACCCTCGTTTCGCTCGCCGTCTCTCTCTCTCTCTCTCTCTCGCCCGCTCTCTAAACGTTCATCCGCCCACACACGCTAAAATGTCACCGGCGCGAATATTCACCACGCCGAGCTCTTGAAGGAGCCAGTGCGGCTTCACGTTGTGTCGAGATGAAGACCAGAGCGGTCTGTCCGAGTGAAAGTGTCCGTCTTTCTGTCCTCTGTTCCATCCGGCAAATTTCACGTCGCGGTGCGAAGCCCAAGTCGATCGCAACAGGACAGAAGGGAACGTCGTCGGCCATTCCTCAACCCAAAAAAAGAGTCCCGTCGCTGTCGCCCCAAACGACTGTAAGACTGACAAGAAAAAAGGGGGCAGGCAGTTTGTCCCCTACCCGTTTGTCTACCTACTTACTCAAACAACGGCCAAATTTGTCTTGTCCTTTTGACAAACTGCTTGCGTTGGGTAGGGTGGTGTCGCTGCTGTTCTTTTGTTGTTGCAGCGGCAATGCAGTCAGAGGCGGAACCGATTGGTCCCTGCTTACGTTTCCGCACGCCGCTTACTGTCCATCCGTTGTCATGTTTACAAAAAGAAGAAAGTAGTTTGTGATGGGAAGAGAGAGGAGGGGGGGGGGGGATCAATCCCGGATCCTTTCTTTTCATCTCACCACCAAATGATGCCGCGCAGTGACGTCCATCCTGCCCACCGGCATGAGCAAGTGTTGTGGTTTCACAGTGTGAAATGCGGAAGGATGGAGGACGACACGCCGTTTCGCACACGTGACGCGACGAACGGGGGGGCTCGGAGGAGACGACGACGCAAGTGAGCCTGACACTTGAAAGACGATGACAGTGGAGACACAAAGCGCGATCGCAAGCTTCTCCAGCAGCATTTTTAGCAAAGAGCATGAAACCAACCGAGGCCTTTTCAATTACCGATGGCCCCCGTCGATCGCTTTGAAAGTGCCGAAAGGATATTGGAGGTCTTGAGGTATGCAGAAGGGGCCGTCTCGAGGAGGTTGGCGGAATCACAATCATTTCGTTTTTATCCCACCGTGGTGATGACCGTCGTCGGATACAAGATGACAACTGCGACTTGATTTGTGCGAAGAAATTCATGATCACTCGGAAAACTGAGCACCTAATGAGCATTTGTAAGAAAAAAAAAAGGCTTCAGTCTTGCCTGCCGAAGGCCATCCGAAAGACCTCAGGCAGTAAAATACATCAACGGGCAACCGCATCTTGCAATTGATTGACATAATTCCCCCTTAAGCTGTCCAATAAATAAGTCGGCACCTATAGCGGAGAGGAAAGATCATTCATATTTTATGCTAGCTGCCTGCGGTTTGCAGGAAAAAAAATAAAATAAACTGTCTATCGTCAAGACCTGACGCCAGCCCGATTGCTCTCATAAACACAGACGAACGCAACTTCGTCGCAGCCTCTCACCCGTTTGTTTTTTTTTTTTTTTTTTTTTTTTTTTTTTTTTGCTTTACCCAAGCGAAATCATTTGAAGGTGCATTACGGCGAGCTGCGATCAATGTCACCATATACTCTATGAGTCACGCGTCTCCTCTCGAACGGCCATTTGGGCAATCCTGCCGGCACGATGGCATCCTTTGGGTATCGGGTTGCATCGCAGAGTGCCTGCATGGCATTCTTTCAAGTGGCGGCCTAGATTGCAGCCCATTTTCTCATGATCAATGTCCCTTTCTGCGCATCCACTGACCAATATAAAGACGCCGCACGTGCTGACTTAAGGTGTTTCCGCACGCAACGGCGTCCGTTGACTCCGACCGAGCGATTCTTCTGCTCACCACTCGTCCGAATTGTCAAAGCGAAATTGATCAATATGCAAAGAAAAAAAATTCGTCATTTTTTTTGCAACTCGTGGCAATAGTAGTCGACTTCTAAATCTGCATCGTCGAGAGCCACGCCGACGCTATCATGACAAAACCTCGTCATGCCCCATAAGAGTTGTAATGCCCCCATTCATCATAGCAAAGCCAGAAGGTAAGCAGAGCTGCAATGAGCTCTGATCGATGCACAGATAAGCCTTACCTGAAAGGGTTTTACTTCTTCTAAACGTCACGCACTTACCAATTGCGAGCGGAGGTCACGTTTGTGTTCCATACACGCCGTATAGTCGATGAAGTGCTGCTTCCATGAGTGAAAATGTTTTTTTATTGCCTTTGTAGGCACTTGGTCCGCACTCTGGCTCTCGCCATTGGCCGGCAGTATGTAAGGAGGGTGTCCACTGACTCACTTGCACTACAGGGCACAGTTGGCTCATGATTCTTGATCCTCTGGGAATTGAACCAAAGCACGTCACAGAACAAAAAAAAAGCAAAAATTGAAATCTATGCACTCAGCTTTGGCGTTCTGAATGAAACTCGTCGCTCGCATAATGTAGGACAACAAGTTCCCGTTATATAAAGTTTCAATGACAGTGCACCCTCACAATGAGTCGACCATGCCACTCAGAAGAGGGGGTGGGGGGGGCAGGCGGAGGGCCGGCCGGCGTGGGGGCGTTTTAGTGAGCTCATGCTGACGGAGCTGTCGAGGCGATGACGTGAATCTCAAGTCTCTCCGAGGTTGCCTTCCACTTGTGAGTTACCACAGCAACGCCGTGTCCGACCACAATCACAAGGACATCTCTGCCAACTTCCCGGTGGCTCATTCACCAGAGAGGA
>NW_017842054.1:2592855-2677166 GCF_001891065.2 Hippocampus comes | reverse complement strand
GGAGAGCTGTAGAATGTGCAACTTTGCACTTTGGATGTTTTAGCCGATAAACTCGACAGGCATTTTTTAGTATTCTTTCAATACTTTGACAGAGTACACGTCTGTGAACTCTGCAGACTTTTTTTGGGGGGTGGGGGGGATTCTTTCAGTCCTTACTTTAGGAGGAGCCAAAGAGAAAAACTCGCCTTTAGAACCGCTCCTTTCAAAACAAATGTATGTCGTCAGTTACCAATATTTATCTCTCCTGTTTCAGCAGTATCGCTTATTGGAGTCCTAAGATTTTGGACTTGGTCTGGTCTGTAGAATCCCAGCAGGATTTTCTCTCCTGGTCAGACTTCCTGACACACTTTTCACACAAGGGATTCAACGACGATAGCCAGGGAAGCTCTCAAGATGGAACTTTTATGCAGGGGCTTCCGAAGACTCTGTTGTCACCTGAATTTGTACGTTAAGGTTGAACATGTCATATTCATGTCAGAGTCGAGCTGCTTCTCCTCCGTATCGAGAGGAGCCAGATGAGGTGGCTCGGGCATCTGATTAGGATGCCTCCTAGACGCCTCCCTGGCGAGGTGTTCCGGGCACATCCCACCGAGGACACGCCGGAGAGACTACGTCTCCCAGCTGGCCTGGGAACGCCTCGGGATCCCCCGGGAAGAGCCGGAAGAAGTGGCTGGGGAGAGGGAAGTTTGGGCTCTCCTGCTAAAGCTGCCGACCTCGGATAAGCGCCAGAAAACGGATGGATGGATGTCATAGTGTATGACTAGCACCAGGGGCGTGGTGGCCATCGGGAATTCGGGGAGTTTCCCGAATGGCAGGTCCATATCGACACGCAATATACAATTCGCACTCTCCGTTGCAAGTTCCTCATAACGGGAACATCGAAGTCATTTCAAGCGACACCTGGGTGCAAAGCTAGGATGACGCCTTGGCCGTATGACAAGACCACAGACTTGAGGAACAGATGCCGGGGTGACGGCAATGCCCGCAGGCGTCAGGCGGCGATTGCGCCACCCGATGTGAAAGTTGATTTGGACGGGGCACACTCCGCCGCCGGGCCGTCGGCCATTTAACGGCATCTGCGGTTTAGTGCTCGATAAGCCCCGCCGTCACTCGTCTTCATCAGCGTAGTTTCCCCTCTGTGTACACAATTAGTCACACGGAGCATCTGCTGCTCCTGCACCCATGGAAGAATGTTTCAGATATCTAACCGCTTGCATCCCACCAAGCAAGATGATTGTTTGAAAATTGTCGGTGTGCCACATGTTCGGTCGGTAATGGCGGCGAGTGATAAGACAAGGCTAATGCCACTCGTTAAACACTCTTGATAGCAGTAGCATTATCGTAAACACGTCTGACGGACAGCGAGAGGCTTTCTTCGGACGCCTGCAAATGGATGTTGTCAGCCGCGATGCCCCCGACAGCTCGCAAAAAAAAAAAAAAACCTCCTCCGAGGTGTGACTGAAAGCCTTTTAATGGCTTGATCTTATTCGTTAATGGATGAAAGCTGGAGTGATTTTAATTTACTTTATTTTATTTTTTGCAGCGGCCGGCGGCTTGTCGGGGGTTCCCGAGGTGCGTGTTGTGCCGTCACGTGTGCACTTAAATACACTGCAGCCGTCCGTCTACTTGTGTTGTGAGCCCCGCCGGACAATGATGACAATCACGCGCAGATGAATGCTGCGCTAATCGAATTTTGACTCGATCAAATCCAAAAATGGACTGGAGATTATAATATCATTGTGGCTCACCGTCCAGGTCCACTTTTATGTGCGCAGTCTAACCCCAACTCTCCAATGCCGTCAAAAAATCTCTTGTATGCAAGTGTGACCGCAATTTTCTTGAACACCTGCAATGTATTCGAATTGTTGATTCATCTCAGCATGATGTCTCTCAAAATGTTCGCGACTCACCGCAAGGCAACGACTTTGTGAACGTAACTTGAAATATGACCTCTGACCTGAGACCCGAATGACCGAGATGCGCCGACGACAAACAAGCCGACATTTCCGACGCCTTTACGCAGGATTTGAAAACTCCGCACCAGTTGCCTCGTTGGATTCGTGCCAATGCGCTGAATTTCGTTGTCATCGACCGTGCGGCCTTCTCGGGCCCCTTCTTTCCTTCCTGCTCTCGCTATTCCCCCAGAGGCCTCCCATCTCTGGCATAGAGCAGCAGCAGGAGGACGTGCAATATGTCCCCGACTGCCAAAGTCTGACTGTCCCTCCCCAAGGAGCGATCCCCACGCTGGAGAGACAGAAGCATGCGTTGAATCGTAAGCGGGAGATGGTTTCGCCGCTAGCTGCTTAACCGTGACAATGTATCCTCGTTTGACACGGATTTGCTGTATGTAGACTTGATCCAAATTGGCAGGCCAAGAGACAAAGGCCACTTGGTAGCTTTACCCAATCGTCGGTTCCAAAAAGGGTCCGTTTTTGTTCTTACGAAGCGTACTTTATATGGCCGTGCTGTACGAAAGAACGAATCTACAATTCTTCATTGGAGTCCGACAGAGTCGACACACATTAACATCTGAACCAAGCCAAATTTTTGCTGTGACTTTTTAAGCGGGGTCCTCACCTATCCATTGTTAACCCGACTTTTAAAAAACCTCAACGACCTCACACATCACAACGAAAAAAAAAAAAACACCAAAAAAAATCCAAATGTGTGCGTTCTGCTCTTATCGTGGGTGGTGTACTTGAGATGATCGAGATGTCACACCACACACGTTACAGTCTCCTTCCCCAAACCAGAAGTCTGGTTTACAACCACTGCGATAAGAAACAGATCAGCATTTTTTTTTTTTTTGACTCAGCATATCAGGAAGGAGAAAAAAAAATTCTAACACACCCCACATCACAGGACAATCAGTCAGGATTATCGTTCAATGACATCTGATCATCAAACTTTTACTGATTTAGGAAGTGGATGAATCAGGCCTGATGATCAGTCTCGTGTGTACCAAACTGCTGCTTTTAGCCTAACTTAAATGCCCGTTTTACCGTTCGATTCTACGCGACGTACTACGTGATGAGTATCTTTTTCACTCTGAGGCCGCTGTCCTTTGTAATCACATCCTGTCCTCACGCAGACAACAGCTGGCGAAAAGTGACCCCCCCCCCCACACACACCCACCACCCCCATCGTCCTATAGCAATGTGTGACTAACACCCACGTCATCACAGCATGCTCCCAGCATGTCACTTCATTAGGGAGGCCGGCACATGCCGACGCCATCCAGCGCACAAGATGGACCGACGATTCTTTCTGCCCCTGCCAAGCTCATAAAGCTCCGTTTTGATTAGCGCTGTCAGAGTGGCCGCTCATTGACTGGACTTGCATTATTGCGGTTGAAGTTGATGAAAAGTAATAAACTGGTGTAGTATCTGCGTGTTGAATGACACATCACGATCGCCTTTCTCAATTTTTCAGTTTTTTTTTTTTTTTTTTTTAAACAAACGCTGCGATGGTGCTGGGCAGGTGGCGCAATAACGTTCATGGGGCAGGACCTTTGTGTAATTCACATGCACACATACACACACTCATCTTCTTGGTGGGCGGGCAGTGGGCGCGATGACTAAGCCAAGGTTGGCCATGTGCGGGAACATAATCCACTGAAAGCCAATATCCCGCCTGCTCGCCCACCATGATTTCATCGCTCAAACAGCATGCGATCAGAAATTAGCAGAGAAAGGAAGCGCTGATGCTTCTTCAGACTTGCCGCTAAAGTGTGAAAAGTTCTCCCTCCCAAAACAAAAAGAACTGTTGCTTGCGTTGTGGAGGCACCAAAAATATCAAACTGCACGGCATATTTATTTCCCCCCCTTGATATTTTGCATTTATTGCAGGCATTTGGAAGAACTTGGCACAGTGTAATTACTGTCATGCCCTCACAAGTGGGAAAGGAGAGCCACAGTCGCCGATGCACTTCAGCTGTTTTGAACGCAAAACGGGCAGAATTGTGAGTGAAGTGTTCGTTCGCTACGTCGTGATTCGTCCGTTGCAGCTTTACTCCATCGCGGTTATTTTGCGGGTTTTCTTGCTATTGTTCTTCCTTCTAAGTCAGTCCTAAAGTGTCGGTTTACTTCTGGGTCGTGAAATTTAATTTTTTTACATTTCAAAAAATGTTCTTTTTTTCTTAACATGGTTTACCTTCACCAGGCACACTAATCCACCGGGACTGTACCTTTGGCTACAATAGGAGGTGGGATTCTGGTCAAGGTAAGCCACTTTGAACTAAAAAGAAAAAAATTCTACGCCGTTAGTGAGTGGACATTTTGGTGCGCTGTCGGACGCAGAGCGTGCCGCCGTCACATGAATTTCTGAATACAGTCCATAATCAGCAGCTTGGTATTTATTCTTCATTTGGCATTTTAAACGTTTCAATTTATCAAGTGTAACAACTGTTTCGAAGGGTGGGGAAAATGAAATGTGGAGGCATTTGTCGTGGCTTAATCGAGTCGTGAACAAAAAAAAAAAGGAAAAAAACAAACCTACATTCAAAGATGGAGGCTAAAACCGATGAACTTCTTTTTGCACTTGTATTCAGTTGTGAATCTACTGCAGACTCCCGTCGCTCACTCAATTGCCAATCTACGCTCAAATGTTTCATTTTTGCACACGGGAGCCTTTAAGGTCGTTATTTTTATTGGTGAAAGTGCAGAGATGATGGAACCGGATTCGCTTGTGAACCGAGTGAATCCGTCATCAAGGCCAGCTTGTTACCAGTGTCCAACGTTTCTGGCTGCACATTTGAGGAGCCTCCTCATTGGGCACCAGGGAGTAAATTTCCCTCAAACAGAGTTGAGCATGACAAGAAAGCGAGTGAGTGCAAAGCAGAGAAGGGAGGGGAACGGGGCGAGCTTGGAAACGGTCCACGGAGGTGCGTTGGGAATAGTAAAGAAGCAACGATGCGCTCTATTTTTAGACACAAGAGGTGGGGAGAGTGAGGATGGGGGGGGGCGCGTACTCCTCAGCTCCTCCCTCATTTCCCACATTCCTCCTTGGCACGTGCGGCAGACGCTCAGGTCGGCCCGCGGGTGTCCTGAATAGCAATCAGAAAGAAGCAGCTGGATGCTGGCAGGCTGACATTCTGCCGTTTCTCGTCTGGAGCGACCCGACAAGGACGGGACGGGAGAGGCGTCCATCCGCTCGGGCGCACACAAACGCATAAGAAGGATATGTTCCCACTTTGACATTTGTACGATGATGGACATCTGGCAATGTCAGGCGCTTCGAAAGTTCACAAAAGTGATGGATGCACGGGAATGTCTCTCTCTTTTTTTTTTTTACAACTAATGATGAGAGTCTGGGGCAAAATGTAAATAATCTAAGGCTGTGTTTGTACTGCTGCTCAATTCAGATTTATTTTTTTTGCTAATATGCAACATTTATTTGATTTTTTTTTTCCCCCTTCACGCAGTGTGAAAAGAACAATGCTAATTTTTTTTTTTTTTTCAAATCGCTCTGGGCCTCTGTCCAATGTGGATATAAATCAGATTTGTTCGGTCTAACAATAAAACTTGACACCCCCCCCTCAAATTAAAAAAAAAAGGTTGATCTTGCCACAACGACGATTCTACAGGCACTTATAAGAGAAGAATCTCTTGGTACCACAAGAGGGAAGCAAAGCACTACTTTTTTATTAGACAGGGCTATGGCCTGAGTAAATGGTCCTTCTCCCCTCACATAGCATTGTTTCTCGATGCCAGGATGGCGCCAAAGCGAGGCTCTTATAATTTACCGAGGTTGCACCAGAAAGCAGGTGAATCGATGATTTTTTGGTTTTTGTGTATCCGTGCATTACTGCCAACCTTTTGCAAAAGCACCTCTCATGTCCGTCACCAGCAACCAGTGATTGCTTCCAACAAGCAGTTGGTCACCAAGAACATTGCTCAGTGCAACAAGAGCAACGCGATGCAATCCTGCCAACATTGTACAAAAGCAGCAAGCATGCCGGCATCGCACAAGATGGCTGTCAATACACGATTGTGCGCTCTATTTGCCAAAAACTACACCAACAACAACCACGTGTGAGCGCTAACAGCAGCCATTAACGACGGCGGCAGTAATGTGTTAAAGCATGTCATCCGCAGGACCGCGTGCACCGGCACAGAAATAGACCAAACTGTTATTTGACTGTCATACCATCAAATTTCAAGCGACTGAGCCTAGAATTTAATCAGCTCGATTTTTTTTTTTTCTTCTTACCCCGTCAGCCTTGCCTAGCTGGAATCAGCCGGTAAATATCCGGCCAGTCGGCGTTATCCACACGCGCATATAAGGCTGCGATGCAGACAAGGGAAATTAATACCTTGTGAAATTATTCCAACAGCAAATATCGGAACTTTGACCTTGCCTTTTGTTTGTGCAAACTCCGATAAGAATGATTTCAGCACGCTGGGAATAAAAGATGCGATCAGTCCACCCGGCGTTCATATCCAGGAGAACTGGTTCATTAGGAGATGCCAGTCACCGTTCATAATGTCCGTGCAGATCAAAGAGATTGCAGATCACAGAGGCACGTTTTACTTATGGCATATGAGTCTAAATAAATGATTAAACAAATGCTAGAATTATATACCGCATGCATTAGCAGAAAAGCCTCATATCATGTATTCGGGGTGGGGGGCGCGGTCCCATTTTTGGTCAGTGCTACTCTCAGGGGCCACATAAGAATGTGTACTTCCGAAGCAGATGTATGACAAAAATGCAGTATCCTTGATTTTGGACAACACACATTTCGTGACTCATCATGCACTTCAAACGAAGTGTCAACGGTTCTTGTCGGGGAAAAATATGGCTCATGATGATTGTGTACTTTTGAGATCAGTGATGTAGTGGCGGCTCAAAATGCGTTCAAACAAGAAAAAAACAAAACCGTTTGCGACCCGCAACAAACATTGACAAGAGTGCAATATTTGCTCCCTTGCTAACGTTTGCCCCCGAGTGGTGTACAAGCGTTTGAATTTGGCTTGAATATCATCTGCTTCCAATTTTACCTTGAAAGATGCCATTTTCTTCTCTGATGCACAAATACAAAATTGGGGGTTGGAGGCGCCGGTGAGCAATGTCTGCCATCTAGTGTAGAACGCTGTTACTACCACTTAAGAGTGCTCAGCTCTAGCAAGCGTTTAAAAAAAATCAATCAAGTAGAGGTGTCAAATTATCTTGTTAATTGCGATTAATTAATTAGATCACCTTTAGCGCATTATTTTTTTTTTTAATCGCGTTAATCTAAATTTTAATCTCTGCCTTTATTGTTTCTGTAGGTCGGTTGCCTTTTTCTAATAGCCCTTTTTATGTGTTGGCTTCCTGTGTTCGAGTTGTTGAGGGTGGGGAAACAACTGTCAGTCACAGCCTGAAGCGGACATTGATTGGCTGCCATTATGTGGGGGCTTGTTTAGCCGAAGCTGATCGGCTCCCGCTTCCTGTGTTCCAGTTGTTGAGGGTGGGGAAACAAGCCTGAAGCGGACATTGATTGGCTGCCAGTATGTGGGGGCTTGTTTAGCCGAAGCTGATAGGCTCCCGTTGGAGTTGGGCGGGCTTAGTAAGCAGCGGTGAGGATTATGTGAGAGTTCTCGGCACAATGAATGGAAAATTGACATTCCTAATTTGTAAGAAGGAGTTTGCTTACCACCGAAGCAGCTCAAATTTAGCCTCCCACATCAATGCAAAGCCCCCAGTCGCCAGTGCAGCCACAGCTAAATAATGTAACAAATTTAAAATGAAAATACTCATGTTCTCAATCATTTTTAGATGAGATTAAAACATAGATTAATTAATTACAGACCCAAAATTAATTAATCGCAAATGTTTTTAATTACTTGCCAGCACTACATTCGAAGGCCTTTTGGTGTGTGGGCTTGCTCATCTCCCCCAACAACATCATCAGGTCAATGTAACTACTGCCAAAAATAGACCGTATACTCCCCAACAACACACGTTAGATGCAACTGAATCCAAACGGAACTATTCATCCCGATCACGGTGCCACATTTGAAGAAGAGAAAGCAGCAAGAGCAGGTGAACGCCGGGTGAGCTTCGGTGTGCTCGCTAAGCTCAGCTCACAGCGCCTCGCTGCGAGCCTCGGTCGGCTGCGGCGCGGAAGCTGCTCAGCTACTTTTAACCCGCAAGCTGTGAGTGTTTCTGCGCCTCCGATGACTTGAAACGGGCACAGCTTTATGCAAATCCAGTCCTGGGGTGTTTGCCAAAAGGAATGTCTCCACCGTCATGGCCGCTCAGTAACGGCGTGAAAGTTTTCTTTTCAGTTCAAAGTGGCTTTTCCTTGAGCAGAATCCCGCGTCATATTGTAGCCAAAGGTACATTCCCGGTTTAAGATCAAAAGAAAATATTTATATATATGTAACAAATTAAAGTTCAAATCCACAAGTACCCCCCGCTTCACTCATTAGTTTGCACGGGTTTCTGGAGTGGAATGCTCCTTCTTTGGGGGGGATATCGACTTGTTATTGAGTCATGCAAAGCTGCAGGGGAGACAATCGGTTGGCCACTCTGGGTAACAGTTGCAGAATGGAAAAAAAACACATCCAGAGTTGTTGTTGTTGTTGTTGTTATTGTTTAGCTCAAGTCCCCAATAAAGCTATGAGTCACGAGTGAATCATTTCACACAGGAGGAGGGATGACTGTACTGCAGCAGGGTCTGAATATGTTGCCCCCCACCACCCTCCTCTCAACCCCCACCCCACCGCGTCCGCCATCTCTTTGTGAGGATAAAAGCGGAGTGGAGTGGCACGCTCCTCCGAATCGGGCTCTGACGACTTCAAAGCGAGACGAGAGGGATGTGAGAGGACGGAACCGGCGGGCGTTCGGGGTTTTAGAGTGAAGTGGGGTGAGGGGGGGGAGGGGGTTGTTATGAGAAGGGATGTCACCAAAGCAAGAGGTGCATATCTTCGGCGCACAGGTGAAAAGAGCAGACAAAGTTCGCCATCAAAGGCATCAAAGAGTTGAAGATGAACCAAAAGGGGACACGGTCGTGGCGGGGGGAGGGGAGGGGGGCATCGCATAAAAGCAGCGGAAGAGGGGACGAGGCCAAAACAGAAGCGAGACGGGCCGACGTGTGAGAATCGCGAGAAGGATGCTCGGTGGGAAGAAAACGACATCCTGGATTCCGGCTGACAAAATAAACGGCGGCGAAGCGGAGGCGAGGCGATGAAGCGCGGCGAGACGATGACAAGATTTCTTATTGCTGTTGACTTTTGAAGGCTGCAAATATGATTTGGGATTTGGCAATGGAGTGAGGCGGCGGGGAAATGTACATGGAGGCGCAGGAGTGGAGAAGCAGCGCTTTCCTCCGGTTCATGCTCGCTGTTCCTTGGCTGAACATTTTGATCGGGGCAATGCGGGAGAAGCTCGTTTTGCTTCTTTTGGAGGCGGGGTGGTCACGGCGCTTTGCCGACTTCGGCCCGGATTGCAGTGTCCATCCGTTCCACGACTGCTCCACACAAAAGATATCTTTCAATCTCAAATTAGAAACTACAGTCAAACCTCGTTATCACGTACCTCGAGGGACACGACGAATCTGCGCGTTCCAACGGTCTCCACGACTGCTCCACACAAAAGATATCTTTCAATCGCAAACTACAGTCGAACTTCGTTATCATGCGAGGGACATGAAGAATCTGCGCGTTCCAGCAGTTGTTCGTCGTAACCCTTTCCGATAAAATGGCCGCCAACTACGACATGTGACCCAGTATGAACATTTGTCGATGTAAAAAACATGTCAGACAGTGGAAACATTCCAATGACTACAAAATGATTCCATAAGACGTGAAACAAACAACTGTAGCGTTGCTACTTCATCTCCGAAAACGTTGAGTCAACAAATGTTAGCCGCCGACGTCAAAAGTGAGAGACGATTTCGTCCTTCGCTTCCGTTGACCAGACATGTTTTCAGAGCACGTGCTCAGGACGGCGCCGTGCCCCCCACCCCGGAAGTACAACAACGTACCGAGAGTCGATCGGGAGCGTTGCTAGGCAACAGAGGGGATTCTTGTGCCGTACATTGCGCTCATACGCAAGGTCGCGGCGACGGTTAGCTTCCCGCGGTTCGTCGCAACGAAGGCCTTTTTTACTGTTTAGTGAGGAAAAATCCGGTCGTTATAATAAAGTTTACATTACGAAGGTGTTTCGTTGTCAGCAAAATCGGCCGAATGGAAAATGAACGACGTGAAATTGGGACTAATGCGAACACAGGGGAGCAAACGTAAACGTGGTGCGTTGAAAAGAGCTTCGACTGTACATATTACTGATGTCATTATCATTGTTACGTTAGAGGTGTTTTTCGTACAAAGATAATCGAATTATGACGCCACTCCTGCGCTAACGAGAGGTACGTACAAATTTGGCTCACATCATGTACAAACGTGTACAACGTGTAAATGTATGCGATTGTGAAGAACTCGCCGTTTTCAAGCCATACAAGGTCACAAAGACAAAGCAAGACAGCAAAAACGGTTTCCTTTTCCCCCGTCCTGCCCACTTGTGGCGCTTCTTCTTTTTTTTTTTGGGTCCTTGTACATATCATCACACAAGAAACTGAGTGTTGGTTCCCAGCTGCTGACAAGTTTTTTTTCCCCCTGTAATCATTGCCTAAATGTTGAGCCGGAATGAAATGTCCAGACAAAGGCGAGGCCCAAGTCGGCCGCTATCTTAATGCCCAGGCTGACTTCGACCCTTACATAATCCAAAGTGACGGGACTAAAAGGCTCCAGCCGTGGCAGCCGTACACCGATTGGCAGGTGCGGGGGCGAGGGTGTGTGTGTGCGTGGGGGGGCACTGAGAAGCAGACCGAGCGCCGGTGTCTTCGCTGCCTTCACACATGGGAGCTCAAACTGAGATATCACCATTAGAAAAATTCCCATATTTTCACAAAGACAGTCCGCTTAATCCGTCTTACGCGATCATCGATCGTCAAGCGTGGTGCGCTGATGGGATTTCTTGCTTGGTGGCGATACCCTGTCGAGAGGCCAAACTTTACATTTGATCACGTCGAATCGTAAACATCACAGCAGCCCGAGCCGTCGGGCTCAGAAGGAAACGTCAAGGAATAATTTAGACAAGGTGGGAAAGTCGTCATTGTTTTCTGTATTTTAATTTTTTTTTTTTTGCAGATGGGAAGATGGGCCAATCAATAGCACTCTCTTCCAGGGATGGTTCAATAGCTCCTTTCATCACGTCCAGTGCCGTTAACCCTGGTGCACTTTTTAAGTGCCTTGTGACGCAGGTACCGATCCAATAAGTCCCTTTTTTTTTCTTTTTTTCTTTTTTCTCTCTCTCTCTTTCTCGGTTGATCACGACAGCAGTTGCAAAAATTGCAAGGCATTTTAGAATCATGGAATGAAGGTGAATGCGACGCACAGTGAGGTTCATTTCCAAACTGTGGACACTATTTTTTTTCCTTGTATTACACACACACACACACACACACACACACACACACACAGAGTTGATACACTATACTGTGTGTATGTGGCAGATGGAATTCACTCAACTCAAGCAGCCCTCCAAGTATCGACAACTTCACTGAGCAAGTATGTGCCGCGGAACGGAAGCTAACACCGCTAGCGAAGGCTAATCCTTGCATTGAACAACGCACTGCAGCTCTGCTTACCTTTTGGCTTTGATGTCAGGCTGTTATTCAGACTGCTGGTGGGACTGTTATTTTATTGTCAATATATTTTTCTAATATTTTGGGGCAGTGGATGGGTTGGGGGGGTCGACACCCATTTTTTTTTCCCCAAAAAATTTAGGCATCAGTTGCATGCGGATGTTCGCTATTCGCACCGATAGTTGAAGTACTCCTCTACGAGCATTTAAATTAGATTGTGTACCCCCTTAAGGATTGTTTTTTTTTCCTTCTTAATACTAATCATGGTTAGCTTGAGTCGACACTAACGTGACTGCCGAATGTTCCAACTGTTAATTAACTCACTTTGATCGCAGCTTCACACGGCGCAAAGTGCGAATCTTTTGTCTCGCCGCTTGTTCATTATTTTCATCGCTTCATCTTCAGAGACTTCACAGTTGAACGCCTCGAAAACAACATATAGCCGCCAACGCGGGCCGACCAGTGGATGATCTCATACTGTGGCCACGATTGACTGTGGCGGGCGCGTGTGACGCCCGCCCCTCTAATTGGCATTTAGGTATTGACCGCCGCAAATATGGACACGATGGATTACAAAGTCGAGAGCCAATCGTCCAAGCGGGGGCCATGGCGACGCGCGCTTCGATAATTTGCACTCGCAGCCGCGGCAACATGCGTGTTTGCCCACACGGGGAGCAGATGTACAAAAGATTTCTCTCTAATCTTGTAATTATAGATCAGCCCACCTCACCCGCCCTCCATCTTTCTCTGTTTCCTAATCTTCTTCTGGTTATAGATTGAGGGAGACGGGCAGCGCAAAAAAAAAAAAACCCCGTCAATCTCGCCAATCTCCACTTTCATGCCTTGTGCACAATCGAGGGTGGTTAGAAAACGACGTTATAGGGAAACGCAGCGTCGCTACGACAGATGCAGATGACGGCGAGGCGCTGAATTTATGCATCGACGAAGGCTCGAGTCGCGCGCGATCCATCGATACCGGATCTCAGCTGTGTTGCAGCAATGCAGGGATGAGGCAAAGTCTCGATGGAACAAACTTACACCGGTTGACCGCCAAGTCAATTGTCAGATCAATAGCACGCACTAATACCTTTTCGCCTCGCTTGTTAATTCCGTTTATTTCTTGCTTCATTAGTGAGTCTCACCAGGGGGAGGGGGGAGGGGGGGTTGCTACACAGTGACTCCAAAAGCATCTACCGCCATCTTTGTCACTCACAAAGGAAGTTTGTCTGTATGCGGCTGTCTTCTCCATGAAGACGCGTCACTTGACCCGTGGCGTCTTCATGCTGGTTCTGATCTCGCCAGAGAGAATACAAGATGACTTTTTTGGGGGGGGGGTATGAGCAAGGCGGCATCGAATAAATAATGTAATAATCCAGACACCGGCAGGAAGAGGCGCTCCCATCAGACAATCACTTAAGGCGGGCGGCGCTGATGACATCGTATGTGATTTCACTGCGAGGCCTTCTTCATTTTATTACTATTTGCACTCTCGTCTGGTTCCTCCAATGTTCCCTGCGGCTCAAGTCTTTTCTTTTTTATTTTTTTGCGAGTTTATCCCCGGGATTTTGGATCGGTCGATCGTCACCAGCGGGTCAAATCATACATAGGCTTTTTTTCTGTTTTACCATCACGGTTATTATTATCGAATCTGATAGTTTGCCCATCCGGACGAAAAATATTAAAAAGAGAGCCCTTTGAAAATATCCAAACAGTCGCCTCCGGTATTTTGGACTTGATGGATGGTGAGTTTTTTTCTTCTCCGTAGACACTCCCGATTGAGGGAAAAAAAAACCAACTTGATGTCACTTAACGTTTGAAAACTTGCAATCAATAATAATGGTTCCTTCAACGATTGTTTCGATTACCGTCAAGAGGTTTTTGGTAACAAGAAAATGCTGACAATATGGCTCTTATTTATTACATTACATATAATTTTGGTTGAGGTTTTAGCAAGCATCGCGGAAGTTGACATGTTTGATTTGCTTTCGCGGGCCACATAAAATGATGTGGCGGGCCAGATTTGGCCCCCCGGGCCTTGAGTTTGAGACCTATGTATAAAGGCAGTCATTCTCATATTTTACAGAGGTTGAAGGGGGCATCAGTCAAAATGTCCACGTGAATCTTGGTGACGAGTGATCAAAGTTTTCTGATGTTATGTGAACTGCAGTTTTTTTTTAACGCTTACGTGAAGCATTTTAGACCGTCCGCCGTTGTCTTGCACGTCTTCGAATATGCGCTGTAGAAAACGTAAGCTCAACGTTCAGTCATACAAACCCGATCACGTTCGGTGATGACGGCGCTAGCTTTTACGACGAGGCGTCTGGATGGAAGGTGTGTGTGAATCGGGCCTTTGCCACCCGTTAAACAAACAAAAAAATAAATAAAATACTAATGACAGTAATTCTATTGAATGCAAAGTTACATGCTGTCGACCTGACTGCGTCTTCTCAAGCGCTCCGAGGGAGAAGAGAAACAAGAGAAATCACAGAGCCGCACGCTCCCTTTTACCTCATTTGTTGCGAAGCCAGCATGTCACCAGGGGAGCGCTTACGTCAAAAGCGATCCATATTGACACGCATGTAAGCCCCGGAATGCAAAACAGGACACTTTCCTCCACGGATCGGAGAGAATAATAGCGGCGTGAAATACCGGCGCTTGGAACAAAAAGCAGCATCGGTACGGGTGCGGATTAATGGATCCGCACCGCGACAATAGCCGAAGTGGCTGCCGGGAAAACACTTTAGCGGGTGCCCATCGGCAGCCGAGATGTAAATATGAGTGGACCGGTGGCTCGGCAGCCAGACACTTGACAGGATAATGGTGCGTTTCAGCGCGACGCCGGATTGCCATTCCCTGGGGAAAATGGCCATCTTCGGAGACGCTGTTGACAAAAATGGATAGATTAAAAACAATAGAAAGGACTTGGAAGACGACCCCGAGCTTGTTAACGCGCGGGGACGTCAACTCGCGGGTCCATTTCGGCGGAAGGCGGCCACCGACGGGGGAAAAGTCGAGAGTCGCAACAAACAAAATTAAATCTGAAGAAATTGTGTTTTGAAGTGCGGATTCAAAATAACAGCAGAAGCAGAATAAAAATAACAATACAACAAAGGATGAATATTTTTTGCAGCACAACAAATGCTCTTTGCATCAATCCATTTTGATTCACAACTGCACCGATCCTCACTTGTCACGATTCGACATGAAAAGGAGTCAAGTACGAACGGCCACAGTCTGACCACAAAGGGCGGCGCCTTTCTGCTTTTTCAGCCTTTGTGCTGCTGCGTCGTCGCAAGACGCTGGTGAGTAACGCCGTATTAAAAAAGATCTATATTTGACACTGCATGTCGCGGCACACAAAAAGGCCCCGGCTGGCGAGCGCCGATGTCCCCCCCGCCCCCCACCCCCTCTCTCGCGTAGTGGCCGTGAACTTGTGTTTTTAGGCTTGCATGAAAAATTCAGCTCGCTCTCTTGGCAGCGTTCGGCCGACATCACGCTACGCGCCGCCATGTTCATGCATGCGTCGCCATATTATTCATGCCACGCACACGGGATTGGACACACACATGCGCTAGGGGCCGGTGGGTGTTTTACATCTCTCTAGATTTTTTGGGGGGTGGCAGGGGGTGACATATCCTGGAGAGTTTGGCTGTCCTGCCGCCAAGCCATACTTTCCAGTATGACCGGTATCTATGAAGCGTGTTTTACAATCATGCCCCTATGGCTAAAAAGTGAAGTGTGGAGAGTCTTTGTGAATGATCGAACGGGGCAATCATTGCAGGTAGCCTCTCAAATATCCACACACACACAGGGGCCCCATCGCCAGCCGAGATGTAAATATGAGTGGACCGGTGGCTCGGCAGCCAGACACTTGACAGGATAATGGTGCGTTTCAGCGCGACGCCGGATTGCCATTCCCTGGGGAAAATGGCCATCTTCGGAGACGCTGTTGACAAAAATGGATAGATTAAAAACAATAGAAAGGACTTGGAAGACGACCCCGAGCTTGTTAACGCGCGGGGACGTCAACTCGCGGGTCCATTTCGGTGGAAGGCGGCCACCGACGGGGGAAAAGTCGAGAGTCGCAACAAACAAAATTAAATCTGAAGAAATTGTGTTTTGAAGTCCGGATTCAAAATAACAGCAGAAGCAGAATAAAAATAACAATACAACAAAGGATGAATATTTTTTGCAGCACAACAAATGCTCTTTGCATCAATCCATTTTGATTCACAACTGCACCGATCCTCACTTGTCACGATTCGACATGAAAAGGAGTCAAGTACGAACGGCCACAGTCTGACCACAAAGGGCGGCGCCTTTCTGCTTTTTCAGCCTTTGTGCTGCTGCGTCGTCGCAAGACGCTGGTGAGTAACGCCGTATTAAAAAAGATCTATATTTGACACTGCATGTCGCGGCACACAAAAAGGCCCCGGCTGGCGAGCGCCGATGTCCCCCCCGCCCCCCACCCCCTCTCTCGCGTAGTGGCCGTGAACTTGTGTTTTTAGGCTTGCATGAAAAATTCAGCTCGCTCTCTTGGCAGCGTTCGGCCGACATCACGCTACGCGCCGCCATGTTCATGCATGCGTCGCCATATTATTCATGCCACGCACACGGGATTGGACACACACATGCGCTAGGGGCCGGTGGGTGTTTTACATCTCTCTAGATTTTTTGGGGGGTGGCAGGGGGTGACATATCCTGGAGAGTTTGGCTGTCCTGCCGCCAAGCCATACTTTCCAGTATGACCGGTATCTATGAAGCGTGTTTTACAATCATGCCCCTATGGCTAAAAAGTGAAGTGTGGAGAGTCTTTGTGAATGATCGAACGGGGCAATCATTGCAGGTAGCCTCTCAAATATCCACACACACACACACACACACATACACACACACACACACACACACACTCTCTTGCACTCTCACTCATTTCCTCTCTTTGTATTATGATGATATACTGTCGCTACAGCAGTCGGGGCAGTCTGCTTCTTACTTAATCGTCTCGCAATGTTGGTGGTTTGTTCAAAATAATACACTACAGTACATGTGGTTCCTCAGTGTTTAGCTATTAGAAGACCAAAGGAGGGGGGGAGGGGGGGGGGTCACAGATTTTCCATCGCGGCAAGTTGACATTTGCAAAGGTCAATTGCCAGGGTGAGGGTTATGAGTCACCGACTGTAATTTTGTTTACGGTGGCCCATTTTGGTCGCGTTGGGCCATGTTGCTCGGTGTGCGGCGGGTCTTGAAGAGAAAGAAATGGAGGCGATTGGGATTGCGAACGTGGGGACTTTGACGGCAAGGCAGAAGAAAAACAAAACGGGGAGACAGCAGGGGGCACGTCTGAAACGACGCGTTTAACTGCAGGTAAAGTGGAGTCATCAGTTCTCATTAGCTAATTTAGCTAATTTTTTTTTTTTGTTACAAAGATGTGAGTTTATTTTTTCCTCTCAGTATTAGAACCATGCACACTATTGTGTTGAGGTGTTTTATTTATTTTTTTTCTCTCATTGTGCAAAACAGGTCCTGTACTGTGTACGGTGTTGGGACTCTTTGTGGCTGAGGCATCCTTGAGGGCAACAGAAATGGCTACGGTACTCGTCTCCAAGGTAAGCAGGTCAACATGGCAGTTTACGGTGCTCGGTTTGAAGCACTTCTTTTAACTAGCATGCACTGTCCTTAACCAGAGAAGTCCCTGTGCTCTTGTTACGCAACTCCCGACGGTAACTATTGAGGAGACGAGAGCGAGCTAATATCAACATTGACCGCGGTGTTTACACAGCGAGTTTATGACAAGAAGGCAAAAGAGACGTCGCCGATGAAAAGATCTGGCGCTCTCTCTCTCTCTCTCTCTCTCTCTCTCTCTCTCTCTCTCTCTCTCTCTCTCTCTCTCTCTCCACTTAAGAACGCTTTTTTTTTTTTTTTTTTTACCGCAGACGGCACGGCCCAGCCATAGCGGGTCGCCGCCTCGACTTGCATCTGAAAAGCATCTGTCATCCGCCTGACCCGAGACCCCTGCCTTCTCATTGAAGTTTGACCCAAAGTCATTCCAGAAGCGGCGTTTTCATCCTGGCTGCCGTCACGGGCCTTTTCCCTTTCGCGGCGCCGCGTATGTAGGTCAGGAAAGTGCGTGCCAGAACAAAGGTCCGCTCGAAGCACAGAGGCAGGTTGTGTGTGAAAGCATGAAGCTTTTTTGAGGGCTCCCCCCCCCCCCAAAAAAAGCGGACCAGAGGATGCTTTTGTTTCGGCTGAGCTTTCGGCGCCGTCCGTCTGTGGAGTGATTGTTTATAATTTAACAGCCAAGCAATTCTTTTGTTATCTGTCATTCTTTCTGAACGTGTGCCAGTGAACGAGCCGTTCTGAATCCTCAGCAATCGACCGCCCACTTGGCAGCCAGGCCTGCGAAGATCTGACAATTTCAAGCCGTGGCCCGGACCACGCGGTCCGGAAAAACCCAAGCCAAAAGGTAAGCAGAGCTGTAATGACTTTGCTCAAAATGCAGAGCTCAGCACCCGCTGAAGGCGATAAGCTGAAGTTGATGCAGTGGTTGTTAGGATATTTGCACATATATGGCACGCTGATTATTTGAAGTGCTGCTTTCCGTGAGTGAAAATTCTGTATTGTCTCCTTCGATGGGCACGTTAATCCGTCGGTCATCATATTTATCATTATTCCAAGCCGGCCCAGTCCGCCGTCTTCGGCGACAGCCAGTCGGCATCGACGACGTGCTTACTGTGACGTACCACTAGGGGGAGCCCCACACTCGTGAAGATAAAGCGGTTCAGATCATGGTTGGACTACAGCAAACATCTTCACGAGTCAAATAAATCCAGTTTCGTGTCAAATTTACTGTTGGGTCAGGATGTGAACGAACCTGAGCCTGTCACTTTTCTTTGGTTACTTCCTGAAGATGATGACTCAAGGCAGCAAATGTTTTTTTTTGTGTGCCACTAGCCCACCAAATCCTGTCCCTCCCTGGCAATGATATTCCATGAGCACGCAAGCGCTATTGGGGGGGGAAAAAAGCGGCAAACTACGGTATCATGCTAAGCGCATCCGCTTCCCGCCGCGCGGGAGCAGATGGAACGGTGGCGCTCACCGAACGGTGAAGCGGGCGAAATGGCGAAAATTGACTGCACGTCTGACTCATGCGCAAGTAAAATGAGAAAATGTTCACTTTATGGCTGCACCTGAACGTGAAGCAAATCGTCAAACGGCCCATCGGGCAGCGATACATGTTCTCGCGCATAGCGAAGGCTGTAATACTGCGGCTCGCACTTGATTATGGGAGCCTAGCATCAAGGCTAAGTGAATTTGGCTTCATGCTTTTACACGCCAGCGAGTAGGAGACTAAAATGGATCAGCCCCCCTTTTTTCTTTTTTTTTTTGTGTTATCTTTTTGTGGCTAATAAAGTCTGGGCCACTGGGGAACAGAAGCCTCTCCTGTTGGCAGGGAAGCAATTTCCACAAATGGTTTCATCGTCAACGCATCAAAAGATTGCGATCAAATGAGCAGCGTGCGCACGCTCGTCCATCTTTTTGTCACATTACAGGTGTTAAAATTAGAATCCCGCCTCGAGTTTGAAACATTTTATCTTCCGATTAAGGCTCCACCCAAAATCCTCTTTCTTTGCCAACCGAACGTATACGCATGCAGAATTTAAAACGGGATTTCACGGCGTGTCGCCATTCTCCAAATATACTCCACTAACGTGCTCGCATCCTGGCGGTGTCACTTCTCCTCCATGAATGCAGACAAAAGTGCCTTCAACCGATATTGTTAACTATGCCAGCTCCTGTCCACACAGTCGCCGCACACCTCATCAGCTTATGTCGCCATACGCTGTACACCCCCAAAATTAGCAGCACTGTTTTGTGTTTTGGAAAAAGCCGAGTACCGTTGCAAACGCAAAAATATCAATTTCCTGAAATGATGTTGATCCCATCTCAACTCCGACACACTAACATCAACAGTAAGAAGAGTAGAAGAAGAAATTTGTGCTCGAGCTTGATGAGCAAAAATCTATTTTCACAGATTATGATGAAAATATGCCTTTTGAGTATTGTCGTGTATATATACAGTATATCACTCCCGGAATGCCATGCCAACTTTTTTTAGCCCGTCAGTGGGATTTTACATTGACTTTAGCATTAGCGCTGGCGATCTTTCTCGAACAAAGTTTGTCTTTGCATTTAAATACACAACGTCTGTCATTCTTTTTGCTGTGTGATTCCTTTTGCAGTTGGGCGGCTTCAAGCACGCTCGGGGGAGGGCAAACGGCACACGCTCGGCGCACAAGCGGCACACGGTCCTCGTCGGGCAGACGTCGAAAGCACAGATAGGATCGCTGAACGTACCTTTCTGTAAACGATCATGTTGGGGGACTCGTCCGCTACCCCGTTGGTCCCCTGCCCGCCGCTGTTGGTCTGCGCCATGGTCCAGTATAAGCCGTTCTTCCGCAGGAAATGTCAGGTGCTCCTGCGGCGGACAGAACGGATATTGGAGTCTGTCGGCGGGACAATGGTGCCAAAAGGCTCGTCTTGCTCTTACCGGATCCTGTTTAAACATATTTGACATTTACTCGCGGAACAAATGTGCTGCTCTCTTGGCTGCTTGTGCACCTGTTCACATCCCGCGTGGTCTTGACAAGGATGGTGATTTTTTTTTTTCAACCCAAAAATTGTCAGGTCAGGACAATGTGAATTTTTGGAGGAGGAGGCAACATTTCACGGAGGAAGTGTAATGTAGCGCAAGAAGTCTTCCCACGGGGTCTTTCTGCGCTTAGATGCTTTCAGCATTCCCTCATTGTGCAGAGCGTTCTTCCTGCTTTGTTTACATTCCAGCGTGCAGGTCAGCACCCGAGGTTCTAAATTCTAAACTAGGACATGTATGGTTGTACACGTCATATGCCAAAAAGGACCCTTCCATTGAAGCGCCCGACCAGTTCAAGGTGTCCTCTGTCATCTGGGAGAGGCTCCAGCACCCCCACTGTGACCCTGTTCCGGATACGAGTGTCGAAAATGACATGAAATGACTGTCTTGTGACTCAAGATGAAATAAGCTACTTTCCAGGATGCCGCCACATCAAAGCCAAGAGGTAAGCAGAGCTGCGTTGAGTTTTGCTGGATGCGCAGATTAGCATCAGCTCCAACGTCACAGCTTCTTTTACTTGATGTCAAGAGGAGTGTATAAAGTCTCCACAAGCGAAAATGCTTTTGTCTTTCAGGTCGTTTGTTTTTTGTTTTTTTTTTCCTCCCGAGCTCAGCTTCTGCCAGTGGAATCAGCTTTCTTCATTCAACCCGACAACAGGGGCGCTGCCAGGAATTTGCCCATGCCACAAATACTTGAGAAACTATCACTTTACCCCCACCGCTTAAGGTGAGCAATTTAGCCAAGTGTGTGCCAACGTTTATTTGCCTAGGCATATGCCTTTTTGACAAAAACGTCAATAGTATATGCACACAACTACAGAAAACATTGCATAAATGCATAAAAATTACCATTCAGGGACCGTACAAGAATGCTCAAGAAAACATTTGGTGCAAATAATTTTGTGCATTTTCTCACAAAAATCAACTCAAAACGTTCATATTATTCAGGTTCTACGTTCTATGTCATTCCAAATCGGTCAAATAGGTTGGAGTGTAAAGTGCAAAAAAATCCATGTATGCCATCTAGTGGTAGATGGTGATATTACAACTTCAAACTAAGTTCAAACTCATCTAAAAAAATAAAAGGCTTGCCAATGATTTGATTTCAAAAAAGTTTGTGCATGTGTACAAGCCGCCTTGAACAACCCAGGCTAAACTTGGCTTCGACACGACATGCGCGAAGCTTGTCTCTCCGGAGAGATGCATCACGTCATCTTACTTCCTTGACACCAATTCCAATTTCGACAGGGTTTTGCTGGAACATAGCGGCCCAGAAACGACAAATAACAAAGCGGAAATTCAAAAATAATCCGCAACTGGGCCATATTCCGCACCGCTTATCATGTTCGGGGGTCACAGGGGAGCTGTGAAAAGCCGACGACACCCTGGATTGGTCGCTCGCCAGTCATACGGCACATAAAGAGACAAACGTTCCCACCGACATTCACACCATCGCTGAGCGTGATGTGAACCCAGGCGGCCTGCACGGAAGTCGGACGAATGCACCACATTGTGACACACCGCCGAACAGTCATTTGGTATTTTTGCCTGATGGTGGGGACGCACCGTCAAAATGTCTCGGCCGAAGATGAGAGCAACCGACTGTAGGCAGATGCAGTCGGAACGGCACACCGTCCCTGGAGGAGGTCCTCCACAATGCAGCTAAGACACAGCAGCCACTCGGGGGCTCACGCAGCCAAATGGAGCGCTCCGTCGTCATTGCCGTTATTTATCCCCCGCGCACAAGATGAAATAGCCCCCTCCTCCTTTCTCCTCCACTTACGTCGCGTGCATGCATACATGCATGCATTAAAAAAAAAAAAACGAAAAGAAAGAATGCAAGAAAGCACGAAGTGGCGCATGCATGCGAGCTGCTCGTGCACGAGGCCGCCTTGTGTGTCTCGGGCAGCACCTTGGACAGCGATCAACAACGCCCCTCGTCCGCGCGTAAACACACAAGACAAGACAACAACAAATAAAAGCAGGCGAGGAGAAAGACGAAGACAGTCGGCGGTGCGAGCGGGGAGGGGGGTTGTTCACCTGAAAAAAAGCGCAGCCCCCCACCCCCAAGGCTGGTGGGACCGGTGGATCGGGACGTTGCGCGGACGCCGTGGACCCAGCTGGCCTCGAGCGTTGTCAAGCGGCGCGCCGAGGAAGGCGAGGCGGGCTCATCGGTGGCTCCGGGAGGCGGACATTCGGCGGACGACTCGCTCCCCGTCTCGCTCTTTTGCTCGCCGACACTCGCCGCGCTCCTTCCTCCCCGCTATGCTGCCGAGCAAGCAGGCGCGCACCCTCGCCGCGCCGTGGACGCGCATCGATCCGGGACCAATCGCGTGCGCGGAATAAGTTGCAGCCCGTTTTGAGGAACGCTGAGTTCCCGAATAGAATCGACGTCCAGCGCGTTTATAGAAAGTCGCCGACGTGTTCATTTGAACTACAAATTGCACGTCACGCAAACAATAGCAGGACCTTAAAAATGAAAAAACAAAAAAAAATCTCAGTGTGCTTCGGAATATTAGGTCATCAAAGATTAGGTGGACCATATAAAATGATCAAATTTCTCTCATTCCAAAATGATTTACTCAGCCTACAAATAACGATTTTTTTGTTTTATTTGTTTATCTCTCTCTCTTTCTCTCTCTCTCTCTCTCTCTCTCTCTCTCTCTCTCTCTCTCTCTCTCTATATATATATATATATACCTGTATATGTATATGTAAAATCAAATTTCCACCCTGCGATTGGCTGGCAACCGGTTCGGAGTGTCCCCCGCCTACTGCCCGAAGACAGCTGGAATGGGCTCCAGCACGCCCCGCGACCCTTGTGAAGATAAAACGGATCAGAAAAATGGATGGATGGATGGATAAAGAATTTACCATTTGTTAGTATTAAGCTCGTGGACTTTAGTTTAGTTCTGGGGATGTGCCATACCACTTTTTTTTCCGACTAATACTCAAAGCAGTGACAGACTCTGGATATGCTGAGAACATATTAGGAATTTGCCTATGCGCCGTTTTGATTCCGTGTGAATGAATGCGGTGGTAACAAACGGTAAGGATGTCATTCCGTTCGAGCTCGGCAGCGCAGTTGAAGCATGAAACATTGCAGATGTGACCCCCTCTTCGTAGCTAGCGCTCGTGTTTGTTTCCTGTGACTGTCCTCTCGTCCCCTTTGCTCTCTTTGGATTTGCGGTTTGGGGCAGGTGGACCTGAATATTCAGCTCACCTGGTTTTCCCCTGTGATTTATTTATTTTATCACGGACGGGCACACAGACGAGGAGTTGACAGTACTTTGTTGGTCGAAATGGGCCATAGGTGGTACCAGGACCTTCAGTGGGGACTTCATTAACTTAACCCTCCTGTTATGTTGTGGGTCAAATTGACCCCCTTTCAAGTTGAAGAACAACAAGCCTTTCCGCTTATGAAACTTGGCACCACCAACAGACAGTAAAAAAATGATTCATTTTGACACATTTGCAATGAAAACGGTTCATAATGAGCTCCAACAATGTTTCTCGGGGATGTTTTGGACACATTGAGAATGGCCGGGTCAAATCGACCCATTGTCCTCATTGTTATCTTTGTAAATTTAGAATTGTCCATAAAATATTTGATTTGGTGAGATTGCGCAAGTCGTTCTAGTCTTGAAAGCTGAATGCAATCCTGTGAAAGCTGGTTTGTTTTTAATGCGTCATCAGAGATCTGTATTCGAAGGTCAAGCATTCATCACGACGGGTATTTTAGGCTAAAGCATCAAATTTTAAAGAGCACCTCGGGCTGTCGTGTCTGTTTCAGTGCATGACCAAGCGCAAAGCCAGAAAGCAACAGAGCACCTCGCCACTACAGCTTGCACATCATAAAAATGTCTTCCCCCCCCCCTCCCCACCCCACCCGCCCTTTACACATGAGTCAGGGTCACTTTTCTCATGGTTTGAATGTTTGAACCATTGTAAACAATCCGCTGCCAGGGTAATACTTTTGGCAGAAGTAGCTTTCGCTTACCGAAGATGGGTCGTAAGAAGCTCCATTTATTCCTTTACATTTACGTAAGTAACTTTGGGGATAAATTGTAAGAGTAATTTTATTGCAACATCCTTCTTACTTTTGCCTTGTCACCCGAAAGTAGGTGTGACGTCATGGCGAAGAAGTCTTTCGAGTGCGGTCCCTTTAAGAGGGGCTTTAGCACCAACTACAATTCCCACAATGCACCGAGCTCAACCAAAAAAAAAAAAAAAGTAAACGCGGAAACAATAGAGAACCAGTTTGCTCTTTAAATACTAAACATCTGGTGCCAATTGATCTTGTTTGCTCGTTGTCCGTTTGCCGTTTGCCACCACAATCTCCCGTAAGCTACACTTAAGACTTGTCATGGCTTTGAAAAGAATAAAGAAGGTGAGTTTGGCCGTATCACTTCTGATGTATCGAAAACAGCCATCGCGCCGGCCGGTCTTAACGCCTTGTTCGCGAACTAGTTTAATTTAAACATTCAAGTGGATGGATTCAGCTTTTATTTAAAAAATGAGAACCAAAGTCGACGTATATGGTGTTGACGTTACAATCGGAACAATTGATTTTAAGTGGTTGTTTCGTTTCAACGCGAGTAAGCTAACTTCGCGGCTAGCTCAAAGTTGGCCTAGCAGAAAAGGTTTAAGGCGTGTTCACTCGAACGTGTTTGCTTTTCATCGTTCCTTACCCGCATACGCAACAAGCACAAACTCAATCTCGGAACGGATACCAAAAATGCTTCTTTAATTGTGTTTTGGTGTAGGAATTGTGTGACTTGAAGCGGGACCCTCCTGCATCGTGTTCGGCGGGACCGGTCGGAGATGATAGTGAGTGGACGACGTCGTCATCTTACTTTCATTTTTATCGTTTCTGCATGGCAGAGGTCTTAAGTGTGTTAGAATTAGAAACCCTAAAAGAATACGATGAGTGTCAAACCCTTAAAGATAAACATCCCTGGTTGTTTTTGTTAAATGATTTGTCATGGGCACGACCGAAAAGCTCCTAGGTGTCATTGATCGTCCAAATCCGATGGAATTCTTCCCATGATCCTATTGACATAGAATCCTGGAAACATGTAACAGTGAGGTCTCGCCCTTCGCAGGCGTTCGTGACGAAGACGAGATCGCTGTCTCGGGCAGAAACCCGACGAGAAACCTCGACTTCTCGTTTGGACCTCAACTAGAATCTTGCATGCTGCTGTTGTATGCTGTCAAGCCACTTGGCTATGAGCAAGTGGCCAACCCAGTGTGGTTGTTCACAATGCAGCAAAAATATCAAATAGTCTGGCAAATGCTTTGATGGTTAGGTCCTACAGAACCAAAAGTGCAAGTAGGCAGGGTTGACTGTAATTGCTACAAGGCTGCAGCTCCTCTCGAGCGTATTTGCATATTGATATGGTGTCTTTTGACGTCTTAGGTAAGAAGTTACGGAACTTTTTCAACTGTAGCAAAACCTTTGGGCATTCACACACACACACACACACACAATCTCAGAAAGAACTTGACTTGCAATGTTAATCACCTTTTGTTTTTTCGTAGTGTTCCATTGGCAAGCCAGCATCACAGGACCGGTGAGCTTTTTCTAGATTTTTTTTTTTTCCTTTGTTTCCCCTGCATTTCTTTTTGGCGTGCTGCTTCTGGATGTGTCGACAATAGAGCATTATGTGACTAGTTTGCAGCACACCCTTACTTCCTGTTTTATACGGTTTAGCCTGTCACACTCTGGGACAGTCCAACATATTGTTGAGATAATAGTTTTTTTTTTCTTTAATATATATAGCTCTATGCCGTCTTTGTTCAGTCTACCATGGTTGTTTTCTTTCTCCATCTTAGAATGACAGCCCGTACAATGGAGGGGTTTTCTTCCTTTCTGTGCATTTCCCCACCGACTATCCCTTCAAACCCCCCAAGGTAGGTTTTCCCATCTCGCAGATTTCGCTGCGAGCTTCCAACAAGTCTTTATGATGTTGGGAATCTCAAATGTCTTTTAACACAATCACGTACTGGATTTCAAAGCAATTTTTCTCCCGAAGAAAAAATGGAAACCGGATTAATCTGCGCGAAGGTCAAAATGTCACCTCGATAAATCCCGTCTTAAATTCACTGGCACCGTTTTATGTTAGTTTGACCTCATGAGATTTTGTGCTTGTTTGATGGATACTTTTCTGAAAATGTTGGTCCGTTTGACAGTTGGTACATTCCACTCCCACTGCATTTTATTCACAATTTAAAACACTTCCCAGGTACGATATAAAAGAAATGGAGCGCTTTCACATTGCCCTGTTTTTGTCTTGCTGATTCCTCGTGATTACTTTCTGAGAGTGGGCCTTGTAAAAAGCGAGCGAGCCCGCCCCATATGCTGCCGGGCCAATGGCGAAGTCTGGCTTTCGTTACCGTGACAACTGGGGGCGGCTGCATTCAGAACCTCCGTTTCTGAAAAGGCGACTGCGAAAGCATACGCGCGATCCCCAATGGAGACGGCATGGTTTCTGTTTTCCCTCGTGGAAGCAGCGCATCATCGCTATCCCAAACCGAGCTGCCGAGCTAAGCTCGTGTGGGCAAAGTCAAATCCTCCTGATGCGCACCGTATCAACCGTTTGACGGGAGGATCAAGTCACACTTGCATGCTCAACATGAAGCCATTTAACTGTTGCGTTGTGTTTCTCTTCATTTGTGCCTCCCCCACAGGTGGCTTTTACCACAAAAATCTATCATCCAAATATAAACAGCAACGGTAGCATCTGCCTGGACATACTGAGGTCGCAGTGGTCGCCTGCCCTTACCGTATCAAAAGGTATGTTGATTTTTTTTATAAGATGTGAATTCAGGCTGGGTGGACGCTGCAGATCCAAATTGCCCAGTTCTAATTCAATTGTTTATAACTTTTTTTTTTTCGCTACAAGATGGCTGCGTTTACAGCATGAAGTAACGCGAGGTTCATTTCACCGAGCAGACATCCATGCACAAGAATGCCGTTTTAAAGCATGACATACCAACGGATGCATTTCCAAGTGCAATGTCGTGAGAATGGGCCAATGCATTTTGTATGTTGCCAAGACGCACAGTATAAATTTCATATGCATTGAGATGCTTTGATCTGAATTTTAATGCAACCTTAAATGTGCATCGCCATTTAATAGGTGAACAGTATCTCGGAGTATTACAATAAATTAGCTAAGACCCACATTGCGCTTGCTTAGTTGGCAGCATGAGAGAATTTTATTTATTTATTTATTTATTTATTTATTTTTATGTCGCAATATCGATATTGTTAAGATAAGAAAACCTTTATTAGTCTCGCAATGTTGTCCTCATATCGTGCAGAATAGTCGCGTGATCTGAGCTCGAAAGTGCAGTCCGGGTTTCTCGAAATGATCTGCATGCTGGGGGTGGGGCGTGTGGCCCAAAAAGATTGAGGAGTAGCGTAAATATTTCACTGCGCTTCCGGGAAATGTCGTTGATTTAGTCTGAATATACTTTGCCTAATGATTTGAAGGTCCCTATTAAGAGCCAACCTTCAGTTTGACATTTCAGCTTTCATCTTGGAACACTTTGGGACCCTTCTTGGACCCATGCCGTCCCGCCTCGCTTTCTGAAGGCCAAATAGAACAACCGAATTTTTTTCTCGACATATTTGTGGAACTATATTTTCAATTGAATTGATGCCTGAAATGTGAATCAGCTTGCTCATTGACTGACGGAAACGCGTGTGCCTGTTGTGTCCTGTTGCAGTCTTGTTATCCATCTGCTCTTTGCTGTGCGATCCCAACCCCGACGACCCTTTAGTCCCCGAAGTAGCGCACACGTACAAATCGGACCGACAAAAGTAAGCCTGAAAACCCAGTCGGTCAAATCTTTTCTTTTTTTTTTTTTCTTTCTTTCTCTCAACTATTTTTTATTATTTTTTTTTTCACTGTTACGTCCAGGTACAACGACACGGCCAAAGAATGGACGAGGAAGTTTGCGATGTGAAGGCAAGGCAAGTTTCAGCATCAACATTCCAAATGACAGATCAAGTTTAAAGAGAAAAAAAAAAGCCAGTACTGCGCCGCCACACTGTCCCCCACGCCGCCACACTGTTTTCAGTTTACGCTGGGAGCACTTTGACTTCTCAAACTGGACACCATGACCCGAATGTCTCCACCGTTCCGTTTCTTCTGCTTGAATTCAATTGGAATTATTATTGTTTTATGATGATGATGATGATATGAGCAATGGTGATGATACCTCACATTATTTTACTTTGGAGAGATTTATATGGAATAAAACTATGCTCATTTTACTTGACACGCCACACGATTTGAGTTGCATTTAATTTTTTCCCACCCACGTGACTTCACGCATGCCGGTGATAAATTTGATGACCACTAGAGGGCGGCCTTGACTTTTTCTGCACAGGCCTGAGACCCTCGCAAACTCGGTGTCACAGAGCAAATTAGCCTTTATAAAATATTTATGTCCGAAATTATGCTTTCAGGTGATTATTGAATCGTTTTGCTCTCGCTGTATAGAATGTTTTGTCGATTAAACGTGGAGCTGTTTCGGCTTTCTTTCCCTGCTAGTCGAGATGGGACAAATTCATTTGATGGTGAAAAGTCACCGTTTTGGAAGTGGTGGCACATTTTTATGCACAGCAAAAAAATGCACGATTATGAATCCAAACCGATCACTGTTTAGTGAATTTTTCACCTGCCCAAAACTACTTGGGTAATTAATCCGACAATGAAACAGACAAAATGTGCGAAAAAAAACCTGTTCAATTTTACAATCTGTGATTTTATCGATTTTATGTGCTTCCAAGGCCCAAAATTTTGCATCCCGGGTGCAACTCTACATGAGAAAAAGAGCATGAGCAAGCTGGGAATCATTTAAAATTTATTAAAAATGTATTTATGGAATGACTCATAACATCAAACAATCATGATAGCAGAACCAACAAAACTGCGTAGCTTTTTCTGTGTTTTTTTTTTTTTTTTTTTGGCTTGTATGATTTATTAAGAGCAGATGTATGTCTTTTAGGGACTTGAGCAGCTTTGGACAACATGGACATTAGGAGTGTTGGAAAGTTGCTCTTAAATTAAACTTGGCTGAAGCTGTCGGAACTCTTTAGTTGGAAATAAAACATAAGGCAAAACGTGTTCTTTCAGCATACAAAAAAGGAGGGGGGGGCAAAAGGGGATTAAAAATTTTTTTTAATAAAACTTTCAAGCCATAGTGCCTAGACCAGGCATGACAAAATATCCCAAATCTTCATAATTTTCATAAATATTCATCCGCTTATAAAGCAGATGAATATGAAATGGCGCGTGTTTCACTCCCTCTCGGCCCGTTTTTTTGTTTTGTTTTGCTTGAACTTTGCAGTATTGCTTCCGCTTTCCCCCACTTGACAGGATGCGGATTGTTTCCTCTGCAGGCCAATAAAACCGTTGCCTGGTGGCTTTGCGGGAAGAATGCGCCTTTCCAGATGATAACGTGGCCGCAACGCAGCACTTCGCCGTTTGAAAACATTTGCAGCTTTCCATTTTTTTTTTTTTTGTACTTCGTTGCTGTACTTTGGAAAAATCTTCTCACTTGCAAGACAATTCAATTGTACTCATGGGATGACTGCGTCCGCTCATGTTTCTTTCCACTAGTTACACTTGTAGAGCAACTTTGACATGCGAGTCGGACAACAACATAAGTCAAGTGAGGTCAAACTGCACGAGTTGACATGCGTATACTACGAGTGAAGTGCTAAAGTTAATTTGTGCTCTTGGTCATCACTAGTAAAACAATTCAGTGCGCCACAGTGTCTTACTAAATTGGGGAGGGGAAAAAAAAACCTTAATTTTTGGGGAAAAATGGGAAAATTCCATCGATGTGCAACCGATGTACATGTTCTAAACAAGTAAATCCAAAGTTGTTCCCCCCGCAGTGTAGTCATGTTTTGTTCACTCCCGTATGACGTTGTCTTGCTAGCTGGAGGGTCGGTGTACTAGTACATGTTATGGTGAGGTGAAACTACTGTACACGCTTTGACACATCACATCACACCGCTAGTAGTATTAATAGTGTGCAGATGTCCACTGGTGCCGATTTTTTTCCATACTAGTAACATGTAGTTGTGCAGAAATGTCACATTTGTAGAAAATCGTTGAACTAGTGAGGACAAGTTGTCTAGTAGTAAGGATATGTAATCGATGTTCGAACAGCTCCATGCTTTGGTCGTAAAAGGGAGGCGGTGTTCCTGGGAGGAGTCTGAGATCTGGATGTCACGCGAAACTTTACTTGGAAGACTTTCTCGCAGCACTTGAGCGCACAGCCTGCCCGCGGAGAAGAGCGGAGCCTGCCTATTTTTAGTCCCCCGAAATCGGCGCTCAAATGGGGGGAAATGACGCTGCGTGAAGGTTTCGCGAGGCCCAGCTCCCGAGTGACGCACCACGCGGTCCAGCAGCAGTACTCGGCAACTTTCTTTGAGTCCTCCAGCACCGACGCCGACGAGTAGCACCGCCATGGCCGCCCAGTGCGACGCTTTGAGCGGATACTTGCAGCAGCAGCAGTCGGACCAGGGCTCCAACAGCGAGCGCAGCACAGACTCGCCTTTGCCGGGCTCCGAGGAGGACCTGAGCGGACCCCACCAGCTGCCCGATCCGGAGTGGACTGAGGAGCGCTTCCGAGTGGACCGAAAGAAGCTGGAATTCATGTTGCTAGGTATTCCATTTTTTTTAAACACGCGCACATATATAGTTGTGTTGTTGTGGAATGTTTTCGAGCATCCCTAATGGGCCTTAGTTTAATTTACATGCAAAAGTTTCGCTCAGTTCGCGTTGTAGCCAAGTTCCACGTGAACACGCGGCATTTGTTTTGATTGGCATGTGATCATCTGCTAATCACGTGGGTGATTTGCTACGAGGCAATTAGAGCAGTTGACTTCAAAAATAAGTTAGCACGTGGTACAAATGCTGTGTTCTTGTGCGCCGGACGTAAAAAAAAAATCCGATTTCGGCCACTAGGAGCTGTCATGTGGATTTCATCCAACAATGGCCGTCAAAACTTACTCGCGCTTGCCGATGCTTGCCGATCGGCAAAGTGACTGATTCGGAAAAGCACCGTTTCAAATCGGCTTCGTCGGGCCCGCTCGTTGTGGCGCCAAACGTCACCATTTTGCTGTTCTCTGATTGGTTGATCAGAGCAAGGCTTGTGTCAGCAAAACTCGACGAGCTAAACTCTTCTGTAGCCATTTGCTAACGTGAGTATGAATCAACTGCAAACCTGGTCACTACGATGTACTTTAGTTGAAATGTTCATCTTTTTTTGTTGTTAGATACATTTTGAGTATTAACTCCTTAAACTGACGTGACACTGTTGGGTGTTGTTAAACGTTTTTGGTTGTTGGTGGAATCTATGCTTGGATTGTGAACTGTATTTTTTTTTCTCGTGATCTAAGTGTTTAAGACTCGATTTGAAGACGAGTTATCTCGGTCTTAAAATATAGAATAGCAAGAATAAGCCAATATAGACCGAGCGGTGACATTTCACCCAATTAATGTGACGATTGAACAGGTCATGTTTTTTGAATGATTTTAGGGTCACATTTTTCTTTCGGATGTCTCTCAAAAATGTTCCAGAGGGGATTAGCTTGTGGTGTAGTGCGTTATTTTTAGTTATTTTTGGTCCCTTACGTCTATAAAAGTTAAATCTTAATCTTATTTTATCTTATTTGCGATGGCAAGTCGTGCCAGTGATTCTGCAATTGGCATGAACGCATTTTTTGGGGGGGCCAGTTGACTTCCTGGAATGCCCTCGCATGTGGGAAAGGCCACACTTTTCAGATGTATTTTGAGTGCTCGGAAAACGGTAAAACAGAAACTGAGCAGACCGCTGTCGGCCACCGCTCATGCCCAGACACACGCAGACTTGATGTCAGGTGCATCTCCACCAGGCCCCGCCTCTTAAAGGCATAATCTGTCATCGTAAGTTTAGTTGTGTTCAAAAGTGAGTTTGGAGGAGTAAAACCAGTCAATTTTTCCCCCTCTTTAAATAGACTCGAGCAATATTGCAGCCGTTGACCTGTTGCCGGTGTGTTTGGACTCGATCCCCCACTATAAACTCGAATTCACTGTCCCCTGCCTAAGTTGATGTTTAGATCTCGGCGCACATGTCGTCCTCCATGTCTGGCGCTGCTGCGCTTGCTCAAGTGCATTCCTCAAAGCTCCATGTCATCTCAAACTCTTCCAGGAAAACAACTTAGGCTGAGAGCAGCCCAAGATCCAAAGTGTCCCGGACAGACCGCGCGCCACGTCACGCTGTGTGTGTGTGTGTGTGTGTGTGTGTGTGTGTGTGTGTGTGTGTGTGTGTGTGTGTGTGTAAACGGAGCGAGTTGATTGGACGTTCCCGGTTTGTTGGTGTGGCTCTGGCCGGGACGGAGCACAGAATGTGCGTTCCTCCGTCCGCCGCTCGCCTCTCTTTTATTTATTAGTTCAGCTCCGGAGGCCACGTTATCCGAACTATAAAACCTCTTTAACCCCTGACCTCATACTGCCTCGAGCAATAATGCGGGGCGTCCGCTCATGTTGTTGTGCTTGTTTCCCAGTCGGCAGTTCTCGGCGTCCTCTCTGCACCGATGATCATACGACTCTACTCGTAGAGATTCACTTCTGTTGGCAGCTTAATTCCGTTTGTGTGCAGCAGAACAGCTAAATGCTGATGCACCATGTTTGCGCTGAGCTCTGGCTTCCACTAATTGAGCCGGAGCCAGTCTGAAGTCTTTTTCGCGACTTTCACTCCAAACACTGCATGTAGGCAAAATGGGACCTGGGCCACACGGAAGTGCCCGAAAAGAGTGTTTGCACCGTGTGGTGTCCACCCGTACTGCCAACAAAGCTGCATCCCAATTGTGGCCTGCTACACAACACATCCTGCAGAGGATCAAGGACAAAAGTGTATTTTTAGTAGATGGCGAAGCCTTTCATTGCATTTTACCACCCTCCCAGAATGCAGCGTTGGTTACTGAAAATGGATTGGCATACTTTTTTTTTTTTTTAAATAATATGGAAAAGAACGAAATGCAAGTCTGCAATTATATGAGCCATTAGTCAAGAATTTCAAGAAGCGCTCCTAGCACGAAGCTAAAATGGGAAGAGGAGTTTCAAATTGACAGCGCACGGGCATATCGTCACGGGTTGTGTGACTTTTGGGAAATCCAAACGAGCATTAAGAGATGATTAGCTGGCGTGACTTCATAGTGACTCGGAAGCCCTGCAGTCATCTCTCTTTCTTTTTTTTTTGGCCCACTTTCACCAGGAGAAAATGGAAACTGTGATGGCAGCAATTCCAGCCGTGTCTTTGGAGCAGGATGGTCGAATTAGTAAATAGATTTTTTTTCAGAGGGGAGAGGTTACGGGAAATCTCACCCTGGTAGCCATTGAAGTTTACTGTCGTCTTTTTGGCAGCACGTCCGAGAACTCGCAAGTTGTAACACCTTGGAGAGCTTCACAGTGGCATGAAAGCCTGAAAGATGGCTATTTGTGGACAAGAAAAAAAACCCTGTGTGGTCACTTTTTTTTTTTCTTTTTATAGACAAGACACTGTGGTGGGAAAGCATTAACATTTACTCCCGGTCCAGTGGTCCACTTTGTCTGGTATTCGGTTCCAGGTCTTGCCTCTTTAACTTCTAAAATGCATTTTCATGATATTAAAGCAGGAGTCGGATGTTTACGACGGTGGTGACGTACCCGGAATATGAACTGAAGTCGTTAGTAAAGTTGCTGTCGTGAAGTTATGATTGCAGGAGATATTTGTATGAAATGCTGTATTTATTAAACAAGCCTGGGCTCACAATATTTTTATTTTTTATTTTTTTAACTATGGGCAGCAGTTTTGCCAATTATTGACTTCATTTGAGGAGCAGCTTTTCAAATTTTTGAGAGGCATTTTTTTTTTCTTGAATGAACTTAATTTGAAGATTGAGTATTGGCTTTCCCACCTTTCATTTTGTTTTCACGAACTCTAATAACCTTGCCGACGCAATAGAAAGTAGAGTCCACAGAAAAAAACGTGGCAGTGAAACCTCCACAGTCGTCAGCCTCTTTTATTGAGCTGTGTCATGCCATGAAAAGAAAAAAAAACAACAACAACCAAAGAACGTCCTCCTTTTGAGGCGTCATCCTCGTCTTCCTCCGGGGTGCTGAGTAAGGCTGTTGGACGGGAAGTGCGCATCTTGAGGGAGAATGCGGCGCGGTCTTTGACCTCATCTTGCTTCCTCCGGAGTGCTCTCTTGTCGTCACTTTTTATTTGCGTGCAAGGACAAAACTCTCACTGGCTGTATTTCTAACGAGTGTACTTTCCGCACTAAAAGGCGGACCAAAAAGCCTTCCATTTTCTTAAAAGCTCACAGTGCGCCTTAAAATCCGATGCGCCTTGTGTATGGTCATTACGTTCATTACAAAATGGCTCCTTGCTCGAGACATGCTGACAACGCAAAGTTCAAACTTAAGGCGGTCGGTTTCGCAGTTGAACACGGAAATAGAGCAGCGGCAAGAGTGTTCAACGTTAACGAGTTATAAGTTATAACTTGCTGTTGGTTAAGTGAACTGTGTCGCTGTTTTATGTTTTACTGACATCTGATCGTTCTGTTGGCATTTCCTTGAGCGTAGCTCCATCTAGTGGATGCATTGTAGATTGCGTCTTATAATACGGTGCGCCCACTGTGTGAAACAAATTCCAAAATAGGTCATTCATTGATGGTGCGCCTCATAATCCAGTGTGCCTTTTCATGTGGAAAATACGGTAAATGGATTGCAATTCACAAATGGGCCCCGGGCCGTAGTTTGAATACCGCTGACCTATGCAAACAACCTTTTTGTCGGTTTGGGTATTGTGATAGCAAGTTACAAATGACCTGGGCACTTATGCTACTCTGCTCACGATTTATAAATCTTGCAAAATTTGATCCGGGTCTTATGACTGGCGTGCGCATGGACCGACAGTACGTATCCATTTTTGGGGCCAACTTTTAATGTCAGTTATATGCAGCCAAACCGCAATGTGTACGTCCATTTTCTATAGTGCTTGTCTGCATTGGGGTTGCAGTCGAGCTGGAGCCTATCCCAGCTGATTTTGTGCCACAGGCAGGGTACGCCCCGGACCGGTCGCCAGTCAATTGGAAGTAACTGGAGTCGTTTTCACAGCAGGGTTCCCTGCCGCTCTGTCACCACCTTTTTTTTTTTTTTTTCCCCCTTCCTTTCTCGCACCTTCTTGTTCCCCCGTCGCCACAACAACACGCTGCGACAATTAAACGATTCTATTCAAAGTTTGCCCGCGCGCCGCATTCCTCCATCACGGGGCGATGATGAAGCTCTTAGCAGATGTAATATAATTGGGCTCCACTCGGTGGAAAAACCTGTAATTCATTACTTTAAAAAAAGAAAAAAAAAAGGGGGGGTGGGAGCAGCCTGGGGGAGTCTTATTTCAGCTCTCTGACCCATTTCTGCGCTGCCGGAGCTGTAAATGAATCTTTGTTATTCCACGGCCCTCCAACATCTTTTTCTTCTGCCCTTGTCAGAGTGAAGATTTACATTCTGTCTGGTTTGCGGTTGCTATTTTAGAAATGTTTCGTGTGGGGGGGGGGCAGAGGTGGGTAGCGGGCACCCCGGACTTACGTACACATACATGCCACTCGGCACTTGAACCGCTCCCCTTCAAGGGCTTTCAGTGTTTGCCTTTTTGGAGAAGCTCTGCTTTTGCTTTGTTGTTCTCGCTCGCTCGGATCACTCGGCACCGACTGCTAGTTGCTTTATATTTCCTTGCGTGATTGTATCAATTTTTTTTGTTTGTTTTATTCTGTTGCATCTCTTTCTGTCCATCCAGGAAAAGGAAACATGATTTTCTCGAACTTTGATTGTAATGTCCTGTTCCGTTATGCACGGGGGGCATCCGATTTGGACATATTTTGCAGTATCAGTCGACATACTTGAGTGAGCCAAGTAGACTTGAGAAAAAATAAAATAAAATACTGCAGCGGTGCTTTTAATATGATTAACGGCGATTTCCCAACAATGTCATGTTTACATAACAACAGTCTCCAAGCGAGGCTCCCTCCCTTTGCTCGGCAGGGGACCCGATACTGGGCTGGAGATACCAGGTACCAGGAATGCGCTGCTTTGTGTAATCGCTTGGCATCATTTATTGGAGGGATGACGCGGGAAGGAAATCGGCTCGATATCTGGACGTCTCTCGCAGATTCTTGCGCACGTGGTTCAGTTGTTGAACCGGGTCGGAGCGGTGTGTCAACTCATCCGTCATATTGTATGTGGCTTTTGTATTCGACATCGATTCAGCAGACAATATCGTAAAATTGAGCGAGGATCACATCATACGATCAAAAGCAATCAAGAGCAAGCGTATTCACAATTTGCTTCACTTTGCCACATCCAACATGGCGTCTTTGTATATGTCACGTAAATGCGGCTTCTTGCCGTTGGGGCAGACTGGGATGGAAGCGCTTTAACAGGTACGATTATTATATGAGTAAGGACGGAGGCGTGTAATGACGAGCCAACCGGCCGGTCGCCGCGAACCTCCTACTAGAGGTAATCGCAACCCGGCGTTGCTGCTTTTTTAAGTAAAGTAGCACCGGACAAACTGAAGCCTTGTCTCCTTACGTCCCCTCACTACTTTACGGAGAACTCCGCATCTTCAACTCAATTGTCGTAATGGGTTCATCTTGTCTCAGTGCGTGTGACAGCTTCTCCGGCTAACTTAGCTTAGCATAGCTTGCTTTATCAACACATCACTAAGCAGTGATCGAGTGCGAGTGTGAAGTGACGTGATTATTGTTGGAAATGTGATATGAAAATAAATAAAGGGGCGATCGCGCAAGTAACGGATGAAATAATGGCGGGGATAATCGATTCCTTAGTGACAGCTTTAGAAAAACGCCCTGAGCTCGCTAACGCGCGCGCATGGAGGCACGCCAAGGCAGCTACATGTCTAGCATGACCTGTTCATGATGGAGTATTTCAAAAAATGAAATGGTACCGGTTTGATTTTGTATTTTTGTGGAAGTTGATCAATCTACCTGATGACTTGTGGGAACATTATTCGAATCGGAGTCAAATAATCAGCCAAGGAACTGTAATAGCCTCTTGTGTGTCCCTACAAGCCTCTGTGAGTGACGCCAGCTGGATGTGCACACCCTGGACTGTTCGCCGGTGAATATCAGCGTTGATGTTTTAGGAAAAGAAGCCGGAGTACCGGGAGAAAACGTAACCACCGGAGAACGTGCAAACTCCACATGGAGTCAAGATTTGAACCCAGATCCTCATGACCGAGGCAGACAAGGGAAGCACCCGCAGACCGCAGTCCCCATTTTGTTGACAATGAATCAATAGCAATAGCGATCGTTGACCATAGGCATCTTTTGGTTCAAAATTAACACCAGGTGATTGTTATTGAAGCCAAAGTAGTCATCATAGACTGTTCCGCAAACTCTGCACTCGCTAACCGATTGAATTGTGTAAAGTGAGTCCGAATGAACCGACACTTATTTACATCCCAACTGTGACGAATGTTCTTTTCGGAATGCGAATATTTTTGTCTCCGTTTGGCCTTCTCTCAACCTGAATTTCACCCTTCCCATCAAAGCTGAACTCATACGCGAGTGCAAGAATCCACCAGTGGAAAAAAAAAAAGCCAAAAATATCCGAGGCTTCTGGTCGGAGTTAGAAGGTATTGTTTGCTTGATTGTTGCGCGTGGATCGGAGCCACAACTGTAGAAATCAACACTGTTTGCATTCCGTCAGTGTCACAACGGTGGAATCTCCCGGATTTCGTGTCTGCCCGTGAAATAATGGAGAACAGATTCGGGTATCATCTGTCAGTGTTTAGGCCTTCGTGCTTTCCTCCGCAGCTCATTGCTTTCTTTTACGCGTCGTGACAGATGGGACGAGTGGATATATTCGGTCATTGGCGTCGCTGCCGCAAAAACGAAAGGGCGACTTTAGGACGTATAAGATGCTGGCATTTAGAGAAAAAAATAATAATTTTTTTAACAGTCCAGAGAATCGCCGTTTATTGTGTGTGTGTGTGGGGGGGGGGGGGGTGCGTTCCAGACTTTGACTACGATTGGTGAAAATCAACTCGGAAGCGACACACCTGTTGCTGGACTGAGACAATTGTTGTCCTCAGCCCAGTTTAACCAGAGCTACGATGTTCTATTTTAAAGTCCTTGCAGAAGTAACAATCTCTCCAACAGAATGCCCAAAATAAACTCAAACAAAGGATGTGCTCTGCAGACCTTTTTTTTTGAAGAAGTCAGCTGGCGTGTCTCGGCAGAGGCCTGTGATTTTGGTTGGCGGGCTGAAAGGGGAGCAACGTCGCATGGCAAGTGCGGTGACAAAAGCAAACTCGTCATGACGCCCTCGATGACATCAAACCGATCGGCGTCGATACCGCGTCGGCCGATCACAACACGAATTGGTTGCTGCCGTTTTTCCTCTCGGATACTGTTCGTGAGTCTACGCAGAATATTGTTGGAGCCTGAGAACAGACGTTGTCGGAACTCCATTTTGGAATGCGGTGGGCCTAGATTCAGATTTCAGAAATGTGAATATACAGTATGGACGGGATTTTTTTTTTTGTGTGTCTTGAAAGAGTGCTTCATGTCTTGGTCACATCTCAGCTGGATGACTGTAATGCCCTTGACTTTGGAGTCAGCCAGTCCTCCATGAAGCATCTCCAGTTGGTCCAAAATGCCGCTGCTCGCCTCTTGACTGGTACTCGTAAGAGGGAGCACATCACTCCTACTCTGGCATCCCTTCACTGGTAGCGGTACGGAGAACTAAGCGGAGAGGGGATCCGATTAAACCTTTTCCGTTGCTGGTCGCTCTCTTTGGAATGGACGTTTGGCAAGCCCCATCGCTGCCCTTCTTTAAAACCCATCCTCAAACTCATTTTTATTCTTTGGCTTTTGACTCAGCATGTACAAATCCTTGAGGTGAACTGAAGGGCTGTTCAATGGAGGGGGCTGGGGGCTATGTTTCTCTTTATTAATCGCATTATAAGCCTCTTAGCATTTTTTCCGACGTGACCCCACAAAATTGCGCCGAACTGCAATATTCCCGTTTTGAAGCAAAAGCATGTGAGCAGGGCCAGGTTTAGAGTCGGTGTCGTAAACGGTGCGCCGATAGGGTTGCTGTCATGATAAGCGCCCCCCGCGGGTCTCGTAATCTTCCCGTCTCAGGTCTGGTTTCTCCCACGGCTGATTTGCGTGCCACACATCTGTCGACGGGATGTTTCCCTTTCGGCGAGTTGGAGGTTTTTGCTCATGTTTTCTCCAAAGTTGCGGTCAATCTGCAGCCCCGATGTCTCTGTGATCTGTCCGTCTACGACATTTGTTGCGCTATACTTGATGCCCACTTATTACTCAATCTGCCGCTGAGCCAGAGCCGTTCAACCAACCCGGTTGCCTCATCCTCTATGTACCTATTTATTGATTTCAGAGAAGCAGATGAAGTCTATGATGGCAGCTACTGAAAACTTCTGTTTAAGGGTCTGACCTCAAAACAGTCAATAGTTTTTTCCACTTTGTATTGTTTTTCGCTAATGATCCAGCAAAATATCCAGACACCATCTGTTCTCAACGCAATAGGGGACTGAGAATTAGCTTGGCCACAATCGGCTCTGAAATGTAACTACAGCAAAATGGTCTCGGCGTGATCATAAAGTGCTTGGATTGTTGTTGACACGCCTTCTTGATGATGTCGGCGTGCATCGCCAAAGGCCACAATGTCTGCTCCGAATGGCAATAAAGCTCCCTTTTTTTTTTTTTTTTTTTTTAAGTAGGCCTCTCACATTCTGCAGATGCATTGAAAATATCAGTGTTAAGAAGGGAATATCTGTTTTTTATTTATTTTATTTTTTTTGGGGTGGGGGAGGTACATCTACCCAAATCTTCATCCGCGGATGCTCCTGACCCAGATTCCGACAGACGGTAACAGATCCATCTCAGGCAACGTTGGTGAAGAGACATCATTAAGACTTCCTGCTCGGATGATAGCGAAACATGAGAATTCTCCTCGGAGGACAGATATGTATTTTACATTAGCAGAGCTGCCATAATCTGGAAGACTTGCAGATGTCCTGGAGTGACGACAAGCTTTTGGTGTTTGGCCCCTCCGTCTTCCACCCAACGCGGGTCGCTCTTCCAATTCGAGTCGACGTATCAAAGCCGCACGTTATCCAACTCAAACTGCATGTGTCAACGGAATAATTGCGCCGCGTTCCTCCTTGTTGCATCAGCTGTGGCTCGCGTTGAAATCGTAGGAAGGAGAAATTTGATGCCGGATCGATGTCAGTTGTTTGGAAGTTGCGCTCGCATCCGTTTTGAAGCACAGTCTGTTGTTTTCGCTCGGTTAGCCGTTCATCTCAATCGTTGCTAACGGGGCGAGAGAAAATGTCACCACAATTCTCAAGTCCTCTGTGCTAGCTTACAAGCTAACTCACTGCTAGCTTAAGTATCCCAAGTGGAAACGTGATGTTTTTTGTCCGGTGGACGATTCATGTAAACTTTGTTGTTGCAGCGAAAAATCATCATCAACTTCTCTCCCATAGATTTTGGCATTTTGTGTACATTTCTTGAGCTTATTTGCCATTGTAACTTTTCTACTACAGAAATGAATAATCCTGTACTTGCATGTAATTCCTCAAGTTATCCTTATGATGTCATTAAGTATCTTGAGCTCAGTTTTTGTGTGACTTCGTCTGAGTCAGAAATGTAAGGCTTGATCCTGTTGATTGTCAGTTGTTTTAAAGATGTGTTCATTCAAGTTTTGAAGGACAATATGTTCTTCCCAATCGGTTTTAGTGTTCCAAATGTTTCGTCTCTATCGCCGATCACATGGCAGTAGCAAACTTGAAGTTCTCAATGAATTCTTTAAGCTAGCTTGCAAGCTAACTCTTTGTGCCCAGACATGGACGTGAAGCTAAAAAATTTTTTTGTCCACTTCATGGAAATGACAAATGAAAATCCATTTCAATTCAGTTTGCTATTATTAAAAAGTGTTATCTTACTTCCGCTAATGTAAATTCCTCCCGCTAGCGAGGTAGAAAATGGCTGTAGCTCGGTAACTAACCTCAAGATAGGATTGCTTATGTTGTCATTACGTTTACTGAATGTATTCGACACGGCTTCTGTTACACATTGAAAGGAATCCTCCTTTACAATGCTTTGATTGGACAGCGTGATTACGTGTAACGCCTGAAGCCAGCGGTCTCATAATATGCTGACCTCGGTTTTATTTCTTCAGTCTTATTTTACAATCAGGTTGCGCGGTTCACATTTATTAGCAACCAGCTGCAGTTCAACTTAAAGCAACTTACGGCTGAGGGAGTTCCTCCCTATTCTATTCCGTGCTCGGAAAAAGACTTTCAAACAACCGGCTCTTGTAAATGTTGATTTTCGTTTGCACTGGGACCCTTCTGATGTGGTTCATGTTCTTTCCGAAACTGCACTTTCCAAAGTATTCCCAGAATTGTGCCGCGGAATCTGGCACGGAGTGAAATTTGGCGACACTTGACCCAAACATTGTATTAATGACACCATTCCGGGCTCCTGTACACTGCAATACCAGCGATTGCCCGATATCCATCAATTAGTCACACGGGATTGGTTTTCAGTCGTTTGGATTACATGACTTGAATCCCATTCCTGGAAATGAGCGCTACCAATCCGCTCGCCAAGCATAACATGAGCGCGAAAGTCAGATCCACTCTAAACGCTGCCATGTGAAGAGACAATCTTTGAGAGAGAGCTCACTCCGGCCATGCCTGACAGGATCACGAAGCGTCTGCAGTTGGTCCAAAATGCCGCCGCTCGCCTCTTGACTGGTACTCGTAAGAGGGAGCACATCACTGCTACTCTGGCTCCCATACATTTCTTTTTTTTAGTTAGTTAGTTAACTAAGATAGTTAACTAAGATAGTTAACTAACTTTTTAAGATTCTATTCTATGTTTTTAAATCTTAGAATGGTCTCGCCCCACCTTACCTCTCAGGTCTGCAGAGCAGACACTATTTGAGGTACCGAGAACTAAGCGGAGGCTCAGAGGTGATCAAGCCCTTGCCGGTCGCTCTCTTTGGAATGAACGTTCGGCAAGCCCCCTCGCTGCCCATGTTTCAAACTCATTTTTATTCTTTGGCTTTTGACTCAGAGTGAGACTTGATTTTTAGTTAGACGGATTTTGTCCTTTCTACTATCTTTATTTATTTATTTATTTATTGGGGGGGAAATAATAATTTTTGCTCCACGTGCAGCACTTTGTATACAGCGTTGGCGGTTTTAAAGAGCTCTAGAAATACAGTTGAGTTGATTGTTCCTCTTCTCTGTCTCACTCTAGCTGCCTCTGAGGGGAGAGTCAACGGCGGGGAGGATTTCTTTCAGAAGGTGAGTGTTGTCCACACGTGGTTGTTTTGCTTGATCATCTTTGGGTTTTGTTGTTGCCTGCTGAGTGTCTTCTCTGTCGAGCGTGGGGGCACTGGGGGCTGACGTACAAATGTCAGGTGCCATGTCCTGTTGTTCCTGATTACAAATTCAAACAAAACACAAAGCGACGGCACCGACACTGACCGCTGCGGGCCGCCGCGCTCTGATTTTTTTTTTTTTTTTTTTTTTCTCCCGTCACGCAGCTGACACAACAGGCGGGACTTTTTCTTACTTATGTAACGGAACACTTAAGTACACACGTACGCGTTGTGAACGTTGCCGACACGTGCGTCGATTTTGAAGATGGAGTTCTCGACGAGCGCGCCCGCTCTGCCTCATTGACTTCATCGGTGATTTGGGTAATTTTCTGAAACTTTTGAGGGCATGAATATTTTGAGGCCAGCAACTCTTATCATTGTACGACTTCCTCCAATCTTTTATCGGTTAGACAGTGTGCATTGATTTATTGAACGAAGGACCACCACAAAAAAAAAAAAAAAACACTTGGAAAGGAAATCACCAGCATCCAAAGTGTTCATCAATCACAAGACTTGAGTTTTATTTCTCATTTTATTGAAGACCACGGAAACATGAGCCCCAACGGTCACATTCGCACCTCCGGACAATTTCGAGTCTTCAAAACTGTGCTTGCCCGACGGTACTTTTTCAGCTGCTGCAAAACGGGGCACTGTTGCGAAACCTTCCCAGTAGTTGGAGGTCATTTCAAAAGATTAGCGGTCACGGCCACTGGTTGGAAATTGCAACCAGTGTTGCTTGGCGTTATTACTTCAAATGTTTCGGATTGGATCCCGTTTGCAATTCTCAAGGTTCTTGTTCTGACTGCCAATGACTGAGAGAGCACTTGAAGGTTCAGATGAGGTGGGTCCAAAAAAATGAGACACGGTAGCGCAAGGGAAAAGAGATTTGGGCAAGCTTGCGAGTTGGTACAAGTTTGGTTGAAAATTTTCGCTCCTGGTACGTGCTCAAATGCGGCGCAAAAACTTTGGGGGTTGAAATCGCCGCGACGCTTCAGCACATTTTTCCCGGACCTCAAAGGATTAACTTTGCATTTTTGCTGGATCGTTGGCTTTTTCGGGGTTGATTTTTATGACTGCAGTACTTGAATCGGGACCTTGACTTGACATGGAGAAATAATCTCTGAAAATTGGATAAACGTCGGGCGGTAGAATTACCGGTACGGGCAAGAACTGCTTTGGACATGGGGGAGTTGACGGCCAAATCTCACATTTCCAGGCAGGACGAATGGACGGCTTAATCCTGTCGTGTTGAAACAATTTTGTTGAAAATGGAGGAATTTGGTCAGCCCAATGTAATGTCATAGGTGTCAAAAACCTCTGAGGGCTCCTGTCAATGAACTTTTTGGACAATCGTTTTCATTGTTTTACCAGTCTTCTCCGTTTTAAGTAATTGCTACAGATTGATGCAGAACGGAGAAGGAAGTTTAACCGTTCCCCGATGCGCATTTCTGAAGGCAAATCATGCCTCTGAATGGCATTTTTGACTCGCACTCGACACTCTTGGCATCTGCCCACCTTTTATTTCCAAGTTGAAATATCGTACGTGAGCCACAGAGCCGTTTGGAGATAATCTGCTTGGAGTTGGGTCAACTTTGCCCCCCACTCCCTCCCTTCACCTCTCAAGTTCTCAAGACCTCAACATGGTAGTCGGGGCTCAAGGTTAAATCGTCAGTTTGAAATTAGCGACGGGCTGTTTGACTTGGAAGACCGCAGAAGAGCAGGTTTTCATTCAAGTGCACCATTTCCATTTGCGTGCAATTGCCCCTCGGATCGCGTGATCCGTGGCCGTGGCCCGTTCAAGGCTGCAAAATAAACACGGCTTTGGACCGCGCGACGCTTTTGTTGAGCCGAAAGGAACGAGGTGCATGTGTGCGCGATACCCTGAAGTTGACGGAAAAAAATGGAAAGTGTTAGTTTGACCGCTTCCTGCCGCCCTTGCTGGGCTCGGCTAATGAATGGCATAAGACTTACTCCGCACGCTGGACTTTTTGTCGAGGTGCCGCAGTTGCCGGAAGAGTTAGAGGTCGAGAGCGCCCACCCCAAAAAAAAATCCACCCCCGCACTTTGTCCCCAGGCCCAGTTGCTCGCTCTTACTCACCGTCTACTAGACTTCCTTTGAGTCCAAAGCGGCAGAAAACCTCAAGCTGTCAACACAAAACCAGCTTGGCCCCGGAACCCTTTCGCGCTTCTCCGTCCCGACACTTTGGTTCTGTAAAGAAGGCCGGGCCTGATGTTGAAGTGCCAAATCACGAGCAAGTTATTCTCGTTGGGGCCGAAATACAAGCGTGCGCACGCCAGCCACTTCCCTCGGTAGCCCTTTGCAGTCGAATGATTGGCAGGCGTAGCCTTGTCGCGCCGGTTGGTTAGCCATCATGTTAGCATTAAGCTAGCGGATTTTCCTGTGTCAGTTTTGTGATTTGGTTAAATACTGAATGGGTAATTCTCTTTGGTTTATATTACGCTCATTTTAAATGATATTATGACAAAGGCGAGGCACAAACTTTTTATGAGAGAGTATTTTAATTTGGTGGCAGGCTGTGAGGTTTTCCTGTTGCACCTTCGTTCAGTAAAGGTTGGCTAGCTAACGCCCTCTTCATACAGCTCAAATGTCAGCACGACGGAACGTGTGGTTGGTGAGATGCTAGTGTGCGCCTTGATCACTCTCAAGGTGCCCTTGAGCAACCGTTTTAATGGAACGGGAGAATCTGTCGCCGAATTGCTTGCGGTGCCATTGTGGTATTGAAACACGCATCTTGCCTGGGAGTCGACGTGGATTTATACGGATGGACCTCAAACCTCTCAAAGCTGACTTCAAGTTGTCTTCTGTAGACTCGTTCAGAGGGAATCGAGAACACCTTTGGCAAGTGACATGCTGGCAGTTTAGCATCCACCCAGTGGTTTTTTTTGGGGGGGGCTAGGGGGCGGCTGGAACAGATTACTGGAGTGCCATTTCAATTCATTCCAGTGGGGGAAAATCGATTAGATCCACTGGCAAATTGGGTTACAAGCTTGGTCACAGAAGGAATTAAACTTGTAAGTCATATTAGGGCCACACTGATATTTCGTTTTATTATATATATATATATATATATATATATAAGGGATTTAACGATTCACTCAAGCCCCGATTTGCTTCAATTTTCGATGTTCAGTTCCCGATTGCAATTACATTTTCAAGAATCATTTTGCAAAAGTCATTTTATAACCGACGGATATTTTTCTTTTAACATCCGCATTTTTGTCCTTGTTGCAAACCGTGACATGAAAAACAAAAACTGGAAAATGAACTCATCATTTTGACTGTTAATCTCCATGATGTAGCTGAGATTTGACTGTTGTCATTGCAACTCCCAAAATTTCAAAATTGATTCTATTTTTATTTTCTATATATATTTTTTAACATCAATGCATATTTTAGTAGGTTTAAATCGATTATTTTTTTATATATGTGCTGTCCTTAGTGACATGGCGTAATAACGGGCCTGTGAGAGGATGGAGTATGATGTCATTTACACGGAATTACGTTCTATCAGCACTGCATCTCTGTTACGCGCCACCCACCCACTCCGACTGCGTTTAGTGTTTCATGCGTGAATAAGATTTTATCGGTATTGACTTGGTCGTGGGACCACGACGTTATCCCAGGGAGCGAAGACAATGTCAGAAACGCTTGTTGTCTCGAATCCAAACCGTCAACTGCATCGTTTCTGGTGATGCCGCCTCGAGGTCTGCTCACCACATCTTAACAACCCCCCCACCTCCCCCAACAGTCCTCTGCGTCCCGCTGCCTCACACACACACACACACACACACACACACACAGACACACACACACACACAGACACACATTCCAGCTGAAACAACAGCTGCACCATCGCCGCGCGGGCCAGGAGGAAACATGCCTCTGCCATGTTGATTGTTACAGCGATATATTACGTGCAAGCCGACGGTCGTACATGACCACGTGTGTCCAACACATGTGCTGCCTTCCAGTCTGGGCCTTTTTTTTTTTGGGGTGTGTGTGTGAGGCGGGGGTACGGGTGGACGTTTGATTTTGCTCACACAGCAGCTGGAAACGTCTCGGAGCCAATCATCACGTCAAGGCCGCGCGATGGAACCGATCAGCAGCGACGTTTTCTATTTATGCATTCCGCAAAGGGGCGTCGGCAGAGTAAGGGCGTTCGAGGCATAGGTAAAGGAATTTGCGCATCGGGCGAGTTGTCCGTGAGTCCTTTCATCGAAAATAAACGGAGTCCGCCCATTCAAGCAGTGTGTGGTCTTGTCCGAAATCAGTCCCATCTGCACACCGCCGCCAAGAACAGCAGCGCTGAGCAGGAAATGTCTCTCCCGCTTTCTGAACAAGGACCTTTTTGAAAGACGTCCCTTGGCGGAGCAAAGCGCGGGGAGACTTTGGGGGAAGTCATCGGCGCCGCCGCGGCCTTTTGAAATGCACTTTTCATCATGGGACGCTTTGTCCTCCATTCATCCATTTTTCTATTGTCCCCAATAAAGTCATCAGTGAACTGGCGTTATTTATCCCGGCTGATGTTAGACAAGAGGCGGGGTACCCACTGGGTGCACCCCGGACCGGTCGCCAGTCACCATTCACACCCACATTCTCCATCGGCGGGCAATTTCCAGTGTCCAGTGAACCAGGCAGGCATGTTTTTGAACCGCGTCGGGAGATGGGAGACATAAACACCGAAAGGGTCAGAGGCGACATTTGAACCCTGGAACTCAGAATTGTGAAGGAGGCATCCCGGATGTCCCGCCAGCCAATCGCAGGGCACCTCCGGACGTTGACCAACAGCCACTCACATTCTCAGTTAAGGACAATTGGGAGTCTTCAGCGAACCTAACTTGCATGCCTTATGGAATGTTGGAGGAGGTCCCCAGAGAAAACCCACACAAGCAAAGTGGGGGGAAAAGTGCAAAGTCCACACAGGAAGTCGAGATTCGAAACCAGAACTCAATAAACTTGACAGATCATTGTTAGCAAAGACCTTTTTTTTATTTCCTGATTCACCAATGCCTCAAACAACCTACTCTGTCATATTGTATCTGTTGTTGGTATCGACAGCCACCGCGAACACTCGATGCATTGGAATAAGGCCCGGTATCGGCACGATAAAAGTATCGATTCTCTTCCCCGATGTCAATCAAAAAGTACGATCTATGAACACGCAGCCTCAAAACAACATCAAGCACCTGCGACGAACGCCTTCCGAAATGTGCCTTGGCTTGGACTGTGTTGCTCTTCTTTAGGTTGTCTTCCAAATTGCCAAGGAAGTCTCTCTTTCTTTTTGGTTTTAAATTCCACACTTTAGGACACACGCCATCTGTCATGGTTACAGAGGGCTGGCGAAAAACAGCGATGTGCAAGAGCGAAGCAAATATGCGAGTACATTCCACCTCGTGGCCGCTGGCTTCGTTTTTAATGATGAAAAGCTTTATTTAGCCACAGAGGTATTTATCTCTTATCCTGCTTGACATGCGGCGCACAACAGCGATGTTGGAGATTAGCGGCCCGGGCCTCGGGCCATTATGGAAATGATCAGCGTTTTGTTTTCAGACCCAAACGCTCGGAAAGGCCGACCTCGGTGCCGCCACTGACGCTCGTTGCCGCCAGGAGACTTTGTTGCCGGGGAATTAACTAGGAAACGTTTGTTTCGACGCGACTCCCTCGTCTGTTCTACTTTGGAATCGGCAGCATGGCCAAATGGAATCCACGCGGGAGGAATTCTGCTCTCTAATCATTCCATAATATTGTTCAGGAAAAGTGGGGGGGGGGGGCTGTTTGTTTGTTCGCAAATTGTGCCTTCTTTTCATTCCGCATTATCACACCGAAACAGAGCTCCATGTTGCATTTACTCCAACGAGGCTGTAACGTCACCTTCAGCCTCACGTTTCACAACGCTTGCCGGTTATGTTCTATTTTCATTTTTAGCGTTACCAGAAGACAACTGTAATGTCCACAGATGCCAATCGCTTCCAAAAGAGCAACTCGGGCGACGTTTGATGTGATTTCAGAGCAAAGCAGAAACTTTGCTGTGAATTCATATCGCCGATGCCTTCTGAGCGGCCCGCTCTGCTCCCCGTCCACTTTTCACGCGACTGACCGCAGAGCGTGTCTGCAACCTTGACGGCACTTGCAGCCGACCGTCACGCTAAGTGGCGCTCGCGCGCCGCCCTTGGGAAGGACACGCCGTCAGTATGTCTTCAACTTGATGCCTACCAGGCTGGGCTGCTCGATCAAAAGCAAGCGGTGGCATTAAAGCACTTCCCGTTTTCATTTTTCATTTGAATTCTGATTCATTTGGCATTTGTGCAATAAAAACTAAGCAGATTGAGCAACTGGTTTTTAATCGATCTTTGGTGGCTGGTGTTTTTTTGTTTTTTTTTTTACCCCTCTGAAATTGACGTCAAAGTGCCTTCGGGCTCGCATTGCTAACTTCACAGCTCACTTGTTGTTGAATCTGCTGAATTCTTATCCCACAAACAGGATAGTAAACAGAATTTAGGCTCGTTGTCGAACATCGAGTTCCTCATCCAGAAGCGGGGGGGGGATGTGAATTATTATCATTATTGTAGCACCGTTGCTAATCTCTCCCGCTAATCTTGACAGGGCGCACTTTTAAAGGACAACACCGCGCTCATTCCTTCTTGCCGCGACCGCTGAGGAATATGAAGTAGTTTTACACTGTGCTCGAGTGTCAGACATGGGAGCACTTTAGAGAAATTCTTGCCTTTTTCACCCCAAAGTTGCCAGAAAGTATGAAAACAAAGAGAGAGAGTATAGCAGCCTTTTTTTTTCCTCCCCAACTTTAAGTTCTGATTTTATTATTTTTTTTCTTCTCTCCTTCCTCCCCCCTCCGCTATAACTTCTGGTGAGCAAACTCTCGAGAGATTTGTCTGTGGATTTGTAGCCAGAGAGCCCGGCAAGGCGAGCTTTCCTGTGGTTGGAAGGCAGAAGCGGGCGGTTGGAGGTTTGCTTTCTCAACGTCGGCGCATGTGCTCGCGCTTACGACGACTGGACATGTCAAAAGGCAGATTGGCCATGGTGTTTTTTCACATGTAGACAAGCCAAAGTTTGGGGGCTCTTTTTTTTTTTTCTCTCCACTGCCTCACATCAGACTACCTATTGGAACTGGATTTGGTCGCAGTTGACTTTTGCATCTTCGATAGCTAGCTCCGTTTATGTGTTGCGACTCAGTGTGTGTTTAGGTAGCAGTTTGAAGATTTTCAACCCCCCTGGACATCAATTCTCTTTTATATATTAGCGATACGGTAGTGGATGTCCTTTGATAAAATTATATGATTTGATTTAGCATTTTTTTTTTAAAGTATAAGGTCTGACCAATTAATTGGCAGGCCGATTTAATTGACCTAAAAAATCGCTCTTTTAAAATCAGTCCAAATTGGCAGATTTTATGCTGAGCACTTTTGTTTTTACACTTCAATACATCACAACATAAGACATTCAGATATTCCCTCGCCACCCAAGAAATCGGCAAAAAAGTTTTGATTTTTCTCTCTTGTAAAGGACAAAATATTGTAAAAGAGTCAAATGTTCTTCCTTCATATCTTTGTTATGATGCCCCCCAAAAAGTTAATTTATTCAATTTTTTTAAATTAAATCATCTATTTAATTGATTATCAGATTTTTGTTTGTTCTCTTCTGTTCATAAGATATTTAATCTGCAAAACTCCAGGTGAATATTTTTATTTTGAAAAGGCCTAATACTGGCCAATCAGCACTACTGAGATGTATTATGCGCTTTTCAAAAAGAATAACAAACCTTTCAAGACGAGTTTGTTCGGCCCTGACGCACCATATGACCTTTGTTAATGTTAATTGTGTTGCAGATTATGGATGAAACACAAACGCAGATAGCCTGGCCTTCCAAGCTGAAGATCGGAGCCAAGTCGAAAAAAGGTGAGACTGGCCCCTCCTTTACCTCTCGCACAGTGTGCCACTTGAATGGACGTCTGAAATTTTTTTTTTGGGGGGGGGGGGGTAACTGCTGAAACAATACACAGGTTGATGTAGAATTTGCTTTAAACTGAATTTGGATGGGCGCTGTCAGAGAGATTTTAAGTGAATGATAATATTCATTATTCTGGCTGTGGCACTGTATTATTTGATTCTTAAATTGTACCCCTCCCATGTGTCAAATTAAGGCATCCATAATATAATAACGCCGAGATTGTGGAGTTCTGCACCATTGCGAATGACACACAACACTAAACACCTCGCTGAATGATTTACGATCGTCGAGGCAATTTTTTTTTCACCCAGTTTAAAGAAGTGTATACAACAGAAACACATGGCTCAGAGTCTTGTTTTTGCATAACCCCAACATCTTGTGGTAACAGCAATAACCGCTTCCTAAAATCCACATGTTGTCCTCGCGTTTCCTTGCCCTAAATACCTTAATTAGCCAGCGTGGTTCAAAGCACTGCGTTTTTCTCGGGGAAAACAGAGGGCATCAAACGATGAGAAAAGAGGTATTTCATTCATGACTATGCACGTTGAATCCAATTCAATGCCGTTTAAGACCACGTCAGAGGAACTATAATTCATTTTTGACGTAAAAACAAAGTGTTCAGGGAAAAAGGTCAAAGCGACTGCCTTCCCGTAGGGGGTTACTGCTTCTTAAGAGCTTACCCAATTTTTTGTGAGAGACCCCTCCCATGGTGGAGGGGGAAAAAATAGCAAGTGTGTACTAACTGTTTTAATGGTGCGTGGTTTACGTCACAAACACAGCACACCACACACACATACACACACACAATGATTTCTACAGGGCATTCAGACAAGCGTGGTAGAAGAAGAAGCTAGGCTAGCTGTAGCTAGCCGGTTTCCAGCTGTAGTTCGCCCAGTCACACTAATGGATAGGAAAAGATAGCCGTAGCTAGCCGCTAGATCGCTGCTACTCTGATGATGTAACTGTTTTAGCAATGGAACGCCTTCTTTCACTAATCAGATTTCAAATTCATGCTGTAGCCGGTTGTTAGCTGGAGCTAGCCAGTCACACTAATGGATAGGAAAAGATAGCAGTTGCTAGCCGATAGCTAGCTTCCACTCTGCTAATGTAACTATTTTAGCAATGGAATTCTTTCATTAAATAATGAGATTTCAAATTCGTCTTCAATGACATCTTATTTTCCCGTCAGGTGATTAATTGGTATTGCGTTTTTGCGAAGTATTGTTTATTTTTTTGTTGTTTTGTTTTGTTTTTAATCGTTGCCACGTGATACCGGTGTTACTCAAAATTGGTTTAAGTCAGGCAAGTCCCAACTGAAGGCCCAGGTACCAAATGCGCCACCCGCTACTGTCTTTTGAAGACTTTGAATTGATTTTGAGAATGAATATGATGAACGGTTGTTTGTCCGGATGTGCCATGTGAGTGGCTCGCGATGGATTCAGGGTGTCTTAGACTCCAGAAAACCTGCGACTCTCGCAAGCACAGGAGTTATTCAAAAAAAAAAAAAAAAAAAGAATGGATGGAATCCGGGCGGGTGGGCGTCACTTCCAACAAGAGCCCCGGTGTTCATTAGTCAGTTGTTCCACTGCTCTGTTCCTCATAAAACATGATGGCTCTCATTTGGAGCTCGTCCAGTGGGCGTGCCGATCGGCGAGCTTCCACACGGAGTTGTGGCCACGCCCACTTTGTTGTCCACAGGAGAACTGCCAATGTGAGCCCTCAGGCCAGATGTGCAATCCAACGGCATTATGTAACTTCCTGACTCACTCGCAATAGATGTTTGACAAAATGACATAAGAAGTCGTCTCACACACAGGAGTACGCCGTCACCACCTGGCACGCGTGTTCTGTGTGCTAAATTGACGTTTTAACCTTCGCGTGAAGCGTCGAGTGTTTTCCGGAGTGGCGTCATCATCCCTTCTCCCTTAAACATGTTGGACGGTGCCTTCCGGTTATGAGCACGTGTTCTTGGAAGAAGACGTGAGAAGCAGAGTGACCGCACGTGAACAAACTGGTCTAAGGGCAAAATAAAAGGGGCATGATGCATCATCTGGTGCTTAAAAAAAGACCAGCGGTAAAAGTAAAAATTTTAAAATATCAGCGCTGTCCAATGAAAACAAATATTCTTAAAAATATATATAAAATAAATACAGCTGTCATGTGATTTTGCACCAGAAATGTAATTGTATCTTTTTCTATCCATTAGTGTGTTGGTTCATGTGTTGAACAGGGCTCTATAAACATTTATAGCAGAAAGCATTTCTTAAATAATGAATTACATTTAAAAAAAAAAAGAAACATCTTGCTAACATCGCATAGCACTTGACCACGGGCTCCATTTTTGTGACCAAATCGTGCGCAGTACGTGACTGGAAAACCGATTCGGGTCATTTCACAGATGTGCGCAGGCGGACCTGCGAGAGGGAGGGCTGCGCCACTGTGGGAGTAGGATTTAATTTAATTAGACCGTGAATCTCGGTAAAACAGGACCACGTGTAGTTTAATTAAATGCCAGAATGTGAATTTTGCTTTTGTTTTCGCTGTTGTAGATCTTGATTCTTGGAGCATTAAAAAAAATGTTTATCTTTGTCAAAAAGCACATTTTACAAAAAGGCTTTTACCCAAAGTTCCCACCAGTCAGTGACTGACTCAGCTACGACTCACTGATGACGTGATGCGCCGGACTGCGTGTTATTTTTGCGAGACATTTTTTCCGTAACTTTGCGCCGTGGTCGCCTTTCACAGCGAGTCTGGAAACAGTTTCAAAGTCGGCAGGCAAGCGGCAGATGTTTGTCACCGTTCCCCAAGCGAGGATTGCGCCCGATCAAAATGTGAGCTTGCCTGTTCCAATTATTGCCTACGTGCGTCTCTGCCACCTGCACGGCCGCGATAAGGCCAGACGTTCACCTCATCGTGTGCGTGCATGTGAACCCTCAGTGATTTTAATACTCCAAGGAAGCAAATAACACACATGAAGTCTGCTCTCTGCACGTGTTGCAAAAGTCAATTTCTGAATTAAATTTTTTTTAAAAATCGAATTGTGATAAAAAAAAAATTAAATGAAGCAATATGTAAACATTCTTCACCAAAATTAAGCAGAGATTATTTTTTTTCTCCCAAAATTGCTGAAAGTTGAAAATTGCATCTTACTACATTGAGATATCAAGTTACTTGTTCAGTTGTACTACCTGGCCGTCACTTTATCTTGTGTGTTCCAAAAGTGTTTATATCATTTAAAATATAAATGCAGTCTTACCTTGACTGATGAGGATCACAGTGTTTTTTAATAGAATAATGAAGGTACTATAAAGAGATTGCTGAAAGTTGAAAATTGCATCTTACTACATTGCGATATCAAGTGACTTGTTCAGTCGTACTACCTGGCCGTCACTTTATCTTGTGTGATCCAAAAGTGTTTATATCATTTAAAATATAAATGCAGTCTTACCTTGACTGATGACGATTACAGTGTTTTTTTAATAGAATAATGAAGATACTATAAAGGCGCTCTCTGCACGTGTTGCAAAAGTCAATTTCTGAATTAAATTTTTTTTAAAAATCGAATTGTGATAAAAAAAAAATTAAATGAAGCAATATGTAAACATTCTTCACCAAAATTAAGCAGAGATTATTTTTTTTCTCCCAAAATTGCTGAAAGTTGAAAATTGCATCTTACTACATTGAGATATCAAGTTACTTGTTCAGTTGTACTACCTGGCCGTCACTTTATCTTGTGTGTTCCAAAAGTGTTTATATCATTTAAAATATAAATGCAGTCTTACCTTGACTGATGAGGATCACAGTGTTTTTTAATAGAATAATGAAGGTACTATAAAGAGACAAACTCAAAAATGAGGACACTTGCAAAGAGCTGCTGTAGACCACAGCTCACGCCCAGACACTCCCTTTCTTTCCACCTCTTAATTTTTTTTGTTTTTTTGTGCCATGTCCAAAACTGCTTTCCACTTGGTGTATTTGAATTAAATTTCCTCAAAAGTGCACGCGGCACATTCTTGTTTGACTTTTGTTATTCCAGCATATTCAACCCCTCGCCCCCGAAAAATGCCTCATCTGTCAATCTATCCATCACCATAGCAAACAAGATTTATCAAATATTATCAAATCAAATCAATTTAAGCTGAACATCAAACCTAATTCGTTTTGACAAGTTTTGTCAAAATTTCAGATCATTTGAGTTGAGAATTGGCCGACTACCAAATGCTTTCAAATCAATAAATAAAATGGAAATCCCGTAACATCCTCAGTTGAGAATTGGCCGACTACCAAATGCTTTCAAATAAATAAATAAATAAATGGAAATCCTGTAACATCCTGTACTTGCTCCTTATTAAATGTCTGAAAAACATGAAGACATACCTGTTCAAGTATGAAAAGACAACGATTTTTGAGGGCGCTTTGCATACTAGCTGTTTCCAGGAGTGAGCTGCGGGTCAAAAGCTTCCCTCTTTGTGTGACTGAAAGCTCTCACCTTCTGCAGCCTGAACGTCTGCTCTTATTTTTGTTTGTTTTTCTAGCTGTTGCGTGTGCCAAATTAAGCTGTTAGGTGCACATTTTTTACTCCCCCCCCCAAAAAAAAGCCTACGCCACACTTTGCTTCAAAAATGCGGGGGTGTTGTACATCACAACTGCAGGGCAGGCCGGATAATGTTTGCCAGATGTGCTCTTGCAGGTTAGAGTGGGGACACTGGAGGAGCGCCCTCTAACGCTCAAATGGGGTATTACTGGCGGGTATTCAAAGCTTTGTCATGCAGGAATGTGAAAGGCTTTTCTTTTTTTTTTTCTTTTTTTTTTTTGGTCATGTTTTCTGTCTCTCTGTTTCCATACACTTCGGAATTCCGTCGTCATCACAAATTGTTCTGCCCCGCCCAGACCCCCAAAGTGTAAACATGCGCTTCGAGAGATCCACAGAATGCAGAAGCGACGTCGAAACAATAAATGGGATTCAGTGCGGCTTCTCTGAAGGCCAGACTGTAAATCTGAGATACTGCGAGTGCTGTGTGTGTGTATGTATAAGGGAGGGAACGGGGATTCTTGGAAAGGGGTCTTAGAGGACTTCCTCAAGTGTATTTAGTGCGCAATTGTGTGTCACTGTGTGTGTGTGTTATTTCCACAGGGGCTCCTCAAGATGTAAGCATTAGCTGCCGTTGCTTTGTGTGGATATCTGAGAAGAAAGCGGTCATAAGTCCAAGGGGGTCCTCGCTTTAAAATGACTTTGGAGGCTTTGGGGTTACGCTATAAACTAGTTTGCGTTGAGGTGTCACGCCGCCATACTTAGAGGTTCTCATTGCCTGCCCTCTCTCGATTTTAACTCGTTTAGAGTTGAGCAGGTGACCCCAGGTGACCTCAGCAAACTACATACGTCAGGTCAAAAGTTTCCAGCAAATCACTGCAATGCAACTTGCGAATCTTATGGCAGCGTTGAGAGCGATTGGCTGGGTGATTGCCTTCCACTGGGCTCCTTTCTCGTCACAACGATTCGGGAGGTGTTGTCTGTTTCTTAGCAGCAGCAACTTTTTTCTTTCTTTCTTTTTTTAATTTATTGTATTTTTTTTTTTTTTTTTGAAAAATACTCATGAGGATGGCCAGAAAAAATTGCAAATATAGTAACCGAATTGCAAACTCGGTGAAACTGGCTCTGCTTTCGTAAATTAGCTCATCTGCTTGCAGCCATGTTGTTCAGCGAAGCAGCGTACATCAGCAGAATCGTTGAACAACAACGCCGTGTCGGAGTAGAAGTACAGACAAACAAACAAGGAAGAGCCTCACCCAATGCTTGGAAGAGACTCAATAATCAGCAGTAAGAGTACTCGTAGCTCGCAGAGGAGAAAGATGAAATATGTGCTCATTAAAGCATTGGAACACTGCCGTGTGATGCTCACTGCTAGCCTGTCTATGGTGTTTCACATTATGTGTTAGCATGAAGCTAGCAGATTTAAGTGATGTCATTCGTTTAAAGACACAACATGTGATTCTCTTTTGTTTGAAGTTTAGTTTGACGGTGAACTTCAACTGGAAGTGGCAGTTAACCTCCTGAATCCTATTTTATGAAGATTTGTTGACTTTCTACCAAATTGCTGCTTGTTGTGAAGTCAGCTGGGTTGAGTTCACGGCCACCAATACAGCGTATCTGAACATTTTGCTCACAAACAAAGCAAAAAAAAAAAAAGTGAACGACAGCCGGCCAGACTACTTGTTGATGCTGCTTCCTCTTTTGACTAAGTTTTGCATCAAAGCCAAAGAAAAAGCAAACCACATGTGCAGAAAATAAGCTTTCCTTCCTGTGTGTCTTGCAGCGGCAATACGAGGTTGAGCAGCGCGATATGCGCCACGTGATGTTTTGTGTTGTCTATTTAAGGTAAAATGCGACGCGCGGAGCAATAATTTCAGCTCAGACGTCACCGAATGACAGACCGATCGGCCGAGTATAAATCCACCGAGTGGTGGCGGACGCCCCGCCGCACCCTCCCGCCGTCTCCCCCACTTTCTCACATGCCACCGCGGTTGCAAGCAGACTCAGAATGCCAGCGTGCTCTTATCAAAAGCTGCAATTATCGTGGCTGGGCTTTTCGGCCCCGCTGCAATTTCTCGATGGTGGCAGACTGCGAGGACATGCTCGGGCCTGAGCGGCCATGTTGTGTTTACGTTGTCACCCATTGTCCTGACCCGCCCTTTCTTTCTCTGTCTCTGTCTATCTGTCTTGCTTTCTCTGTATATTTCTGTCTCTTTCTGTTTCTGTCTTTCTCTCTGTCTCTCTGTGCTGTGCAGATCCTCATATCAAGGTGTGCGGCAAGAGGGAACACGTCAGGGACGCCAAAGAGAGAATTATGTCAGTGCTCGATACAAAGGTAAATATCGAGCTGCATAAATATATATATCATTAATTTTATTTTTTTTGGGGGGCGGAGGGGGTTGTCCAATTACATTTCAGCCTGTTTGTTGCCATGCCAATCTAATCTGCCCAGGGCTTTCATAATCATTCGTATTGGTTGGTGTAACTTAATTTTTTTCCCCTCAATCAGAGTCCAAATTGGCCCTCATGGGGTCTTTGATGACATCATCATTTTTCTGTTCTCTGATGAGTTGGACAGAGCAAAATGTGTTCCAGTCAACATCAGTTCGCTAAACAAATCTATTAAGCATTTAATCATCAGCACAGCTGGTGAGTCGAATGTATATCTATTTTTTTTTGAAGTGATGTTTTTGCTGCTTCAGCTTGATGTATATAAGTGTGTAAATCCTCACTGAAGAAGGCCCAGGTACCAAAACAGAGCGCCCGCCACTGCCTCTGGGTACAATTTCCCCACATAGGGACAATCAGACGTGCAGGTCTTCAGTGATATGTGGGGGGAAAGGCTTCATTGCCATGGCAACAGCACAGCACTATTGCATCACCTGGGAGACCGTGCGGTGGCACCCCCTGGGGGCAGCCACTCATCCGTGCACTTGGAACGGCCAAATAGAACGCATTCGTTTGCGCTCAGTGGTCACTTGATTAGGTACACCAGTCCCGTCTGTTGCATTCCAATATGGGCAACGGCAATCAGCCTCTCGCGAGATTTTGCTTAACTACGATGGAGCGTTAAGGCCACGCTCACATTAAATAATAAGGAACACTAGAAGCCAAGTTTGGAAGACAAAAGAATGTGTATGATCCCAAAATAAACATTTCATGTCAATTCTGCAAGCTGCTGATGTTGTCATGTTTGTTGTCATATTTCCATTTCATTTGAACAAAATCACTTCCTGTTTTTCCTGTAATATCTGAAATTACATAATTATTTTGTATTTGTTGGGTTTTATTTTATTTTATTTTTTTTCTTCAGGAAGACTCTGGCCATATTCTTGGAAATATTCTATATAAATAAACGATATAATTTCGTGCTCATGAAATTCTGCTAGCTTAATGCTAACATATCATGTGACGTAACATCGATGTTAACAGTCTGGAGAAACCTTCAAACATCGGGTGCGACAGTTTCATGCGCTTTGCTAATTGACGGCCTCTGTCCCGGATGTCCGCAGAGCAACAGGGTAACGCTGAAAATGGACGTGTCGCACACGGAGCACTCGCACGTGATCGGCAAGGGCGGCAACAACATCAAGCGGGTGATGGAGGAGACGGGCTGCCACATCCATTTCCCCGACTCCAACAGGAACAACCAGGCGGAGAAAAGCAACCAGGTGCGTATGTCCACGCTGACGCCTGTGACGGACGGCTGGCACATCCGCTGCAATAAATGTATTTTTTTTATTTATTTAGATTTTTTTTTTTTTGATCGACTGAACTGCAGCATTGCGGCGTGATTATTATCTGGTCTTAAACGGCATCATAAAGCTGCGAGCAGAACCGAGAATGATGTCCGCACCGTGAGCGTGGCGGCGTCACACCCGCAGACGCGATGGCGAGTCAATCGGCTGCCGAAGGTCGAGAGTTTCTGTGCACGTTAGCTGGCGGCTGATTGTAACAAGCTGCTTTTTAATAAACTTCGACTGTAGCCTGTTGCGATTATAATCCCGTTCGTTTTGGGCAAACGTTGTGACCGCGAAATGGTGATGAGGTTTCTCCCTGCCTCAGACCTCGAAGAAATCACCGCGTGGCAGATGGTTTGTTTCAACCAATCGGTGTGGGAATGAGGTTGTTTGGAGAAAGACAAAAAAAAAAGGAATTCTGATGAGTGGCCTATGTGCCAGGATATCCGGTTGCATCCGTCTGGGTTTTTTCTTTTTTTTAAACTGAAAATTTTCACTCTAGCAGACCAGCATCAGCCGAAATGTAAACGGCTGGACGAACATAAAATGAAGTTTCCAATCGAGAGACCAGACGATATTCCCTCCCACATTCTTGAACACATTTAAACAGATTTACAGTGTCCCCTCACTTTTCGCCGGTGATACCACCGAAGCCCCCAAAATAAATTCATTTCCGCAAAGTAGAGGTGGACCTCATTTTCTTTTTTTTCTTTTTTTTTTTTTATGTTATTTTGGGTGGGATTTACGCCTCTGTTAAGCCATTACAACTCCTCCCACACGTTTCCTACCCTTCTAAAGACTTGTTACACTTAATAGATGTAACTTTCAAAATGCAAAATGGAGAACAAATACCGAGCTAATTTTTAGGATCTCGGTTTTTGGGAGAGGAAAAAATATATTCATTTTTTTTGACTGGTCCAACTTATATAGCATCGTAGCAAGAAAAAGATGCAAAAATAACTGTAATATATGAAGTTATGGTCACAAGTGAAAATCCGCGATAGAGTGAACCCGCAATAACTGAACCGCGAAGTAGCAAGGGAACACTGTATACACATCCTAAGCGTCATTGGGCAAATAAAATATATAAGAAAACTCGCTGGTGTCGTTTTGAAGATTCAAATTGCGCACTGCTGCCTTTGAGGGATTTTAATTGATCTGATAAGAGTTGAAGGGACATGTTGCCAGGCATGAAAATCAGAGTTAAAAAAAAAATAATAATAATAATACACGGCCTACTGCTTTTTTTTTTTTTTTCCCCCTCCCAATTCGCATGATTGCATTCAACCCTCTTCCGCTCTCACTGGCTCCGATGACGCCCCACGAGGCAGACAATCGGCAAGGGGCTCCCTCCTAACACCCGAGACCCCGTTAAGCTGCCACCTTCGCTTCTTTTCAAAGCCCGCCGGCGCGTAATAGGAGCCTCGCGGGCGTACACCGCATCGCACCGCATATGCCCGACGTGCGCGCAGCTGCGCGGCTCTTCGGGTCCGCTCGCTGATTTACCGCACCGAGCAGGAAGCGCTTCAAATGCGAGCTGCGAGTTTACTCACTGCGAAGGGATTTGGCGGTTGCGTGAACGCGATGTGCACGCCGATGCCTTTACACATGCAGTCGCAGCTGTTAAAAGTTGAATGACTCACAAAGGGGGCAGCACTCGCATATGCGGCGTTTGGCAAATACAAAGTGGAAATAAAGGCCAGTTTTTTTTTTTTTTTCTTTCTCCCAAGAGCACTCAACATCGAAATCAAGTCTGACGACATGCGATGATCTGAGCTCGTATCGGTCTTGGCCTCGTTTCCTAACGTGTTGCTTTTTGTCATGGTCAACAGGTGTCTATTGCGGGGCAGCCAGGAGGGGTGGAGGCGGCTCGAGTTAAAATCCGGGTAAGTTGGGATACTCGCAACACAACACTTCCGATACTCGTTGCACTTATTCGCTGTGGAAACACTTGCAGACATTTGATTGGAGGACGTCCCTATAGATTTTCTTTCAACTCACTTAGGTCAGAGAGTTCTGAGATCATTTTTGGACGTAAGTGCTCGTTTTTGGTTTCACGCCTTCCAGTTTCCTACTCGCACAGCTCAGCACTCCGTCTTCACTCAAATTTCACACTATTCTGACTCAGCTCCTTTTTGTTTTGAAAGGAGACATATGGGTTTTTTTTTCTTTTTTTTCCATAATTTAAAACAGTTCCCAGGTGTCTTAATAACGTTTTTGTGACATGCTTTGTGTCAAAATACCCAGAGGAAGCAATCAGTTCAGTGCCATTCATGTCATCCTGCCACGAGTTCGGCTTTCGTTACCATGATCACTGAGACCCAAGAGTGTGTGTGTGTGTGTGTTGGGGGGGTAAGAACAATTCCCCTCCCTCACCCCCCCATACTTTGATTAACATCTTTCAAATCAAAATGTAGCTTTTTAACTGCAAATTTCTTAAATGCCTTTCAGTGTATTTTTTAACTGTGTGAAGCACATTGAGCTATCTCGTGTATATCATGCACGACAAAAATAAAGCTGCCTTGCCTTGCCTTAATTACACGTTTAAAAAAAAAAATCATTGTCATGGTGAAGGTGGGTGCTCTCCCAATCAGCGATATCACACTGGAAGCTAATGATGTTAGCTAAAGCTAATCTGCACGTCCAACAAAACTTTTATCTGGCATGACAGCCGGCCACAAATTGATTCTGCCTTTCACTCGTTGTGTGTACAGCCAATTATTTTCCAGGAAATGGTTATTCGGCCTCAGTTGAAGCCTTGAAAAAACATTTTTCAAGACACTTGAAAGCTCACTTACACCCAAACTTGGCGTCTGAAGCCAAACGCTGGGTCCTGGTCAGTTTTTATTGGGTGCAGAACAATTCTAAAGGCTTTTTCATTTAAAATGATGTTTCAAGTCATACGTTCTGCTTTTTGTGAGTAATTTGAGTGTATGTACAGATGTTTCCGCCTGAAAAATACATTTTCCCCTCAGGCCACTTTAGAGCTCCTCGTTGAACATGAGAGAGGTTGAAGAGTGAGGAAGGCTGATTTATTTTATTTTATTTATTGACAGTCAGCGTGTGGCATTGCCTCGTTGTTGCCGCAAATTTATTCCAGCCCCCGCAGGTTTGACAAAGTTACTGTCCTGTAATTATCATGTAGTTATTTGCTCGGCAAGGTCATAGACTTGGTGTTTGATTGACAGTTACCTGTTGATTGGTGCATTCAACCTCCCCCATTTTCCACACAGCATTTGAGAGCGGAGAGAAAGGCTTGATTTTCCACAATGTTGATTTTTTTTTTTTTTAATGGCCCATTTTTTTATCATTCAAATTCAAAAGCATTCAGACTGACACACATTGGACTGTACGGACTTGCGTGTTCCATCTTTTTTTTTTTTTTTTTTTTTTAATGGGTTGTTGAGATGGTGAATTGTCGGGGGGCTTCCCAGAAGCTTTGCACGCTCAACCTGAACAGACAGGTGATGAAAGCTGATTTTTACCTCCGAGATATTTACATTTCCACCCTCTTTTAGACCTAACTGAGGTTTTCCAGCCATGCTTTCAACTTGTAACAGTACTCCAGGTACTGGTTTTGGAGTAACGCTGAAGTCAGCTCCAAATATAAAAGTCGTCTTTTTCTTCATTGATTGCATCGGTCCGGCTGTCGTTTCTTCTGTTCCGACCTAAACGTCTCGATTCCCTCAGAGCGCAAGTGTGGAAGCCTGATCCAAAACTAAGGCCGAGCGCATATGGGACTGATCAGTGGAGGCATTTGTTTGGTCGCGGCGATTCATGCCGCTTGCCCTTCACTGGAAGCCAAACCCATCGAGGCGCTCTGCCCGACAGCCATGCAATGTTTGGAGAACGTGTCTGCGTGTGTGTGTGTGTGTGTGTGTGTGTGTGTGTGTGTGTGTGTGTGTGCGTCCATTGCCTGCACTGTCTGTGCGTTTAACTGCACGCATAAGTTACCATGGAGTGAGGTCGTACCATCCGTTTGTGTTATTTGTTGGATCACTGATAATCTGCCCCCCCCCGCTGAGGTTACAATCGGTGATGAAAAAGTCTTGTCAGGGAAACAAACCGGTCAAATGCGTTTTGAAGACAACTTTGGCATTTTCATTTGACCCAATTTTCGCCCATCCCAACGTGCGTCTGCCCGTACTCATTGCAGGAGCTGCTCCCTCTCGTGCTGTCTTTCGAGCTCCCCGCCATCATGCAGTCGGACCCGAGCTCGCCGAGCGTGCAGGCCATCTCGCAGACGTACAACCTGGCCGTGTCCTTCAAACCGCCGACGCGGCTGTACAGGGCCACCGGCGTGGTGCGTGGCTCCCAAAACAACGCCAACGCCGTCAAGGTGAGGGTTGACTGGGCGCCATGGGCTCGCTTTCGCATTTGAGTCGTTTTTATCAATCGGGGCTTCTCAAACTTTTTGGGTCAAGGGAAAAAAATCTGGATGAAAAAGAACAATCAAATAGCTGTTGCAAACTATTTTGCTCACCCCAAGCTCCAACTGTCATCCCCCCTCGGGGTGCGGGGACCACAGATTGAGAACCGGCAGCCGAAGTGATCTTCTCATTTCCTGTCCGCAGCCATATCGGCTCCTCCGCGCCCGTTTCCATGGTGAGGCCGCAATGCGAAGGAAGCTAGCTCCGTTACTGAGCCCACCAACGCTGTCAGCATTGCTGCCTTTTTTTTTTTTCCTCCCCGCACAAACCGCCTCATGACTTGGCGGCGCCCCGCAGCCAAGAGAGTGCTGAGAGATGTTTGGGTGGCGTGAACTCCGCTGCGGGGGCGGCGCAACTCTTAAACTTTTTAGCTTAGCCCACTCGTACTTGAGCGAGAAAAGCGTCTCTCTGGCTCTTGTGTGCGTTCTTCCGAAACAGGCGCACTTTTTTAACTGGCAGGGAGTTTTCCCATCTCTCTTGCCAATAAATCGTGCCCACCGACTACGCGGGGCCTCACCAGCGAGTGCGTTTCCAAGCCTCCGTGTATATGTATATTTATTCATCTGCACTCGCACTCTTGCGTGCGCTAAATCAAGTGTGCGTGTTGAGTAAATGCGTTCCAAAAGCGTCTCGGCGAGTTTGCGGGTAGGTCAGAGCGGGTGAGGAGGCCAGACGAAGGCCGACATGATTAGTAGAATGTGCGAGCGCTATTTATGCGGCGCTGCGAGACCCTGGAAAGATCTTGGCGGGTTGCCAAACCCGCAGCAGCATGCGGGGATGGGTTCTCCCTTTGCACGATGGCAAAGACGTGCTTTACAAGGCCAAGTGAGAGCAGGGAGACAACCCCGAGTCGGTCTCCTCAACTCGTTGACGGATGCGTCTCGCCTTTTGCAAACGCGTATTTTTTCAAGGATATGGACTGTTTTGTAGTGTGGTGTGAGGACGCAGATCGAAATGAAACGTTATTCGAAATGTGCTTTTATTGTTCATTTTCTCGCCAGAAATAATCACTTTAGAGACAATATTTATGTATGTGGGAAAACAGTCAAGAAAAGACAAGCTTTTTTGGTGAGCTTCTGCACTCATCTCTGAGCAGCAACGTTAGCACGCTAGCTCTCCTGTGGACCCGATTAGGTTGAACACAAGTAGGCATCCCTGGCCACTCGTTGGCACTCTGGATTTCGGAATTTAATCAAAACATAACCAGCCACACATTTTAACATTCATTCATTCAAAAAAAAATAAATAAAAAATTGGACACATCGAGCAGAATTGGTGCGTCAATTCTAAATCCTATAAGCCCATCGGACCGTACGCAAACCTTTTACACCAAGAACCACATAAAAAGAAAGATTGAGTTCTTCGAGCCCCTGTATGTTGTTTTGTTTCAGCACCTAATTTATTTATTTATTTATTTTACTTTTGTTGCTACCTGGCGTTAGATATTCCGTGAGTTTCAGCAAAGCTCCCGAAGATTTGACTTCCAATCATCTCCAGCAAAAATCAATCTGATCTCAAATAAATTGTTTTCATTCTTTCAAATAAACAAAAAGTCTGCTGCCAACTAGTAGTCTACAGTAGGATTACATCCAAAAGAAGGCAGAAGAAAAAAATAGATGCAAACTGGGTAAAAATCTGCAAAACAGTTGGAACCATCAATGTGGGTTCATTGTACAGTTTTGACAATCCTGTATTCTATTTATTTGTTTTACTTTTGCCCAGCGTGGCACAGCTCTGCTGCTGGAGCACTTGGCAGGCAGCCTGGTGAGCACCATCTCGGTCAGCACCCACCTGGACATCGCCCCCCAGCACCACCTCTTCATGAAAGGCCGCAACGGCAGCAACATCAAGCACATCACCCAGAGGACAGGCGCCCAAATCCACTTCCCCGACCCCAACGGCCCCCAGAAGAAGTCCACCGTCTACATCCAAGGCACCATCGAGTCGGTGTGCCTCGCCCGCCAGTACCTCATGGTGCGTATTTTGCGCCGCTTAACGGGGAATGACTTCGAACCGCCAGCGTTTGTTTTTGTGGTCACACGTTGGCACGCGGGAATCGATTCCGACCATGTGCCCATTCCCCAGTCTGTGTGGTAGCTATAATGGATGTCACAGTCGGACGAGCATCAGCTTGGTATGCGAGGGATGCGCGGGCTGCGGGACGTCAACCACCGTGACCTTTTGGGGTTTGGGAAGAACCTTGGCCAGCTCTGCTGTAGCTGTGGCTAAAACGTGCCTGTGCAGTTCAGCAGCAACTATTAAGCTGCCACATAGCCGCTAGTTAGACGCATTATCTTGACTGCCGCTAATGATGATGGTTTGTTCGAATTTCGTACTGCAATCTCGAGACAATTTGGTTTGGGTTTTCGGAAGTGCGTTATAGTTCATATTTTTTTAGGGGTGCCCTTGAACCTGAGACAATTCCGTTTTGGCCCATCATCACGAGTCCATCCATCCATTTTCCAAACCGCTTATCCAAGTCATTTTTGCCGATGACTGGAGGGGTGTGCTGAAAAGCCCCATTTGTGTTCAAGCAGTTGTCGATGTCTACAGTATCTAAAATATGTTTTACATTTTAGTCATGAAATATTTCAGTCATTTTTATCAGATAATCTACTTAGAATGAATGAACAAATTATTTAGTAACTATGTTTATTTTTTTTAAATGTACACTGCCATTCAAACATTTGGGATCATTTACAAATCTTTGATATACAATACTGTATACATTTTTTATTAGTTAAATTGCATACAATAATGCATATAAAATTTTAAATAATGCAAAAGTAGTGTTTTACTTTGTTGTCTGCCGCTAGTTCGGCATCGCAAATGAGACTCTGTACTCTGATGCCTTACCAGGATTAGTAGAGGTTAAATAAAAACAATTAGAAAATAGGACATAATGCTGCACTGGCGCTGAAGGCCCGTCGGCATCGCATAGGACAGAAATTCCTTCCTGTCTTTGTTCCTGTAGCCTCCAGTCCGGCGTGGACAACGGTTAACAAATACCAGAGCAGTTGTGGTGACTGAACATGCCATTCTCATGCTTTGGAAACTGGAGAAGCAGCAAGAAAAACAGCTTCGCGAGTGTGGCAAAGGAGGGCAGGGGAGGCCAAAGGAACCAAAAACAAAAAGCCTCGAAGAAAGACAGAAAGGCCTAAAATAAAGCGTCAAGTGGACGTACGGGATGGGGAGTCCTGCCTGTCAGAGCGTACTTTGTGATTTGGCCCCCTTGCAGGCACACTGCTGATTACAGCTCCGATCTGGAGCCCGTCAGCAGCAGCGCTACTCTGCTGCTAATTACACCCACTCACAAGAGGAGCGCCGGCCGTGCAGCGCTCGGCCCCAAAAATATAGATGTCTGTGGTCCTGTGGTGGTGATAATGTGAAGCATATTGCACTTGGCGGAATTTCCCCAAACTCCAAAAAAAAAAGTCCAACGGGGAGTCTGGGTATTTATTGGGTTGCTTTTACCTACTACCGGTACTCTACAAGTGATAATAAAATCGAAGATTTATGCCGTTACTCCCGGGAGCGGATTTTATTGCAAGATATACCGGTCGATATAATGTGGGCAACAAACTTCCCACTTGGGTCGAATAACATTGACCGATCTATCGAGCCGGCTGTCCGGCTGGATGGATGGATGGATGGATGCATGGCTAGCTAGCTAGCTGTCTGTCTGTCTGTCTGTATAGCTAGCCAGAAAACGATTGCTTGCCTCTTCCTTCTTTTTTTTTCGAGTGTTCATTTCTCATTCCTGCAGTTCCATTCCTTCCTAATTTTCTGCCTTTCCTCAATTCACTGTTGTGGCGCTTGATCTAAATTCATTAAATCGCATTTTTTATTAATTGATACATTATAGAACCTTGATTTATTTTTTTCCCTCTTCGTTTTTGCTCTCAGGGCTGCCTGCCGCTGGTGCTCATGTTCGACATTAAAGAGGACGTGGAGGTGGAGCCTCAGTGTATCACGGCCCTCATGGAGCAACTGGATGTCTTCATCAGTATCAAGCCCAAGCCCAAGCAGCCCAGCAAGGTATGATCGTTGCCTTCGGCCCTTCCGTGCGTGGTTCAAAGGGGAAACGACAGCATTCCATCTTGAGAAAAGCACCTCGCGTCCTCAAAGGCGTGCGAGGGCGCTGTCCGTATTCAACTAACATATTGGCCGGTCACATTTCAGTATGTGAGCAAGTTAAAATGGAAAAAAAAAAACCGGAAGGGAAATCAAAGGGACTGGTGCCATGTTCGCTCAGCGTCTGCCGCCGTTGGAGAGCCACAGTCTGTCCTCAAGCTGCACGCAAAGGAAAGACGACCGGCTGACTCCGTTTTTGTTTTTTTTGGGGTTTTTTTGTGTCTGTTGCTTGCATTCTTAGTTGATAGGCGTGTAAAATTCAAAGTGGTTTGTTTACATATGAACAGCAGGCAAGCATGTTTCCTCCAGACGGTGACATTTGTACTTGGCTATCCGCTTGGATGCCAACATTCAGGGGAGTAAAAAAAATTTTTTTTTAATTGACGCATCGCGATGCAAAATAAAGAAGTCTCAAAGTGCCGATGTGTGGGGAAGTCCAATGGTAAAATGTAAGCTGTGCATATGTTCACCAAACATGATTGGCTTCGAATGTTTTCATAAGATGCGATGTGTGGAGGGAGATGTCAAGTCAAGTCTTTCGGATCTGATCCAGATTGCGCTTTTGGCAAGCATCGCCCCATTGAAAAGATTCCGCATACACTTACGGTTCGTTTCTGTCATTTCTTTTCAGATCAGCTTATAATTTGTCCTGTTGCGGAAATCCTGGCCGCCCTTTAAGTTATTGACATCCCGCGCGCCGAATGCTTTTTGAGATATTCCCCCATCCTATTACGTTTTCCAATCCTATCAGCATCATCTCGAGCAGCTTTTGCGAGCGCGCGCGCTTGCTGCCGTCGCTATCAAATGACGGCCAACCTTTGGCTGTGTCGCTGAATAGTTTGGAAAAGCCAAGCGCCATTGTTCGCAAAGCCGGCAATTGAAGCTGTCATTATTACATACTTTTCAACCGGGTCCGATAATTGTCGCCACATGTTTCTCTCAGGAATTCCTCCTCATGATTTTTTATTGGTGAGTCTCATGCCTCGGAATGTGACGTCAAAGGCAGGAGCAATATCTCCCTCATATTTCCATCATGTGTCTGAGCGAGCGTGATGTGTTGGGGGGGGGAGTCATCCGTCAAATGTTACTCCCACACCGACGCTGTTTGTCATTCTAATCTCTCCTTAATTCCCCTCTTCCTTCCTTTCCATCATGTTTGTCTCCCCCCCCCATCCTCCCTTTCACTCCCTACGTCCGAGTCCAACATTCCCAAATCCGTTCCCCTCCCATGCTCCTCACGTGTTAGACACACACACAAACACATTTGAGCATTTTCTTGGCTCTCACTTTTGTTGCGCAACCGTTTTCTTTCTGTCTCTCTCTCTCTCTCTCTCTTCCTTTTCCAGTCCGTAATCGTCAAGAGCGTGGAGAGGAACGCCGTGAACATGTACGAAGCCCGGAAGTTCCTGCTGGGCCTGGAAAACAACGGCGTATCTTGCTACTCGCCATCGGTGGCCGTCAACCCGGCCCCCAACGGGCCCTCGCCGTCGCTCATATGTCCCGTTGGCCTGGACATCTTGGCCTCAGCTGGTCTGGGGCTCAGCAACCTGGGTAGGAAGAATAAAACGTCACTGAGAATGGAATACAAATAGCAAATGGTGAAAAATCGTTGGGGGAGAAAAAAAAAAGCAAAGCTTCAAGCTGTTTAATGCCACTCCGGTTGAAACTTCAAACAAAGTCAATTAGTCCTTGGGCGTTTAAAACAACCGCAGAGCGTAGCCGTTCCGCCCACGAGCGCTGCGCTAACACAAAATTGCATCCATGTTGTGTGGCTATAACCGTTTTACGCAAAAGTTTGAACACAAACTGGACTCACAGTAGATGTATCTTCTTTATCCTCTGCCAAGAAAGACTAATCTTAGTGCCGTACTGTTGAGCTGAGAGGAACTGGAACGTTTCAATGAAAAGCATCTCTTCTGCCCAATTGCTGCTCGTTGTGGAGCGGTTCGAGTCCAGCACTCCGATCTCGAGTGACCGACTGCTCGTGTCCGGAAAAACCGAAGTTGTGAGCCACTTGTATGTCGAGGCGACCATGAATTTTAAAAATGCACAAAACTTCCTATGACATTATTTGTATGGCAAAGCAACAACATTTCTAATATCTCCTCATCATTTTTTTTTAATCCCCCAGAAAAAGTGCACTGTACTGTCCACCTCATTATTCTTGAGTCCTTTTATTTTTCTCTCCTCAATTCTCAGTCCTTTGCAGTCCTATGTACGTTCCTTAAGGGCGGTGCGTTCCCTGTTTAAACTCAATGAATTTTATGAGCTCGCTTTTCCTGCCAAATGAAAGTGGACGGGAAAGTAGATTTCAAATGTAAATAATCAGCCGCCAAAAAAATAATAATACCGTTCCCTGCAGGCCCGGTGCTGCAAAATCGGTTCAAAGTTTGGTGGACGGGCCCACATCCTGGCCGTTAGTAATTGCTACATGCTTTTCTTGCTCAGATTACAGAGCAGCCTGCCAGGAGAGTCCCGTGCCTTCCTCCCGGAGCCAAAGTAGCCCCTTGTGAAAGCCACAGAGCCGCTTCTTTGTGTTTTCATACACCGCGTTTGGGTCAAAGCACTCTGCGGCACATTGTCTCAATAACAAGCTTGCCTTGGCTAACCGAGACTCGTCGGATAGGTGCCGGGGCCTTGCGCCGATGCGAGAAATTCCTTAAGATGCCTTGATGGAATTCTCGTTCGATCGTAGGAGCAGCAAGACGGTATTCCCAAAACGGTGATTTGTGGTTTTGTCCGCAGGCTTCCTGGGTGCGGCGGCGTCCCACTCGCTGGCCAACTCGGCCGCCCCCAATGCCGTCCTGAACACCCTCAACTCCTCCATGAGCCCCCTGCAGGCCCCCAGCCCCGGCGCGCCCGCGCCCTCGCTCTGGCCCAGCTCGCTCACCAGTAGCCAAGGTGACGAGATATCCGATATTTTGATGTATTTTTTTTTGTTCTTGCATATAACATTAGAGGAAGTTTGTAGGGTGCAACTGCACAGGTTACCACCCAAAACAAATTTGCTGACTTGAAAATGGTCCAAATGTTCAAATTACTATAGTTTAATTATTATTAATAACAATAATAATTATTAATAATAATAATAAATAAAAATACTTAAATATAATAATAACTAATAGATATTATTAGAGCAGATTTATCTAGTTTTTATTAGTTTTAGTTTTAGTTTTTTGTTTGGTTTTTATTTGTTGCGTGTAAGATTAAAAAAAAAAAGTCACGAAGTTTGACCTTCTTTCTTCCGTCAAGACTCGCACTCCCGAATAAATGAATGAACCCAGAAAGCTCATGTATGATATTCATTGAATTCGACTAAAACAAAGGACATTTTTGCAACATGAACCAAGATTTTGTTTCAGTTAGTTTTGATTGTATTAAAAGCATTATTATATTTTATTGACAGATTTTTTTTTTTTTTTTGGTTTTGTTTAACAATAATAGCTTTGGGCTAGGCTCACTCCCAACTCTTATGAGGACAAGCACAATTGAAGCCGGATGGATGAGGGGGGGGGATCACCAAACAGACTCCAGACATGTTGCATTGTGTTTCCCCAGCCTTCTCGTCCCAGCTGATGCTGCATCCAGCCACCCACGCCACGCTGAGCAGCATCTTGCTGTCTGGCGTGCAGGGTTACACGCAGAGCACGCCCTCCCCTCCACCGGGCCTGGCGCCCATCGACAAGCAGTCCAACGGCGTCCCCGACTGCGCCAAGGCAACCTGCGCTCTCAACGGCCACATTAAGGTCAGACCATATTCTCAATCCTGTTTTATCCCGCCCCCCTCCGAATGGTTTCATTGAATATATTGACTTGGCATTAATTGGACAGCATCCGGGTTCCGTCTACGGGAGGATATCCACCGCGTCACTTGCTGAAACGGTTCTGAGTCCGGCGCCGTGCGACGCGGTCCAAGAGGCCAGCGGACACAATCCATCAGAACCTCTGTCCAGCAAGTCCAGCACCGATGAAGGTACTCCTGGCATTCGAACGCATGCGCAACGCAGTCCTCGGGAGGTTCACTCGAGTGTCGGCGCGATCGTTCAGCCGTGCCAAATTGAGCGATTTCAGCAGTCAAAAATGATCCGCCCGTTTGGCCGTTGTTTAAATGAGCACATGATTGACGGAAAATATGCTCGCAATGCAAAACTCACCTGTCAGTCGACAAGCAGGGTATAGTGTGGTAGCGTTTGTCATAAGTGGATAAGTTGCACTTCTTGACATCAACACAGCCGGTGCTTAATTGATATTTTCGGGTCATTCCGTCAACATGAGAAATATGACTTTCAATATCAGCCAGGTCAGGATGGCCCGTGCTTGCGTCCAAAGTGGCATCGTGGTGTCGTGACAGAGAGAAAAACAAATGTGCTGCGCAAATATGAAGTGTGATTTATGTGCCGGCGTCCTTTTCACCTCAAGTTCAGCAATTTTTTTTAAAGCCCCGTGAAGAATACTTCAAATGAAGCGCTTTTCCTCCCGTGCGGTTCTTCACCTCCCAGTCTCTGTTTATTACACACGAGAGGAGACCGTTTAACTTCTGCCCTCCTGGCGGTGCGCGCGGCGGTTTTCCCCCTCAAATCTTTCTCTCTCACGCGTCTCCTTTTTCTCGCGTGTTTACCGACGCCCTCCCCTCTGATGCGGTGAGTCACAGGCAGGTTTCCCCTCCATCACCTCCTCCTGTGTCTCACAGTGTACTTGCCCACCAACTGGCTCCGCTCACTTTTTAGGGGTCGGGGGGTTGGCGGGCCACTCCAACGTAAATCCCCCGAGATCTCCATTAGATGGCGTGACATCATCGGTACTTTTCTTGGCCGCTCAGAACTTCCACGCATATTAATGTTGCGTTCAGTATACGCACGTGAACTCTTTTTAAGCCGCGGTCTTTGTTGATGCGTGGCAGGCTCGGACACGTTTGTGGAGGTGGGCATGCCGAGGAGCCCCTCGCACTCGGCCAGCGGCAGCGAGCTGAAGCAGATGCTGGCCTCGTGCAAGAAGTCGTCGGGAAAACGGCAAGCCGTGGAGCTGCTGCAGGGCACCAAGAATTCCCACCTACAGTATGTCCAAGTGTCTTCGCGCACCCATCACAGAAGAGGTCCTCTTGGGGCCTTTGGAAATATTCCATTGAGCTTCGCGATTTGAAAAACTTCCACTTTTGGTGGAAAACGTTCCAGACTGTTGCCCTGCTAGATTTCCATTTGGTACATATTAAAAAAAAAGACCAGATGAAATCGGATAAATCATAAAAATAAAAGGTAAATTGCACATTGCGATTGGTCATTACAACTAAAAGTGTGATGGGGGGGACAAAAGAAGAAATATATTAAAAGATTTTGGTGCCAAGAAAGCTTCAACATTATTCAGTGTTTTGATGTCGCTGGAATTTTATGGGGGTTTTTTTTTTCCCCCGAATTGGCTCTCATTTTGAGGTATTTCATGGGTGGCGGGGGGGGAAGACGTACCGACGTCATCGAATTCAACTTTTGGCTCTTTTCTGCGCAGTTCCGATTGCCTCCTGTCGGACGCCGAGTCCAGTTCGTCAGACAGTCCCGTGACCGACAAGCGGGCGCCGGGCAGCGAGCGGGCGGCCGAGAGGGCGGCGCAGCAGAACGAGAGGGAGCGCATCAGATTGGCCCCGCAGACCCCCTTTGCCAACATGCAGGTGCCTGCCAACCCCCCTGATACATAAATAAAACACACATAATTCTTTTGGATCATGACAGCAAATGTTTTTTTGTTTTGGGGTTTTTTTTTCTGTTTACAGGCATTTGACTATGAACAGAAAAAGCTGCTGGCAACCAAAGGTGAGTTCACATCTTGTCAACCTAATTTCAGTTGGTAATCCTTGAATACTAGTCACTCTCCATTTCAGTCAAAACTCTCGCCAAATGAAATGCGAAACATGCGTTCAATTGAAGTCCCTTTATCCTCATCCAAATGATGAAGACATTACAAAAACGGCAAATGGACCAAGCGGTAGTGAACGTGCGCGCGGCCAAAAAAGTTGCTGCTTTTCAGCAGATACGGTCGCTTTACGGCATACTCGTCGTAGGACAAACTAAACTGAAATACTCTTCAGGAATTTACCTTTTCGTAAAATAATAATACATTAAAATGCCAAATGTAGGCCAAACAGTCGATTGTCAACTAAAATTATTCTAGTGGAGCACAAATAAACAGTTTGTGCAAGTAGGACTGCATTTCCCATGATTCTTCGTCGCCAAAGCAGGAAGTCGTCCTGTGAAAAAGGAAGGAATTTGGATTAAAGACGACAAACTGAAAAGCCAACATCCCGCCTTGGCCCTTCGCTTGTGGATTTCCCACATACTAAAACATATTTGACACATTTTTGAGCGCCTTGTACCACATAAAAATCGGCCCGAGGTCACTCGGCACACCAGATGGAATATTTTGACCAAATGAAAGGAGTTTATGTGCGCCTCGTCGTCTGAAAAAGACGGCGTGCGCAATGAATGGTCGCGATTGTTTTTCACTGCATATTCACATTAAATAAATAAATACTGTGCTGACAAAGAATGATGGAGTTCTTTCTTGAGTAACAAATATGTGCTCGCACAGCTATGTTGAAGAAACCCGTGGTGACGGAGGTGCGGACCCCGACAAACACCTGGAGCGGTCTGGGTTTCTCCAAGTCCATGCCGGCTGAGACCATCAAGGAACTGAGGAGAGCCAACCACGTGCCCTACAAGCCCAGCATGAGCACCACCTATGAGGTTTGACCCCCGACCCCCGTTTGGGTCCTTCTCGAGCTGACATTGGCTTTGGATGGCTTTGCCGTAATATTTGGCCCAACTTCTTCCCCTCAGGGTTCCGCGCTGTCCCTGTCCCGCGCCGGCAGCCGTGAGGGCGTGGCCAACGGCAGCGACTCGGACAATTGGCGGGAGAGGAACGGCGCCTCCAACGGCCTGCAGGCCCATGCCGACTTCCCCACAGCTGTGAGCAGCCCCAAGAGGAAACAGAACAAATCGGGTCAGTCGCGTGTTGACGTTGCGTGCCGTGGCGCACAGCTAACTGCAGGCTGACTTCAGATTCTTTTTTTGTTGTTATTATTATTATTATTATTTTGACAATTGCTGATGGCACCCCTTTTTTATTTCTTTTGACGGACAGCGGCCGAACATTACCTGAGCAGCAGCAACTACATGGACTGCATCTCGTCAGTGACGGGCAGCAACGGCTGCAGCCTCAATTCCTCCCTCAAAGGTTCGGACCTGCCCGAGCTCTTTAGCAAGCTTGGCCTGGGGAAGTACACGGACGTCTTTCAACAGCAGGAGGTAAGCGGCGAACAACAAGATGCATTTTGCCCATCATGCGGATGATTGCATCAAGACATGGAAGAATTTGTCTTCCTTTGCAGCTATAACCGCTTCCACTGTTTGGGAAATTTTTTTTTTCAACTCATTTAATGCTAAAATGTCAAATTAAGTTTGCGAAAATCCTATCACTGAGTGCCAAAACATAAAATTATGGTTTTGTTTTGGGTTTTTTTTTTCTCCAAATTTAACAAAGGGCTTCACAGCTCCTCAGTATGGATCAAAGCTTTGGATTTCAGTATGATAAATCACCACTAGATGGCAGGAGTGGCTTTGATCAGTTCTTGGCCCACCCGTCGTGTGAGTCTGTCTATCCAGTAGGGTGATCTGTGTGTGTGTGTGTGTGTGTGTGTGTGTGTGTGTGTGTGTGTGTGTGTGTGTGTGTGTGTGTGTGTGTGTGTGTGTGTGTGTCGTGCGAAAGCAGTGTGGTGGTGAGAGCATGGAGAACGTTCAACGTTCATGCAAAGTTCATGCATCAGTCCAGTGTTTTTCATATTATATCGCAAATGCAAAAAAAAAAAAAAAAGAAACCCACCAAAGTGAAAGCTCTTATTCTCTGAATATTTCTTGGAAATGACTATTTTCAGTCCTACGTCCGTTGTGTCGTATTTGTTTCGTGTGCATCATGCTTCTTCATGGCTTTGCGATGCTTCTCTTAAAGTTTGCTGAGATGCGAGCGTCGTCGTGAAAGTTTTCTGTTGCAACTTCCAGATCGATCTCCAGACGTTCCTGACTCTGACCGACCAGGACCTGAAGGAATTGGGCATCACCACCTTTGGCGCTCGCAGGAAAATGCTACTGGCCATCTCAGGTACTTCAAGAGCGACCGGCGAATTCTGTCGGAACGCTGTGTTCGAGCGCAGTCATCATATTTTGTCTTGTAATTGAGGCCAAATAGCACTGTTTTGGCTAAAAACAAAGTACAAGAGAATGTTCAGTTGTGTGCCTTTAAGGGGCGTGGCCTCGTGAGTGACGTGAGGTCGGGCAGCCGGATAGGCCTATGTGTGAGTGTGGGTTGTGGCCCGCAGCAGGTCCTTGCAAGTTTTCTGATTTTGTTCTTGGGTGACTATGTTTCTTCTATTGGGGCATGAGGTTAGCTTGCTTGCTCCACCCCCCCCGACTTCAATCTTGCTACGTACCTTAAATTTTAGCTTGCTACACAAACCAAAATAATCAACCAATTAATGACTCGTATCTTGAACGTGTCAAATGGGGCACTTGTAGGCCAAGGTAGTAAGATGGCCGAACTCTCTCAGTAAGTGGAAAATAAAAGACGTCGGATCAAGAGGGATTTATTTACATTCTTGACAGATGAGCGTGTCCGTGTTTTCGTATGTTTCCACTTTGATTCTGTTGACACACGGGCTCCAACGCTTATGTTTGGGTGCCGTTCTTCGCCAGTGATGTCATGTTTTTGGACCATGCGGTTCTGTTGCTGAAGTGGTTTTTGATGGCGACAAGGCAGAAGCGTCTTGCGTTAGCTTAGCAATTAGCATGGCTTCTTGGTCTTTCCGTCACATCACTCGGTGAGAAGTGGTAGCTCGATTGCCGCCACGGAGGTGATGGTTGCTGATTTAGGAGCGACTCCGCAACGTGTGTCGCCACACGAGTAGGCAGCCGAAGATCATTGCTAGCTAGCTAGCGCGACGTAAGTAAAACAACCAGTTTGCCTCGACCTCCGATGACCCGCGTGATGTCGCACGTGCATCCAGTCCAAGCGAAGCCGTTTGGGACCGTCTGGGGCAATAGATGATCAGTTTTGCTGTCTCTGTGCCGATGTCGTTTCAGAACTGAACAAGAACCGGCGCAAGCTATTCGAGCCCCCCATCCGCTCGTCCTTCCTGGAAGGCGGCGCGAGCGGTCGTCTCTCCCGTCAGTTCCACGCTGACATGGCCAGCGTCAGTGGACGGTGGTAAGCCCCCCCCTCCCGGCGGCGTCCCCCTTTAATTTTATATTTTTTCCATGGCGCAGCACCACCATTTTTTTGTGGGGGGGGCGGCTCTCCCTCTTTCGGGCTCAGACTGTTGACAGCGCCATCTTGTATAAACATCCAGTTGGAAGCCATAGTTTGCCCACCACCCTGGGCTAAAAGGGATTCCTGAGGTTCAGCGTTCACTCCCGTCCGAGCCATTGAGTCGATCCGAAGCGTTTGTGCACTTCCGACAAAAGCGACTCCGGTATTTCAAGGGACCAGGCAGAATGATTAGTACAATCATTTTACCCGCCGACCCCGCTGCGGCTGTTGTCGGTGACATGCACTTTACTGTTACTAGACTTTTGCCTGTGAACGCCTCCATTGCTTAGATTGGAAGAATAATAACAATAACTATGCATTGGACTTAAAAAGCGCAGATGCATTATTTTATTTTATTATTATTGTCTTTTTTTTTTTTTTTTTTTACCAAGGCAAATGTTTGTCAGCACTTAGCCGTGCCTAGTTGGGCCAAACAAAGTGCAAAGTAGGTCAGCGCACCAAAGTGTACCAAAAAAGGGAAGTGTTTTGATTGGGAGCGTACCTCCCAAGTGCGTGTTTATGTTCAGCAGCTGTTCCGACATCTCGCCATCGTTTGCGTCCGTGTATTTCCAAGACCAAATTTTGTACTCTTTTATGATTTTTTTTTTTTTTTAACTGCCATGTTAGGGGAAAGGGGCAGGATATATAATGGTAATCCGTTTACATGTGTATTTTTTTTTTTTTTATATATGTTACGAATGACTTAACATGATTATTTGGTATCGTTATTGTCATTCTATGTTCATGTTTCTTAGTCTGTGGAGCGCTTAGATGGCCGCAGCGGATTTTCATCCGGTTGTTTATAGCACAGGCTCCCCCGTCCGTTATTGGTCAGTGGCGGCCTTTCGGTGGCCTCGAAATCCCACAATGCACTCCTCTGCCTTCTCCGAGGGGCAAGGACCTCGTTTGGGAACTTTTTGGAGCCTCAAGTGCCAGTTAACTTGATTTTTTTTTTTATTTTATTATTTTTTTTTTTTACCATTTTGTTTCAAGAAGGGACATTTTGCTCTGACCGCATCCCACGAGGAACACGAAAAATCATTTGAAGGAATGCAAAGAACGGCTCGAACGTTCCACGGTGATAGTTTGGGGGTCGTCTTCAATACAGTTGCAAACCTGCCTGAGACGCATTTCATGAAGCGAGGGGATTTGACGTCAGAATTGTCGAGTTTTCCAGGAACCTTGAGGATGTCGAGGCTAGATTTGAAACAAAAGTACAATTATGATCGTCGGGTTAATATTTGACAGTATTAGAAGTGAAGAATCAAGATTTTTTTTTTTTTTGAGGGGGTGTGAAAGTGCATTAAAAGTGCCTTAATAAAGTGAGTGCCTGTTGAGTCCAGATGCATTAAAAGCATCAAAACAAATGAGGTGCCTTGCATGGGGTTACTTTCCTTCAATTCAAATTTCTCAACACTTTGGCCTGTTTTTCTTGTTCAGAACATCACGGCGATTCATTTTCTGACAAGGTTGCCCCCCCCCCCACCCCCCCATTGAAGTCTTGAAAAATACAAACTATAAGATGCAACATTTATTCTGAGACGCTACCTGGAAAGTGTTTTGACTCCGCTTCTCGTCTTAACTGGTGAACGTTGTTGGAAAAGAAGCGCTTGATCTGAAGTTTGCTGTTTTGCCGAATTGTGTGAAAGGAATAAAAGAAAAATAATAGTATTAATAATAATAAGTTGCCGCTCCTCTGAAGAAGTCGCACAGCCTTAATTGTTTGATGCCAAAAGGGTTTTATTGGAAAACGTCTTTGTACTGCAGTTCCATGGTACATTTGTAAGGAATTGTAAAACCACTAAGAATTCTGCAACATTTTTGCAACATTTCGAAAGTGATATTTTTTTTTTATACGTGTGTGCGTGTATGTGTGTGTTAGGAAAAATTCTGCACCAAAGGATTTGTGCATCGTGGCCAAAAAAACAACTCTTGTTCACACTTTACTCCACTTGTTGTATCTTAAAGATTGATTTGTTTTTTGATAAGTCAGGCAAAAAAAAATATATGTTCAAACATTGATATTCTGAAGGTAATAAAGAAGTGTATGCCAAAATTGCTCTTTTCTATTTTTGTGGTTTGTCTGGGAAATCTTCCGTCTGGGTGTGCGTTTCTCCTCCAAAAGTCCCAGGCAGTCAGGCCCCGAGTGGATGATCCCGACCGGCTCTCTCACACTTACTAAGAGTTTTTTTTTTCTTTCCCTTTCTGCCTTTTTGCTTCCAGAACATTCTGGCGCGGTTGATTTGCAAAATGATTCTGTACTGTCTCTGCTGTCATTTTAGGTGGAATGAAGCCAGCAAAAAAAAAAAAAAAAAAACACTTTTCATGCTGTCCTATGGTCGTATGTGCACATTTTCTTCCCATCTGATGAAGGAAAGCGTGACAGAAAAATGGGTGGAATTTACGGGAGCCTTCGGGTTCTTCGTGCGAATGATGGATCGTGTGAATGAAAACTAGAAAACGGTCCAACCGTGTCTTTTGGGCCAAAGGACAAGGACGTTTGTGTCCAGCCTCTAGGGGGCAGTGTTGTTCCTTCAAAACAGACCGTCTGAAGATGCAACGCAAACCAATACGTTTGTTGATGTCGCACTTTGACTGCAGCTGAAATAAAGCGCTTCCCAGAACATTTAACATAAAATTAAAAAGAAAAAAAAAAGAATACAACAGAGCACAAAACATTTTGGTCTGTTGTTGCAGAGTTTCAATGCATGCATGTCGCTGAGCAATTCAAAATCTCGGATGGAAATTTCCACCTGACTCATCTTTTTTTCTTCTGATCATATGAATTAAATTTCCACTGAGCTTCTTTGAATTGCTGATTTTGTTCTTTCATTCATTTTATAGTTATTGTTTTGGTGTTCATGATCAGGATGTTTTTTTAATCCTGATTGACGTATGATGTCACGCAAAGAGTGGCCTTGGCATGTGGGGGCACCCTCCTCCAAACAGGTGGCCCCGATGAAGCATCTGTTCATCATCATCGTGTGACTCATTTGCTTTTTATCCCCCTCCATCGCCGTTTGTTTGTCTTTGTTTTTTTCTGTCCACCACACGAGCTTTCCCCGCCTTTGTTTGTTGTGTAACACCGCCGCACTGACGAGCGTGTAAATACGGCCTTCTCTGAGTTAGTATGTAGGAGGCTGCAGTGGGAAAACATTCATTACGCTGCCGGCTGAACACATGCAGGGATTGGAGTGATTTTAAAGCTCCCCCCCCCACCCCCCCAAAAAAAGCGATATAACAAATCCTCATTAAGGCCAACATCAGATCTGTCCACCACACGAGCTTCCCCCGCCTTTGTTTGTTGTGTAACACCGCCGCACTGACGAGCGTGTAAATACGGCCTTCTCTGAGTTAGTATGTAGGAGGCTGCAGTGGGAAAACATTCATTACGCTGCCGGCTGAACACATGCAGGGATTGGAGTGATTTTAAAGCTCCCCCCCCCCACCCCCCCCAAAAAAGCGATATAACAAATCCTCATTAAGGCCAACATCAGATTTGTTGAGAAAAGCTGCCAATCAAGTCGAGGGCAAATACGAGATAATTCTCCCCACTGTGACATCCCATTCTATCGCGGAGATGTGAGGGCAGGCAGCTCCTGTGAATCGCAGAGTGAAAATAACGTTGACCACCGAGCATGCGTTAACACGTACGCAAGCTTCCCACTTGACGATCCGGCAATATTGTTCACGCACGTCGACAGATTGCCGCGGCAGGAAAAGCGTCCGCGAGATGCGGTGTGATTTGCTTCCACAACATGTTTACGGAACGCACGTCTTCCTTGAACGGACCTGAATCAAAATTGCAGAATAAACATTTCTTCAAGATTAAATGCAAAGTTGCATATCATTATTTTGTAAATGTCTGAGGGGAGCCCACATACAGCTAACGGTACCTGCACCGCACTTGGGATGATCGTTACTCTATACTGTGTGTATGTGGCGGATGGCCACGCCACCAAACAAAATCCTGCGACTCAGGCCATCGTATGAAAATGGATTTGGATCTTCGCCCATCTTACCTTCATATCATGACTTAGTGTCCCTGTCGGAAGAAATTCGGTATGGGGAGGGGTGGATATTTTGTAAATTGACGTCTATGTTTTTATTTCAATTATTTTGTTATTGCATGATCCTTCCATGATTATTTTTTGGTTTTGTTTTAATCCTGAAACATCCTTCCAGTATTTTTTTTTGTTTGTTTGTTTTCTTTTAATCCTATGAAATGTGCCCTATAACTAAAGTGGACTTGAATACATGACCAGCTCATATTCAAATGTGCAGGCGTACCTCGGGAAGTGTTTCTCACCTCTCATTTAAAATGTTGCTCCTGCACGTACAAGCTCATCTCTCTGGACGGGATCCCTCTTGCATCCTTCCCTGCACTTCCCCCATCTGTCGCCGTGTGGCCTGTCAACTCGCACTCGAGGTGAGCCAATGTCACACACACGCGCGCGCACAGGTTATAATTGCAGCTTGAATAGAAAGCATGGGAGACGATGGCCAGCATGGAAGGGATTTAGGAAAGTGATGATGCGGAAGAGAAGAGCAGGTTGGTGAAGGAGAATGATGCGTGTTGTGTTTGGGCACAAATGGGAATCCAATTCAAATCAATGGCGTAGAATCTTATTTTCAGATTGCGAGGGGTGCTTGCGCGATGAGATGCTGTGTCAGGGGCTGCCTTCCCACCCCAGCACTGATCTCAACACATAATGACTGTGCCTCGGGGGGGGGTGAGCTCGGCTGATGGATGGAGGGGAGGAAACCTCCGGAATCTGCCAGCCTCCAGCCTTCTATAACCAGCATGAGGAGAGCGACAAAGAGGCGATGCATGGCGTACATAATGAGCTTTTTTTTATCGCTCGCTGTTTGAGCTCTTTGAGGCCTTCTGATGATGTAACGCTTGTTTCTTATGAAGTTAAAAATTGCCTTTCAACGATTGCTTCTGTGCTAATCTGCGGCCATCACGGGACTGAGCTCTTTTCCGCGATAAATGCGTTCCAACGCGACTGGGGGCTGCCGCTAAATCATGCTCACCAGCCGCGTCCAATTACGTAAGCGGAAGAGCATCACGTCCGAAGCAAGCGTCTTTACGTGTTCATCGCGGCCTCAGCAGGAAAGGAATTTGCAACATTTGCGCCGCTGGAATGTGAAAACGGGTGCGCGGAGGCCGCGGGGGTCTCATCGGAAACGCTTCTTAGTGAAGGCGGCGCGATTATGAGCTTAGCATGGAGTTAGCTCCCGCTGGCATCCGTAAGCCTTGTGGACTGATCCCGCAACGGGCGTGGAAATGCAGCTTGTTTTCGCCACAATTACGTCCAATCCACATGTAGGTCAAGCGGAGCGCTTTGGTCACCGCTTGTGAGACACTCGCCACTGCCACCGTCGGCCGGCTCTTTACGTTGCATTGTGGGATGTGGCGGCCATTTTAGGTTACCGGAAGAATCCCGGAAGCACAGTGGCCGTGATGTTTCGGCGGCGCGAGACGTCGCGCAACCTTCTGAGCCTTCCGCAACCTTGCCAAGACTCTTCGTAAGGTGACAACAATGTGTGTAATTTTGCTTTGGGAGGATAAACCGAATCGTTCATCAACCGGATAATTCCACTGCCCTTTAAAAGTCTTAAATATAATAAAGTTATATTGCCACTGCCCAGCACTGGCCTTAAGCAGGAACTCAACAGCACGCTGGTTTTAACAGCAAATGTGGCTTACAATCAATCCCCCCTTAAGTGTATTAAAAGCAGCTCTTTGTCAGGCAATCACAGCAGTGTGTGAAGCTTATTTGGATCCCAGTAGTTAAAAATTGAAACATTTGGAGAAGTATACAAATTGAAAACGATCTTAATTAACTACTGTCTTGAAATGAGACTTAATTCCCCGCCCCCCAATCCATGTTTTAATAACCTCTCAAAGTCAAAATACTCCAAGGATGCAAATTTATAGTATACTTTCCACAGCCTGTTTCTTGTCTAGCTGAAATGAGTTCCGTTTTAGATGGCTCATGCAAGTGAGTCATTGTATACCTCACCGCATAAAGTACTGGGAAAATGACATGTCCGACCCTGGAAGATGGGGTAAAATAGCAATAAAAATTCTTTAAAGGCATGGATAAAGACACTACAAGAACCAAAACAATGCAAATACCTCCCAAGTCAGTTGTTGAGAAATTTTGAAATCACGTTCTCCCCTCACCATCTTCAATAGCATGACTCATGGGGCGCATATTTACAGACCCGGCCGTCCACTGAATAGAGAAGCCCCGCGTCGCCTCTCCTCGAGGTGTTTTGTGTAAAAGGGCGGAAGACAAAACAAAATCCAAAGTGACAGTGGATGCTTTGGGAGCCTCGCTCTTGGAAATGACTCCTGACTCCAACTCGGGCAAATGGTGTTAGGAGGCGCCCGAGGCCTGCGAATCATCGCTTTGCCTTCCATTTATCATACGCTTGACCTCTGGGAGACCTCCTTCGCGCGTGTAATCACCATCTCACACACACATGCGGTACGCTATGCAGCTTTTGTCACCAAACCTAACACTCCATTAGGTTCAACTTCTCAATCGAATGAGATTCAGATGTAATTGAAACATTGTTGAGGTGATAAAATATTAGAAACCCTTCGTTGTATAATGCGGTGCAATTCGACATGGTGGGGTTGTTAAATGAAAAATAACTGCACTGTACGCTGGTATCACTGTTTTTGTGGATTGTATGTAGAATTCATTGGATCGTGTGTCGCTCGCTCCGAGTTCCTCAGATTAATGAAAGCGGTGCTTGGCACCGTCCCCACACTAGACGGGGTAGACTGGGCCGCTCCCTCAAAACAGGCTGAGTGAGTTTGGCAAGATGCTCCGTGTGGTTTGACAAAAGCAGACGCGATTAAGCCGCCTTAATTTTTTCCAGCACAATATGTCTCCTTTTCAAACCCAGCTGCAATTGTGACCATTCATTGTGGGAAATGCTGATTTCTAGCCTCCTTGATGATTTGCTCATTTGTCCTTTTAATGAAGCGTCATTCAAGCTTAAAGGGTGCAGATGTGCACTCATTATGCCGTGCAATATGTCAAGGGGGGGGACCCCGTTTTCCTCGCCACCATTTCATTCGTCCACTCGCATGCAGCCGAGCTCCGGACAGACAGACAGAGACTGACAAACGTCGTGGCCCTTTGGGGTGGGGGTGGGGGGCACTGGCTGACGTTGAGTGCGCCTCGGTGTGTTTTGGACGCAACCCGGAGGAGGAGAAGAACCCGCGGGCTAATCTTCTTATGTAAGCGCCCATTCAGTTGACGGAACGCTCGCTCGCGCGCGCGCGCGCGCGAACTAATCCGCCGAACGCTCGCGCATGCCAAGCGCGTACCCGCGGACCCGC